>NC_138881.1:17504834-17889263 GCF_965194805.1 Balaenoptera borealis | reverse complement strand
CTCCATAATGCAAAACACATCAACCTTCTTTTCAGGGCATGGCTTTACACAATTATAGCATGTTTGAGCTGCAGGAGAACTTAGACATCATTTTTCAAATCTCTCATTTTTGGGCAACTGAAACCCAGAGAAGTTAGTCGACTTGTGCAAGCTAGTTGTGGAGCCAATAGTAGGAGGGAGTTTGTCTGACTCCTGTCCAGGATGTTTATCAATACACTTCAAAGTGAGAATTATATTTTTTATTCTTTTTTATGCTGCATACCTTGTGCTGAATTTTGAACATACTAAAATAATACTCCATATTGAAAAGTCACCTATCTAATGATATTAACTACTCACAACACACAGTTAAGAATCAGAAAGCAGTTGAAAAAGATCAGATACTCCAAATAAATGTGCTTGAGTTTATGTACTAAGTTTCTTTACTCTGAATAGAGGAAATGTCCTCAAACCTTCCTGCAAAGTCTATTTACTCTTACTTTGCACACAATTCTAACAAGTTTAGGTATTTGATTTTCTTCCTTCACTTGTTTAATAATCATCCATTGAACCCGTGCTCCAGACCAGGCACTGTTCTTGGAGGTGAAGTGTTCAAAGATAAATAAGGCACAGCCTTGGAACTCACATTTTAGAATTGTAAACCTAAAATTCCAAGGCAATATGCTTGTATGGAGGTTGGTGCAGGTGCTATGGGGCCACGCAATCCAGCCTGGGAGAATCAGAGGAGACCTCACAGAGCAGGTGAAGGCTGTGCTGGGGCTGGGAGGGCAAATAGGTGTTTATTTATCAAGACAAAGAAAGAAGGACATTCTAGGCAAAGGGAGCATCATGGAAAAGTTAAGGGGCTTGGAAGAGGGTCATGCCTTCCAGGAAGTACAGGTTTTCTATAACTAGAGAATAGAGTAAGTTCAAGAATTGTTGGGCTTATGTACCACTCCCAGGAGTTTAGACTATGTCCTGAAGACAATACAGAATCAAACAAAAGTGATAATTAAATTTGCATGTTTGGCAGAAAACTTTAGGGACCCATGGTGAATGGACCGAATACATAGGGGACTGTGGGATTGAACTCAGAGAACTTCTTCAGAAGGTTTCCATAATAGTCCATGTGAGAAATGGGCCCTGAGTAAACTTGCGAGTAATTTAGGGGATAGAGTTATGAGAAATGTTGATCTTGGAGGCAGAAGGTGAGGAAAATGCAGGAGATGAGAATGACTCCCATATTTCTAGCTAGTTGTTTCCCCACATTACATTATGCCCTTCTTTCCTAGTAGTAGAAGCCTTGAATTTTCACGGGAATGGAAAAAAACCCATATTTCCCAGCCTTCTTTGCAGCCAAGTAACTCAGTTCTGGCCAGTGGCTGTAAGTGAAAGTGGTATGTGAGACTCCCAAGATGAGTCCTTAATGGGCAGGAGCATGCCGTTCTCTTCCTTTTTGGTGACCGGAATGCAGCCATAATGGCTGTAGAATTACGGGGTAGAAACTGCATATAGAGGAGGGCAGAGAAGCAAGATTGAAAGGACTTGGGTCCCTAATGATTGCAGAGCTGCCAAATCAGCCCTGAAGTACTCTCATTTACATGCAAGAATAATAAACTTCTATTTTGTCTAAGCCACTGTTCTTTTGGGTTTCTGTCACTCACAGCCACAACAAATCTTAACACAGATAACCAAACAGATGGTGAGACCATGCATTGAGAAGGTGAATGAAAGGAAGAATAAATTTGGGAGAGGGGAAGAATATAAATTTGGATAGGTTGATGTTGAATTGTGTATAGAACTTCCAGATAGAGATATCAAGCCAGCAGTCAGCTCTACAGGTCTGGAACTAGGAGAGAGGTTTTGGATGGAGACGGAAACTTTAGAATGGCCAGTGTGGAGGTAGCAGTAAAAGCCATGGGTGCGATTATCAGTGAAAAGTGGATGGCCAAGAAAGGAGTCACAGCTGGGGCTCAGGGAAGTCAATTAATGTAGAAAGAAGGGAGAATGTACGTATTTTGGACACAGAGGCAAAGCCAGAGTCACAGGCAATGTGCTCAGGCCAAGATGGAACGAACAGATGGACATGCAGTCAGTGGACTACACTGATTGTCCAAAGCCAGAGTGGAACTCAGATGAGGCAGAGGCCTACGGTCACTCTAAAGGCTTCCATACTGTTGATGTAGGAACAGTTCAAAGTGTGGTCTGAGTATTTGGGAGAGCACAGTGAATAGCAGATCATCTCACATACAGAGGAACGATCAAGATATGAAGGTATGACATTAAGAGACCCTGCATCATGAGTAGTTTCATACAACACCATGACCAGGGAAGTTTGACCCCTAGCATGGGAGCTATCTATCCTCTGCCTTGGTAATATCTTCATGGTAGAGGCAGGTACGTGCTAGAAGGCTAGTACATCTTTTCAGAGCAGGGCAGGTCCCTATAGAAGCCAGTAGTTAACAATGTTTTGATTCTCCCCGGGGTTCTACTTGGTTTAGCAACTGGTCTTGTCCTGTGATAGAGGAAAAGAGAAAGGACAATAAGATGGAGTAAAGAGAGAGAGAGAGAATGAGAGAGTGAGAGAGGGGATACTGACTTGGAACACTCCATGGTCCTGTCATCTAAAATGCTTTTGCTCTCCCTGTTACCAAAATATTTCCATATCTACATTCTTTCAAGATCCACCTCACATTTTATCACCTCCACAAAGACTTCCCAAATCACCCTGTCCCACATTGAGCCCACATTCATAAAAACCCAAATAGCACTTCTACCTCACTTGTACTACAAAAGCAATCGTTTAATTATATATTGATTTTGAATTGTAATCTATGTGGAATCTTGTCTTTCTGAATAAATTATATACTCCTTGAACACAGGGATTACATTGTACATGGCATCTGTATCCCTTACATGTCATGTTTATAGTAAGTATTAAAACAGGTATTTGGTGATGAAATGGAACCAAAGGAGCATGTGAATTGTGTAAATGTCACGACACACTTGCTAGTAACAGCATCTCCTGGTGATTCTTTAAGCAGGATTAAGAACACACCATATTCCCTGTTCTTCTCTTTTGACATATGCACTAGAAAATATTTAAGTAATCACCCAGGAGTGTTAAGGTGAGCCGCCACCTCATAACACACCTACGGGGATGTTTACTTATCCAATGGATGGTTTACCCTCTAGTGTTGACCCTTTGGCTTCCAAAACTTTTTCATCTTTTTGCAAAGTAATTTACCTCAGTTGGTTGAAATGGTTTAAAAGTTGTTGTTGTTGTTGTTGTTTTTAAGGAGAAAGGAATGGGAAAAGGGCTCACATTTCCATGTAATGACTGTTAGACATAGTTTGAATTCTCCTATGCAGAATGGGGCTGAGACTTGGGGTCTGCAAATATATGTGTAAACCTAGAAGCTCCTAGTGGATACTCTGACCAGTACGATGAGGATTATGGTGGCCAAGATGAGCTGACTTTCCAGGGCCAGCCACAGTAAGCTCTGTTTAACTCTAGAGATAGACCAAAAAATGGAGTATATTCAAAACTAAAAGCCCCACCCTAATGATTCAAAATCCTGGATGGAATATAGGAAAAACTCTAATAACACAACAAAGACCAAAAAAATGAGTTATAGATTCAATAGCTATTAATCTGAAGTTTGGGAGCAGGAACTACCTGATCTTGCAGAGATGCAAACTGTTAGAAATGACAATAGCTGCTTTTATTGAGCTGTAGTTCCAAGCACTATGCTTTGTTCTTTAAGTACATTATCTGTAATCCACAGCAATCTTACGAAAGTATCATTATCTCCATTATATGGCTTTGAAAACACAATCAAAAGGATGCTAAGTAAACTGCTAAGGTCGCAATGCTATTAATTGGACAGAAGTGGGATAGAAACCCAAGTCTGTATGAAGCTAAATATTATGCTTTTTTCAACACAGCTATATGTTTGCCGAATTTATGTACAGTTGATTTAGTTTAGAAAGAACTTTCATGTATTGCATCTGACCATTATGTATGACAGGTTATTGTTATATCCATTTTGCAAATAAGGAAAAACAGGGGTAAGTCACTGAATATGAATAAGCCTCAGCTTCCTCTACTGTAAAATGGGATAATAATGTCTACCTTGAGTTGTTTTTGGGGGCTAGACATGTTTACCGTGTCTAATTACCAGTCTACAGTCAGTGCGCAATAAATGCTAGCTCTCATATTATTATTATCATTGGCAGAGTTGTGAATTGCCCAAAGTCACACAGCTTAAAGGTGATACACCCAGGACTCACGTACAAGTTTTCTGACCCTATCCTGGTGATTTACCTCCTGTGGCTGGGTCCGTGAAGCCTCGGGAGGATATCTCTACAAGTCTGCATTTAAGCTAGATTAGCGGCACAAGGTATAGGCAGAAGTCAGGCATCCACAAATTCTTACTCTGCAATTGTTTCTTGACCTTGGCTATACATTAGAATTAACTGTGAGTTTTAAGAAATCCTGATGCCCAGGCCAAACCCCAGACCAACGACAACAGGGTCACTGGTGGTGGGGTGCAGGCATTAGTATTTTTTAGAGTTTCCCAATATGCAGCTAGGGTTAAGAACCATTGATATAGAGAAAAACAAGGGCGAAGATTTGTCCATCTTGAGTTGTTTCTGACTCCTAATGGCCTTGTCATCCACAGGCAGCTTCCCATTATAACATCTTAGCTTTATATGATGCTCTGCAGCCGGCAAAGTACTTTCTCCTTCCTCATTAGGCCATCAAAACACAGAGAAGCAGGCCAAGCAAACACCATCCCCACTTTTTTTGGTGAGAAAACTTATACCCACAGACATAATTTGGATTATCCAATGTTATGACTAATTAGTGGTACAACTGAGTTTGAAAACCTTTCAACCCAGTACTCAATTTTATGCCCAGACTCTTTTTAGTATATTTTTCTTTCTTTGTGTTATCAAGAAGGAAGAGGACCCTGAGGTACCCATATTAATTCCTTGAGTTCCTTTAAAGAATCCCCACTTCATCAGCTGAAAATTTCTTTAATTGCCATTTTAACAAACATTGATTTGCTGGCAAAAGAAAATTCAAAACCAATTCAAAATTCAAATGCCACTGGTAAGTGGCATTTATAGGGATAGATGTTAAGAATGTTATTCTAGAGCAATGTGATTATTAGGTTAATTTTATATCTGATTCTAGTATACTCTTGAAATTGAGAAGCAAAATTTCTGAATTCTATAGGATTAAGACAGTGATGGTTCTTGGGAGGGAATTTGATCAAACCCTCTTTGTCACTTCCCTAAACTCTGACTCCCATACATAGTACATTATTTAGAGTATAATAAAACTGCTTGCTTCTCTGAAGTTAGGAAAGATGATCTATTCATTGTTTTGAATTTCAGCTGAGTGATGTCCTCACGTATATCACATTTATAGCTGATAAGGTTACAACTGTGATAACTACTAATCACTGAAATATAGACAAGGTCAAGGTTTGCCTTTTTAGGCAAAATCCCACAAACCAGCCAAGGCTCCTTTATTTGAGATCTAAAGAAAATGAAGTCAGAAGTATGTTTTCCAGTGAAGAGTGAAAGCAAACCAGCCTGGAGGGACTATTATGGGGAAGTCAGTATGGATTTAGCAACAGCTAAGAAAGGTTAGTGGCCTAGTTGCTAATTCTAACCGTCCTTGACTTTCCATTAGCCCAGTATTTAGACTGTGTATTTTCTAAAGTTAAGAACCATCCATTTCTCACTAGACATTGCATTTGCAAAGCAAACCAAAATAAAACAAACAAACACTGCCCCCACCCCAAACTGGATCAAAAGAGGTATTGGGCTAAGATATAAATACATAACACATGTCACAAAGACAGAAGAGGCATCCCCAATCACTGTGTAAAGTATTCCCAGTTCCCAATTATAAGAGAGCTTTAGAGAAGAACTGTGCTCCTATTGCCTGATTTTCTCCAGTCCATAGTAATTTCAGTTGTAACTTCCTCTGTCTAATTCTTTGAATGGGTGTTGGCACCTTTTTCTCTTAGATTGGAAACTGTTGGATCTAAAGTTTAGCCCTTTGTCAGTTGCCATCAAATCATTTTACGGTTACTCAGGAGTCATGCTGCTCATTTAATTATTAAATGTCCTGAAATATCAGGTGTGCAATTTGCAGTGGAAATATAACAATAGACCATCTTTTCTAATGGGATTTCAACAGGAATGAAACTAGAGGGATAAATCTGGCTCTCTAAGTCATTAAGAATATAGGGCATTCCAGTTCCAAAGAGGTTCCTAATGAGGAGGATTATGTAGCAAAGAAGTAAAAAAAAGCAGGTATTCAGTTATCATAACTACTTAGTCCAGAGAAACATACAAGTTATAGATTTTGATGAAGAATATATTTTCCATTCTTGATAAATAAATCATGACCTTGTTCACTTGTGTTTAAGAAGAGATATTTCCCTCTTGAAGAAACTAAAATATGTTTGGTTTGTAGTTTATTGGAAAAAGCCATCCAGGCCATTTGTTGAAAATAAGCATACAAAATTTACCAGGATCCAAACATTGCAAATCTCTGCTTTTCTTTTTCAGAGTTACTTGTGATGGGGGTGGGTTTATGTGTATGGAGGGGGATGTCATCTTTACTGGAAGAGAGATGGAATCCTAGTGCAGAACAAGAAACAAACTGAAGCTTTACTGCACACATAAATCATGCTTGGCCCAGGGCAGCTGACAATTTGTAAGGCTAACCTATAATTCTTTTCATTTTTGGAATCTCTTCAAACTCTAAACTAGTTTTATATAACTGTCCAAAGCCAGTTTTTTTCTTTTTGTTGTGCTTTTCTATTTCCATTCATTAACAATGGTCACAAACAAAAGAAGAAAGAAATTAAATGGGTAATGCTGGGTGCATTCATTTTTATAGTGTAAAGAGATCCTAAATCAGTGCCTGAAGGAAAGTAATTCATTTACCTTAAGGAGAGTATGAGTAGTCCCACTACATCTGTTTGCTCTTCAGCAAGACACTCTTAGTCCTGTTTAGAGAGCTGTGGTCAAATCCATTAAAGAAGGCCAGTTATAACTATCAAGCAACTTGCTCCATTCCCCATTACTTAAGAGCAAATTTCATGGGAGGACAGACTGTGGTTAAAATGTGTGTAAGACTGTACCATAATCCAAGGGCTAGCTTTGTGAGTTAGAGACCTATTTGATGTCATTGAACTGAGAAACCATCCTTTTAGCTATATTTCTTTAGTCTTTTAAAGTAGCTCATGGAGTGGAAAATGCTTCTTAGGGCTCCAGTTGAAATCCCAGTTATCAAGATTCTTACCCCAGAAGGCTTTGAGGTAGTCCCTACCTATCCATTGGGAACACGAACCCTACAGAGTGACTGTTCTCTTCTGAAGATGGGACATCAAGTGCTCCTGGAAGAATAAGGAGGAGTTCTTCACTGAGAAAACATGATCTGTGTTGACAAGCACTGTAGGTTTGTTCAGTGTTGACTTAGCTAAGCTGGAACTACATCTCTCCAGAATTCCCTTCCCTGCACAGTTTTGGGTTAGAGTGAGCCACAAGAGACATTGTATATCAGATTACGAAGATACAAACAAGGCAGAACCATCTTCTTTCTCCTGAAAAATCATTGCAGGGCACGAGGTGCTGTTGCAGCTCACATAGGTTCTTTCTTATCTCCTGCCTCACCATAGCTTTTCCAACTCCTGGGACAATTGGGTGTTTAGCTTTGAGGTGAAGTGTGCCAACTTATGTAGGAAACCCTCGTCATCAAAGTTGGAGGCTTAAAGCTCATGATGAGGGGCCAACATGGTTCCACTTCATCTTTGTGGGTGCCAGCTCAGCCTTGCAGGTTCCAGTTTATGTTTGTTTCCCCTGCTTCATGTTTGTCTTTCCTTTTTGAATGCAAGCCCTGAGAGTTTGGGCTGCAGTACCAGACTGAGAAGAAACAGTTTCACATTGGCTATTTGATCAGCTTCCACAATTGCATATGGTAAAATTATTATAATAGATCCCTTAATATAGCTATCTATAGATACAGATATTAATAAATTGGTATAGTTAAAGATAGAGATAGTAATAGAGAAAGAGATGGTAATAGAGATAGGGACCGATATCTCCTAATGATTCTGCTTTTTTTAAATTTGACTGCGCCGCGAGGCTTGCGGGATCTCAGTTCCCAGACCAGGGATTGAACCCGGGCCATGGCAGTGAAAGCCCAGAATCTTAACCACTAGGCCACTAGGGAGCTCCCTGATTCTGCTCTTCTGATCACACCCTGACTGATTCTAGAAGCCTGGACTCTGTAAGAACTTGGAGGACCACCTCAAGGGGAAGGAGCTAAACTGATAGTGACTAAGGGAACCAGCTTAGACCTGAATGTCAGTTCTCTTGCTACTGTATCAAGGTCTGGCTCCATCACTAACTTCTGGCCTTTGTTCAAGCCACAAACTATCTTATTTTTTGATCCTGCCCCTTATGTCATCTCAGTCTGTTCTACTGACTGTTGTTGCCTTGACTCCTGTTTGTGGCCATTGTTCTTTGACCTTATTCCTGGATCTTCCATCTGTGTGTGTGACTGCACCTCTCACTGAAGTCCTCCTGCATCCCTGCTGCCCATGATAACGCATTTATGGCCACATCTCCTGCCCCCGCTACCCCCTCACCATAGTTTGTCACTGTCTTTGCAAAGGCAACACCTTAACCCTCTAGTATGCTGACTTCTGTGCTAAGAAGAATATAATCACACAGAGAGCTTGAGGTAGGAGGTAGGTGGCTGAGAGTGAGGGATTCAGTGTTCTGTCAGCAAAGGCAAGCCTAGGTAGGAGACCACACTGGTGGCCTCTGGTTCACCAAGAAATATCAGGAAAGCTGGTATGCCTTCAGAGAAGTCTGGGGAGCTGTGACTGAAGCTCTAAACAAAGAGTTGAGGAGGCCAACACAGACCTCACCTGCTTCCTGAGTCTGAAGAGAAGCTGCTTTGCAAACGCAGTAATTGGTAGTGACACTCTTAGCAACTGGGACAGTGTGCCAAGTCTTTTAGATGTGACAGGACATTGCACTGCCTGAGCAGCCCTCTGCAATGGGTAAGTTAGAATTGATATTTTTCTTATGTTTGTAACAATTTTTGACCTCTAAATTTTCAGCCTGAAATTCAAAGAAATAGCCTTTTGTGAAACTTTCAATTAAAAACAAAAGCCTCTATAAGAAAATAGTTAGATTTACTGTAGCATCAAAAAGAAAACAAAATTAGTAATAAATTTAACAAAATAAGTACAAAATATATACTCTGAAAACCAGAAAACATTGTTGAGAGGAATTAAAAAAGACCTAAACAAATGGAAAGACATTTCATGCACATGGATTGGAAAACTTAATATTGGTAAGATGGCAGTAATCCACAAATTGATCTACAGATCCAAAGCAATCCCTACAAGAATCCTAGCTGACTTCTTTGCAGCATTTGACAAGCTCATCCTAAAATTCATGTGGAAATGAAAGGGACCCAAAATAATCAAAACAATCTTGAAAAGGAAAAGCAAAGTTGGATGACTCACATATCGCAATCTCAAAATTTACTACAAAGCAACAATAACCAATGAAGTCTGGTACTGGCATAAGGATAGACTGCTAGATAAATGGAATAGAATTGAGAGTCCAGAAATAAATCCTCACATTTACAGTTAACTGATTTTCGACAAGGGTGCCAAGATAATTCAATAGGGGAAAGAATAGTCTTTTTCAATAAATGGTGCTGAGACAACTGGATATCTATATGCAAAATAATGGTGTTGCACTCCTACTTCACACCATACATGAAGGTTAACTCAAAATGGATCAAACACTTAACAGTAAAAGCTAAAACTATAACATTCTTAGAAGAAAACAGGCATTAATATTTGTTATTTTGGATTAAGTAAGATATGACATCAAAAGCAAGCGACAAAAGAAAAACATAGGTCACCTAGACATCATCAAAATTCAAATAATTTGTGCTTTAAAGGACACTATTAAGAAAGTGAAAAAGGAACCTGCAGGATGGGAGAAAAATTTTGCAAATCATATATCTGATTAAAAAAACTTATCTCAAATATATCAAGAACTCTTACAACTTAATAATAAAAGACAAACAACCCAATCTAAAAATAGGCAAAGAATCTGAATAGACATTTCTCCAAAGAAGGTAAACAAATGGTTGATAAGCACATGAAAAGATGCTCAACATCACTAGTCATCAGAGAAATGCAACTCAAAACCACATTGACTTACTTCACTCTGTATCCACCTCACTACAAATAACTCAATTTCGTTAAGTCAGAAAGAGAAAAACAAATACCGTATGCTAACACATATATATGGAATCTAAAAAAAAAAAATGGTTCTGATGAACCTAGGGGCAGGACAGGAATAAAGACACAGAGGTAGAGAATGGACTTGAGGACACGGGGAGGGGGAAGGGTAAGCTGGGACGAAGTGAGAGAGTAGCATTGACATATATACACTACCAAATGTAAAATAGCTAGCTAGTGGGAAGCAGCTGCGTCTCACGGGGAGATCAGCAGTGCTTTGTGACCACCTAGAGGGGTGGGATAGGCAGGGTGGGAGGGAGACGCAAGAGGGAGGGGATATGGGGATATATGTATACATATAGCTGATTCACTTTGTCATACAGCAGAAACAAACACCATTGTAGAGCAATTATACTCCAATAAAGATGTTAAAAAAAAACACACATTGAGATATCACTTCACATCCACTAGATTGGCTATAATCCAAAAGACAGATAATAACAAGTGTTGACAAGGATCTAGAGAAATTGGAACTCTCATACACTGCTAATTGGAATGTAGAATGTTTCAGCCACTTTGGAAAACAGTCTGGCAGTTCCTCAAATAGTTAAACTTAGACTTTCCATATGACTTAGTAATTCTAGTCCTAGTTATATACCCAAGAGAAGTGAAAACATACGTCCACACAAAAACTTGTACCCAAATGTTCATAGCAGCATTATTCATAAAAACCAAAAAGTGGGGCTTCCCTGGTGGCGCAGTGGTTGAGAATCTGCCTGCCAATGCAGGGGACGCGGGTTCGAGCCCTGGTCTGGGAAGATCCCACATGCCGCGGAGCAACTCGGCCCGTGAGCCACAATTACTGAGCCTGCACGTCTGGAGCCTGTGCTCGGCAACGAGAGGCCGCGATAGTGAGAGGCCCGCGCACCGCGATGAAGAGTGGCCCCTGCACCGCGATGAAGAGTGGCCCCCGCTTGCCACAACTAGAGAAAGCCCTTGCACAGAAACGAAGACCCAACACAGCCATACATACATACATACATACATAAAAAGAATGTAAGCAGACAAGAATATCATTAAAAAAAAAAATTAAAAAAAAAAAACAAAACAAAACCAAAAAGTGGAAACAATCCAAATGTCCATCAACTAATGAATGGATAAATAAAATGTGGTATATCCACACACTGGAATATTATTAAGCAATAAAAATAAATGAAGTACTGGGACATGCTACAATATGGATAAACCTTGAAAACATGCTAAGTGAAAGAAGCCAGTCACAAAAGACCGCATATTGTGTGATTCCATGTACATGAAATGTCAAGAATAGGCAAATCCTTAAAAATATAGAATAGATTAGTGGTTGCCTAGGGCTAGGAGGGATGGGGGAATTGAGGGTGACAGCTAAGGGGTACAAGATTTCTTTTTGGAGTGATAAAAATATTCTCAAATTGATTGTGGTAATGGATGCACAACTCTGTGAATAAAAGCCATTTTAAAAAGAATTGGAGTATAGTTGATTTACAATATTGTGTTAGTTTCAGGTGTACAGCAAAGTGATTTGGATATATATATATACTTTTTCATATTCTTTTCCATTATGGTTTATTATAGGATATTGAATATAGTTGCCTGTGCTATACAGTAGGACCTTGTTGTTTATCTATTTTATATATAGTAGTTTGTATCTACTAATCCCAAACTCCTTATTTATCCCTCCCCCTCCCCCTTTCCCCTTTGGTAACCATAAGTTTGTTTTCTATGTCTGTGAGTCTGTTTCTGTTTTGTAAATAAGTTCATTTGTATAATATTTTAGAGTCCACATATAAGTGATATCATATAATATTTGTCTTTCTCTGTCTGAGTTATTTCACTTAGTATGATAATCTCTAGGTCCATCCATGCTGCTGTACATGGCATTACTTCATTCTTTTTTATGGCTGAGTAGTATACTACATCTTCTTTATCCATTCGTCTGTTGATGGACATTTAGGTTGCTTCCATGTCTTGGTTATTGTAAATAGTGCTGTAATGAACATTGGGGTGCATGTACTTTTCAAATTAGAGTTTTTTCTGGATATATGCCCAGGAGTGGGATTGTTGGATCATGTGGTAACTCTATTTTCAGTTTTTTAAGGAACCTCCATACTGTTCTCCATAGTGGCTGCACCAACTTACATTACTACCAACAGTGTAGGAGGCTTCCCTTTTCTTCACACCCTCTCCAGCATTTGTTGTTTGTAGACTTTTAAATGATGGCCATTCTCACTGGTGTGAGGTGGTACCTTATTGTAGTTTTGATTTGCATTTCTCTAATAATTAGTGATGTGGAGCATCTTTTCATGTGCCTTTTGGCCATCTGTATGTCTTCTTTGGAGAAACATCTATTTAGATTTTCTGCCCATTTTTGATTAGGCTATTTCTTTTCTTGTTATTGAGTTGTATGAGCTGTTTATATATTTTGGAAATTAAGCCCTTGTTGGGTGCATCATTTGCAAATATTTTCTCCTAGTACATAGGTTGTCTTTTCATTTTGTTTATGGTTTCTTTTGCTGTGCAAAAGCTTATAAGTGTGATTAGGTCTCATTTGTTTATTTTTGCTTTTATTTCTATTGCCTTGGGACACTGACCTAAGAAAACATTGGTACGATTTATGTCAGAGAATGTTTTGCCTATGTCCTCTTCTAGGAGTTTTATGGTGTCATGTCTTGTATTTAAGTCTTTAAGCCATTTTGAGTTTATTTTTTTGTATGGTGTGAGGGTGTGTTCTAACCTCATTGACTGACATGCGGCTGTCCAGCTTTCCCAACACCACTTGCTGAAGAGACTGTCTTTTCTCCATTTTATATTCTTGCCTCTTTTGTCAAAGATTAATTGACCGTAGGTGTTTGGGTTACTAAAAGCCATTTATCATACACTTTAAATGGGTGAACTGTGTGGTATGTGAATTACATCTCAATAAAGCTGTTTAAAAACATATACTAATAACTACTTGCTTAGAGAAAAAATTCCTCCATCATCAGACACATCTGAATCATTGGGAGGGAAGAAGAGGCCAAAAGCTAGCAGAAAGAGTGTTGAGGATGCCAGTGGGTGAATTGCTTGTTCACAGGAATAGGTAATGAGAATGTTTGGCAGATTTGCTCTTCAGGGGGTAAATTAATAGCTGGAATTAACCCAAGTTCAAAAAGTACATCCTTAGCTAATCAAGATTGTAAAAATCTGTCAGGTTTAGTAGCATGGTGGATATATGTTTTCAGAGTAAGCTTAACTATAACATTATTGCAAAAAGTAAACTTCTGTAAATTAAAAGCAATAAGAGTTTTAAGTGTTCTCTCTGAATTGATGCATATTAGCAAAAAAAAAAAAAAATCCCCCAGACATATCTAACTGGTTTCTAAACACTATCCTTAATGTACAGAGTTACAGATAATTCCATTAATTCTGTTTCTTGTGTATTGTTGCAGGAGGATTAAAAATGCCTTCTATCTGAAGCCATTCTCTATACTCTGAAGGTTCAAAGAGTGTTGTCTCTTGTGCTCAAACTTGGGGCAGGGAGGGGAGGGTCTTATTTAAAAGCTAGTTAGTGGGTTTTGTATCAGGCCAGCAAATAATTCTAACTTAAATTGGAGAACCCATTAATGCCAGTCTTGTTAAAGAGGTGATCATGCCCATTAAACAATGCCATCCCCATAGAGGTGAGGTTACTCTACTCATTGTTGTTCAAATCTCAACTCTTCCAGCCAGTTATTTCTGAGTAAGAGGTCTATCTGCCACCATTCAGTTCTCAACTCTGCAATACTGACACCTCATGGGCTGGTAGCATGGTGTAATTCGGAGCTGGAATATTTTTTAGTGTACACTGCCTCTCCAGATAAACTAAAAAAAAAAAATACTAGTAGTATCATTGATTGAGCCATTTTTATACTAACAGCTTCATGTATATAATTTTTTTCTCCACACAAGTTGGCAATGCAGTTATATTAGTTATATTCCCATTTTATCAGTGAGTAAATTGAAGTTTAGTGAGGTTAATCAGGTCCCCCAAAGAACCAGTGTAGTTAAATTAGTCAGGCTAGTTTGAAAGCATGTGATATGCTTCCATATCATATCTACTGATTACAAAGCTCATGCTCTTAACCATTGTGTTTCTAAAGTGTGGGCCATGGGAAAAGTGTCCTTACATTCTTCTCTGACCAGAACAGTTTTCACTTGTATTTGCTGACCTAGTAAAATTACTGAGAATGTCCCCATTCACTCTTGTGGTGGCTATGAGAATATACCTTTCATATCTTCAACTGCAGAGAGTGTAATTGACCAATGAATACATCACTTCTGCTTACATTTCACTGGTCATGATTCAACTGGAAGGGATCCTGGGAAATGTAGTTTATTCATGTGATGAGGAGGAAGAGAGTATGGATATTGGTGAACAAATAGCCTACAATCTGTAGTAGGTGTGTGTGTTCTACAATCTGTAGTACTTTTGTTATGCTTCTTATGTCTGGCAACTTATTCAGGAATAATCACTAGAAAAATAAAAACCTATTTATTTTATGGTCACACATGCACAGAGTCCAGGAGGTGTAAAATGTTCATGTACCTTGAATTATCTTTTAGTATATATAGAATTTGCCTGAGAGGCATCTTGGAGACTTTCTTTCTCTTTCTCTGTTCGCCCAGTCTTTTGTCTCTGTTTCCCACGGTCACTTTGGTACTTTCTACACCTCTGTTCTTTCCCAGCATTCTAGCTGTACCCTAAAGAAGAAGCATGTCTACTTGAGGTTCTGAGAATCCTCTCCTGGTGCCAGAAAAAGGAAGGGGAGACCATTTTTGGAATGAAATGAGGGAGCCCTGAATCCTTTGGATTCCTCAAAAAATGGGAAGTGTATAGTTCAAACTAAGCTGTTTCTTGCTGATATTGACCACCACTCATGGCATAACTTCAGTGTGCTTTATATCATAACAAGTTTCCCTAAACAATTTCATACTCTGTGATCCAGCAATTCTATTTCAAGGAGTTAATCTTAAGGAACTAATCAGACAAGTTAGAAAAGACACATACATAAATATATTTATGACTGCATTGTTTATAAATAATGAACCAGAAACAATCTAAATATCTGCATGTCTAACAATAGGAAATTTTCCCAATACATTTCAGTACATACATAGAAAGCATGAATACCATGCAGCCATCAAAAATGATGACTCATATCCATATTTACTTAATGGAAAAATATTTATAATATAGAAGTAAAAAATTATATTACAAATGGTAATTATATTATGATTCTAATTTTTATGTGCATGCATTTTCATTGGGAAATATTAGGCAGATCACACCAAAGTTTTAACATTGATTATCTTGAGGTCATGGAATTTCATATTGTTTTAATATTGCTTGATTTGATAATCATTATTTCTAAAAAGGTTCACCACATTTAGTACTTGCATAATAAGAGAGTGAAGAAGTAAAATAGGGAATCAGAGAGTGGGAGATGATGATAAGTCTCAGAAGGTGGTTTGGTTTAAAAGAAGAGTGCTGACATTTTCCTTGGTGTTATGAAAGCACTTCGTTCTCAATGTTCCCAACCCATTCTCTCACCTATCTCCTTCACTTTAGGAACTGTTAGAGGCAAGTTCTCATTTGATAGTTTCACTTAAATTGAAATCCAGCAGCGTAGTATAAAGATATACTAAGTAACTTCCCCAAAGGCACACAAAATAAATTCCTGAAATAGTAGTTCTTTTGTCCTTTGTAAAGTCAGTTCCTTTGGTTTTAATGTGTTATGAATAAAAACAATCTTATATTTTCCCCTTTCAAAACAAACAAACAAACAAACAAACTCATGATGCTTGGAAGAACAGAGCCGGTCAGTCATTTTTGTAACTCAAGAGCAAAGCTTAACAAAAACTTTCACTGATTTCAGAGACGTTAGGCTATTAAAATTGTGTGGTGGCCATGAGATTGCATCTCTTGGATCTTCTACTCTGGGGAGCCCCAGATGTTGCACTATGAAGTCCATCTGCTTTCTGCTCCAAAGCCATATCTCCAAAGCAATGACAACTTCACAGGGCTGCTCCCAGCTACTGACTGAGTGCAGCATGGGTACTAAAGCAAGCATGTTCCTGGAAGATGCAGGACTCCTCTGATGGATGGCTTAGGCTCAAGGACTCCTCTACAGTATTTCCAGATTCTCCTAGAACTGCATTGTAGACTAAGATGCTTCCACCCAAGCTTCCTTCCTTCCCTCTGTCCTTCACTTGGGTTCAGACCTGCGTTGCAGTCTGATGGCTCTTCCAGCCTCTCCCAGCTGCCTCTCCATTTTCTCTCACAGGCATGTCCCCTAATAAATTTCTTGAACCTTTAATGCTATCTTGGCATGTGGTTCTCAAAAGACCCAAACTAACGCAAGTAGTTCATAATGTGCCCAAGAGATTAAAGGTTCAGTGATGTGTTTATAACCACACTTACCACAATTCAGGTGCAGACCTGGAACCAGAAGAAAGCATTTTCCCTGCAGCTGTCCTTTAGGGGTTCCATTGAAACCTAGCCTAAAATTCTATTAAATTTATTTCACTTTGAATGGAGTTCCTCTAGAAGTCTTCTAATCACCCAACAATCAGAAATACTAAATACCCTGGCAGAGTCAGAACTTGGACCCCACAATCACAACCACCATTCAGCAGCATCACTGATCTTTAAAATTAATCTGTCTGTCTTGGAATATGTACTACTGATTCATTATTGGTGTTGGACATGGCCCTTAAATTCTGTAGGACTCTGTTTTCTTCATTTTGAATCTTTTGCTATATGGGAGTCTCTTTGGGTTTAAGAACAGTGGCTCAAACATCATAGGGTTTGAATCCTGACTCCAGCTATTATTAACTGTGTGACCTTGGGTAAGATACTTAATGTATCTTAGCCTCAGTTTCTTTATCTACAAGATGGGTTTAATAATAATCTCCTAGGGTTATTATGAGGAAAATAGTATTTGGTGCACAGCACATTTTCATAAATATTGGCTATTGTGGTTAGTATTAATTTATTGATCACCTCCTTTGTGCCTAGGTGCTCTGGGGAGAACTATGAATATAAAACAGTGTGGTTGAGGAACTCATAGAACAAAAATGTCTGGACATAATTAATTGCACAGCTGTGGGATAAGGGCTATATGAAAGGAAAATGGAAGGTACAGGGCTTCTATAAAAATAGGGTAAAATTGGTTCTGGGAAGGCTTCCCAAGAGATATTAGTTACACTTGAACTGAGTTCTGAGGGCTATAGAACTTGATTGGTCAAAGCAAGTCTTGCACACAAAGAGGATAGCTCATGTGGAGGCATGTGGATGTAGAACAGCATGGGGCATTCCAGGCAGGTGCAAGAGATTTGATCTAATCCAACTGAAGAATGTGAGAGGAGAAGCATTCAGAGACATACCTTCAGAGGTTGGCTTTGACTTTCATGCAATGGAATCTGGATTTCATACCTAGAGAGTGGAGGATCACCAATAAAAGGGTTAGAACAGGCTAGGAGCATCACCAAGGATGTGTTTTAGAATGCTTTTTCTGGCAGCTTTATGGAATATAAACCAGGTATGGGAAGGACTCAAGAAAGACAGGAAGACCAGTAGGGAAGCTCTTATGATAAAGCAGAAAAGGAGAGGGCTGGAAAAACCAGGATATAGAATACAAGTAGGGGAACAAATTTGCAGAAAGAGATAACAAGTTCTTCCTTTACGTATGCTCTGCTTAATTCCGCAAAAAAGTTGAAGTGGGTTGCAGAAAATACACAGGATAGTTAAATAAATCAAAAGTAAAGCGCTAGGACCAGGAGGAATACAAATTAGATAAAGAAATATGAGCTGGAATAGAAATAAGACAAATAGGCCAACCTTTTTGGGCTTGAGCAGGTGCTATCCTGACAGCTAAAATGAAAAAATTGATTTGGTATAGTGTTCATCAACTGTACTATAGGTCAGTTTTCTCATCGTTACCGTCAAAAGCATCAGTTAATGAGACCATTTGGAATGTTGTGTTTAGGTATCTGTGAGATGTCTAACTAGAAATGTCAATAACATTTCCGTCTGTGAGTCAGGTACTCCAAAATGGGCCTGGGCTGGAGAAGCACATTAGTGAGACCTCATTGTCCATGTGGCCATCAGAACCATGGTGTAGATTAAACTCATCCAGGGAGACTGTGTTGGCCAACTTCTTGTCCAGATAAACTACTGGTGTTGGACAAGATGTTCTCTATGATCCTTTTAGCTCTCGCATTCTGTGGTGTTGCCTTTTGCGAACAGAATGCTACCTGTCTTATTCATTAAATTATTGATTGGGTGAGTAGTTATTGAGCACCCACTATGTGTCAGGCACTCTTCTATAGACTGGGAATATGACAGTGAATGAAACAGACAAAAATTCCCATTCTCATGGATCTTACATTCTAGTGGGTGACTAGGGGATCTTAGCTCACCACCTGTCTGCTGCCTTGGAAACACCCACAAATCTGGACCTGAAGAAATAATTTAGATCCTCTCTATGGCAGAGTTGGTCCCAGTCAGGATCTTAAAAGTAACCCTTAATACACGGAGGATCTAAGAAAATGGGATTCTTTGGACCTAAGCTAGCCAGACCTTCTGGGCTGCTTCAGGTTCAGTTGGATCCAACTCAGATCAGCCTGATTCCCTCAAAGCTGGAGCAAGATCTGTTGAATTGGGAGGGGCAAGTGAAGGAGAGCTTGTGGAGCAGTACATCATTGCCTGTGTTTTAATTTGCAAGTGAACCACATGTCTGGATTATATGAGACATTTAATTCTTGAACTTCATAACCAAGCCACCTTACTCAACATTTTCTACTCTATCAAAAAAAAGTAACTTTTATTGAGTATCTTGTCCACTTGACTGAAGTAGTACACATAGGCATAATGCCTTTGGGTTCTCTTCTCTTACCTCCGTGTGCATCGACTGAGTTTTATTTTTGCTTTTATTTCCTCAAATTCCAATTTTTCACTTCTGGTAGATTGGAAGAGATACTCTATTTCTATGCTTTTTGTGATTACCCTGGAATTTTTCATACACTTATTTATCAAATCTAAAGTAAATCAATAATATTTTCTTCTTCTCAAATAATACAAGGACCATACAAGGGGCTTAAAACATAAATGCTAATCACTCCTTACTCACAACTCCTATGCTTTTATTGACCATACGACCACATAATTCTATTTTGAGTGCTAACCCTGTAAATTATATGCTATTGACTTCAATATGTGCTTAATTTAACCTACATGTCGACCATTATATATGCTCAGCATTCTTTCTTTCATCTCATACATTCCTTTTGTGTTCATTTTCCTTTTCCTGGAAGTACATCCACTATAAGTTCCTTTAATGATGGCATTGGTAATTAGACCGCTAAAACATAGTAGTAGTAATAACAATAATGATGATAATAAAAGTAATAACTACAAATTATTGCATGCTTACCATGTGTCAGGAACTGTGTTAAGTGCTTTAAATGGATTATCTCTTAATCGTCACCAAAAACCTGTCAGATACCATTATCATCTCTATTTTACAGACAGGAAATCTTAGATTAACTAACTTGCTTAAGGACACATAAGTAGACCAGAAACCATTTCTAACCCAGTGTCCATGCTCCTAACCATTCTTCTTGCATCCATACAACTGTGGACATATTTCAAAATTTCTTCTATAGTCTCTTCTGTCTTACTTGTCACTAGACTTCAGATTCAATTTGTGAATAAGAATGTTTAGCACCAATTGGAGGCTATTCACAAATTGAATCTGTAAGTCTAGTGACAAGTAAGACAGAAGAGGCTTGAGAGGTTTTTCAGATATGAAGCTATCATTACAATCAGAGTCCTTCTTTTGTGGCTACACATCAATAAGTATATAAATTGCAGGCAAACTATAGCACAGTTCTACATCATTAGTCATGCTGCAGCGGATCGGACTTCAAGCTATCTTAGCCTAGCAGAAGGAAACCACTCTCAAGTTTGTGGCCTAACACCCAAAACATTGTTTTCCATTATTCAAAGCATGCATACATATTGAAACTTTCCTTTTCTAGGACCTTTTGAAGTTACTTTTCCAGGCACCAATCTCCTCCTCAAATCATGATAATAGCTGTTTGTTCAAGATAACCAGGAATAAGTAGGGCTCTTCTGTGGCCCCTCATTTTGTGGTGCTGAATCTCACCACAAACCATCTGTATGTTATTCACATATATTTGCTTTGAGTCTTGATAAGAAAATTATATTATTGAAAGGAAACATCATTCAAGTACCATCAGGTATATATCTCTAGTCACCATCCTAAGGCTCTGCACAGCCTGAGAGAGACACTGCCTGGAAAGCTCATTCTCATGTTGGGGAAAGAAAATTCCATGGTGTTCTGAAGACCTGACTAGTACCATATCAAATAAAACCTACTGGGGTTAGTGCTCAATAAATTTTATGGAGCAAGCTAAGCATCACTTCTAGGTCTTTTGGCCATTAAAAGAAAGAAAGATAAACAAAAAGTGACAAGGAAGCATAGGAAAGCTGGTAGCTACTGGTATAACAGTAGCTATACTGCTCTCAGACAAAGTAGACTTCTTCAGGACAAAGTAGAGGACAAGTATTACCAGGGATAAAAAGGAAATTTTATGATAAGAAAAAAGTCTATATATTGAGAAGCCATAACAATCCCAAATGTGCATCCATCTAATAACAGAGCTTCACTATACATGAAATAAAAACTTACAGAACTAAAGGGAAGAACAGAAAAAGCTATAATCAAAGTTGGAAATTTTAACATGCCTCTTTCAGTAATTGTCAACATAAGTATCCCCTCCCCCCCCAATCAACAGGAATGCAGAAGATCTGAGCAACACTTTCAGTTAACTTGATCTCACTGATATTTATAGAGCACTACATGTAATAACAGCAAAATACACAATATTTGAAAAATGTAAGGAATTGCATTAGTAATCAAAAAATTACCTACAAATAAAAGTCCAAGCCCAGATGGCTTCACAGGTGAATTCTACCAAATATTTTTTTTTAAATGAATACCAATTCTTTTCAAACTCCTCCAAAGAACAGAAGAGCAGGAAACACTTCCCAATTCATTCTATGAGGCCATTATTACCCTGATACCAAAAGCAGGTAAAGATATCATCAGAAAGAAAGGTACAGACCAATATCTCTCATGCATATAAACACAAAAATCCTCAACAAAATACTAGCAAACCAAATTGAGCAGCATGTAAAAAGAATTATACACCATGACCAAGTGGGTTTTATCTCAGCAATGCAAGCTTGGTTTAACATCCAAAAATGTATTGCACCATATCAGTAGAATAAAAAAACAAAAACCACATGATCATCTCAATAGATGCAGAAAAAGAATTTGATAAGATCCAAGACCTCTTCATGATGAAACACTCAACAAACCAGGAGTAGAAAGAAACTTTCTCAATCTGATAAAGCACATCCACAAAAACCCATAGCTAACAAAATATATAATGATGAAAGATTTGATATTTTCCTCCTAAGATCAGCAATAAGACAAGGATATCTACTCTTGCCACTTCTACTCAACATTGTACTGCAGGTTCTAGGTAGGGAAATTAGAAAAGAAAATGAAATAAAAGACATCAAGATTGGAAAGGAAGAAGTAAAACTACTTCTATTCACAAATGGCATGACCTTGTATATAGGAATTTCTAAAGAATCACTAAAAAACTATCAGAACGAGTAAATGGGTTCAGCAAGGTTGCAAGATACAAGATCAATATACAAAAATCAATTGTATTTTTATACATGTGCAGTGAACAAGCCAAAAATGAAATTAAGAAAGCAATTTCATTTACAACAGCAACAAAAACAATAAAATGGGAATAAATTTAATAAAGTATAAAACTATAAAACATTATTGAAAGAAATTAAAGAATATTGAAGCAAATAGAAGGAATCCTATGTTCATGGATTATAAAACTTAATATTGTTAAGATGGTAATGCTCTCCAAATTGATCTACAGATTCAACACAGTCTCTATTAGAATCCCAGCAGGCTTCTTTGTAGAAATTGACAGGCTGAACCAAAAGTCTGTATGGAAATGCAAGGGGCCAAAAATAGCCAAAACAATCTTGAAAAAGAACAAAGTTGGATGACTCACATTTCCAGATTTCAAAACTTACTACAAAGCAACAGTAATCAAGAAAATGTATACTAGCATGAGGATAGACATAAATCAATGGAAGAGAACTGAGAGTCCAGAAATAAACCCTCACATTTATGGTCAACTGATTTTCAGCAAGGATGCCAAGATTATTTAATAGGGAAAGGAATAGTCTTTTCAACAAATGATGCTGGAGCAACTGGATATCTACATGCAAAAGAATGAATTTGGTCCCTTACCTCACACCATACATAAAAATTAACTCAACATAGATCAAAGGCCTAAAGGTAATAGCCAAAGCTATAAAACTCTTAGAAGAAAACACAGGGGGTAAATCTTTATAATCTTGTGTTAGGCAATGGATTCTTAGATATTAAAAAGCATAAGCAAGAAAAGAAAAAAATAGATAAAATGGACTTTATCAAAATAAAAACTTTCATGCTTCAAAGGAAGCTATTAAGAAAGTGAAAAGACAACCTATAGAATGTGATAAAATATTTTCAAATATATGTCTAATTAGAATCTAGTATCAAGAATATATAAAGAACATTTTCAATTCAAAAATAAAAGATGGCCCAATTTAAAACTGGGAAAAAGACGAAGACAAACCATTGTCTAGAGCATAAAATAAGTTTCAATACATTTCATAAGATTGAAATCATACAGAGTTCAATTTGTTTTCTGATCTCAATGGAATTAAATTAGACATAAATAATAATAAGACATGTTGAAATACTTCAAATATCTGAGGGGTTATTTTCTAAGTAACCTATGGATCAAAGAAGGATTCACAAGTGAAATTAGAAAATATTTTGAACTGAATGATAATGAAAATACAGCATATCAAAATGTGTGGGATGTAGCTAAAGCAGTGCTTAGAGAGAAATGTATGCCTTCTCTACAAAGTAAAGATGTGTATATTTTAAAAAACTCATTGAATTGTACACTTAAGATTTGTACAATTTACTGTATGTAAATTTAGCTTCGATTAAAAAAAAAATAGCACCAGGCTGTCAGAGAGATAAACAGAAATCATGGGGTAAAAAAGAAGGAATTAAATAAATGAAGATTGGGGAAGCAATGGTTACAGTGTGTTTTCTAAATGGTAGCAAGACTTTTTTTTTTTAATGTATAATTAACATAGAGTAAAATGTACAAATCTTGATCACTCATATCAAGATGAAGAGTATTCTATCACCACAGAAAGTTTCCTCCTGCTCCAGTCCATTCAGTCCCCCTCACTCAACCTCTAGAGTTATCTCAGCAGTTTTTACAATAGTAGTTTTGAAAGTGAAACTGCTCAGTAGTGTCAACTTTGGCAGAGGTCAAGTAGAATAAATATTTAGGAGGACACTGCAGATGATAAAAGTAATGGGGGCAGATTCCAAATTGAAGTTAATCTTGAAATGAATGGGAAGTGAAAAAGAAACAGAAACTTTTTTTAAAAAAATTATTTTATTTATTTATTTTTATTATTTTTTGTTTGCGCCGGGTCTTAGTTGCAGCATGCGCTGTATCTTCTTGCTGCATGCGGGATCTATAGTTGTGGCGTGAGGACTTCTTAGTTGTGGCGTGCATACAGGAATCTAGTTCCCTGACCAGGGATTGAACCCAGGTCCCCTGCATTGGGAGTGCAGAGTCTTACCCACTGGACCACCAGGGAAGTCCTGAAACAGAAACTTTAAAAAATCCTGACACTGCTAGTATACTTGATGGTGAAAAGGAGGAAAAAAAGCAATTATCTTTCTAATACTTGAGACATTTTCAATGTATTTGGGAAGATAAAACACTTTGAAAATGCTTTTCATCAATAGCCTGAACAATGATTTATAAGCAAATAATATTCTAACATGTATATATAATTTATTTAGTCACTTTCCAATGTTGTTACTGAACCAAACTCGGGTCTGCTCGCCCATATGCAGTAAGGCCAATCTGCTGCAGGAAGGGGGACCCCTTCCAGGGCCCGGGAGTGGGCTCTTGTTTAACACTTGGAAATGAATTATCCAAGGAGACACACGTGCTGACAAAGCAAGAGACTTTATTGTGAAGGGGCACCCAGGTGGAGAGCAGCAGGGTAAGGGAACCCAGGAGAATTGCTCTGCCACATGGTTCGCAGTCTCAGGTTTTATGGTAATGGGGTTAGTTTCTGGGTTGTCTCTGGCCAATCACTCTGACTCAGGGTCCTTCCTGGTGGCGCACGCATTGCTTAGCCAAGATGGATTCCACCGAGGAGGATTCTGGGAGGTTGGTTGGATATATGGACTGGCGTCTCCTCTTTCCTTTTAACCTTTACCGAATTCTTCCAGTTGATGGTAGCTTGTTAGTTCCGCATTCCTTACCAGGACCTCCTGTTTAAGATAACTCATGCAAGTGGTTACTATGGTGCCTGGCCAGGGCAGGTGGTTTCAGTCATGGTTCCCCTAACAAATCTACTGACACGGGTTGTGGGGAAGGGAAGTGCAGCTTTATTGTAAGGCACCAATACTAGGAGAAGGGGTGGCTCATGTTCAAAAACCCTGAACTCCTCAAAGGGTTTCAGGAAAGTGTTTTTAAAGGCAAGATGAGGGAGGGGCATCCCAGACTATGTGATCGGCTCATGCACAATTTTCTGATTGGTTGTTGGTGATCAATCCTTAAGTGCCAGAAGGTCTGGGGGCTAAGTGCTCCTGATCATCAAGTAGTTCATTTCTTCCATTTGGTGGTGGTTTTAGCATCTTAAAAACTCAGGAAATATGCATCAGATATTATCTACGTACTTCAGAGAGGAGCTAAAGCAGAGAATATGGGGGAGGGGGTCTGTCCTGGAAAAGCCCCATAGAGTCCTGCTTGGTTACAATGTTAAACATGTTTATTATATCCAAGTCTTTATTATTTTAAATAATAATACAGTTGACCCTTGAACAACACTGTCTGAATTGCATGGGTCCACTTATATGCAGATTTTTTTTCAATAAATATGCACTATAGTACTATACAGTCTGTAGTTGATTAAATTTGAGGATGTGGAACTGTAAAGTTTATATGTGGATTTTCCCTGCCTTGTTCAAACGTCAACTGTATAATCAATAACCTTATACATGCATTTTTGTTTGTCACTCTAATGAATTCAATTGCTCAATAAATAATTTTGAGTACCTACTGGATTTCAGGCACTTGGCTAGATGCTGAGGGTTGGATCAGTGGACAAGACAGAAACGTATGGGAGGAAGAAACTTTTTCCTCTACCTTAGGTTCAGGCTGGCCCCTACAAATTAAACTGACAAAAGACAGATTAACAGGAGCAAAAAAAAAAAAAAAGGGACGTCCCTGGTGGCACAGTGGTTAAGAACCCGCTTGCCAATGCAGGGGACACGGGTTCGAGACCTGGTCCGGGAAGATCCCACATGCCGAGGAGCAACTAAGCCCGTGCGCCACAACTACTGAGCCTGCGCTCTAGAGCCCGCAAGCCACAACTGCTGAGCCCACGTGCCTGGAGCCCGTCCTCCACAGCAAGAGGAGCCACAGCAATGAGAAGCCTGTGCACCGCAACAGAGTAGCCCCCGCTCGCAGCAACCGCGAGAAAGCCCACACGCAGCAATGAAGACCCAATGGAGCCAAAAATAACTAAATAAATAAAATACCTAAATTAAAAAAGAAGATTTAATTACATATGTATGCATGGAAGTTCACAAAGAAATGTGGCTCAAGGAGGTGGTTAGAATTTGAGGCTTATGTACCATCTTAGGCTAGACAAAGAAAAATGGGTTGGGGGATTCCTGGGGGGAGGGAATGATAAGTTAATGGGAGGGTAAGGAGAGGATATGTATGATTGATAAAGTTTCTTTAATAAGGTTCGTTATGCAGATAAGAATCATCTGAGGAGTTGAGCTGTTTCTAGGAGTAGTTCTCTTCCTGGTACAGAGAGGGAGATACCTTTACAAATAGAAATTTATGTCCTGCTTTTAGACAGAAAGGAGTGGGGGGGCAGGGAGCTAATTGCCTTCAGCTCAAAAGAATACTTATGCTAAAGTGACATATTTGAGGGTGGCATATTCTGGTCCCCCTCAGACATAATAGCTGTCTCAAGGAGATTATAGTCTAGCAAAGATGAGAAACATTGACTAATTGTGATTGATCTTAACTAAGCAGAACTAGGAGTTCAGAACTAGGGGATTTAACAGAGTCTAGGGACCCAAAAAAGGTCTTTCTGAAGAGGTTACTTTTAGTCTGAGGTCTAAAGGCTAAGAAGGAGTTTACTAAAAGGGGAAGAATGAAGCGTGCCAGTGTGAAGGCCCTAACGGAGGAGAGAATGATGCCTTAGAGTATCTAGAAGAGGTGGAGAGAAAGGAAGGCAGGGGCACCATCTCCTAAGGCCTTGTAGACACCTCTAAATATTGCATCCATTTTCCTCAGGGTAATAGGAAGCTATTGAAGGATTCTAATCAGGACAGTAACAGGATCATCACTGCAAATGGCAGTTGACTTCTTCAGTAAGCTTCACTTCCTCCACATTTTGGGAAGGGAGGAGGGCTTGTCTGATTTGGTTCCTGAGTTGTCCACAGAAAAGTTTCCTCAGTGTTGTGAATTGCTGCCCACCTCTCCATGCTGCCTCACTCCTGCTCACTCCACTGCAGTTGTAGCTTAGACATTAAGCAGAGTTCCCTAATGGGCTGCAGCACCTCTGCATGGCCCTAGTGAGGGAGAAATGAGGCAGGACAC
The DNA here is from genome assembly GCF_965194805.1 of Balaenoptera borealis. NCBI lineage: Eukaryota > Metazoa > Chordata > Mammalia > Artiodactyla > Balaenopteridae > Balaenoptera > Balaenoptera borealis. The sequence goes on along the minus strand of NC_138881.1, from coordinate 17,862,087 downwards.
ATCTTCTTTTGTTCTGTGCATTTATCCCAATAGTTCCACCCTTTAAAGCTGTATGGATATTAGAATTCCCTACATGGTTGAGAATTACAGTGCAGCAGGGAAGACAAAAAAAATCTAAAAGGACATAGCAAATATGTTTACCGCCTTAAGCCAAAGGAAAAGGACCCAGTATGTATGTGGGGAGGGGTGCCAAATTTCACACCCATGTTCTCAGATCCACTTCCTCTCCAAGAGAACCAGCTTCTAACATCCATCTCACAGATCTTTACCAGCCTTTCAGTACATCTTTCCAGTGCACATAGGTCTTGTTTCTCAGCCCAGGATATATCTCTCTGCTTCTAGCAATTTCCCTAAATCTGAGTTGTTCAATCAATAATTGTGACCTAGGTCCAGCAGGACAATCCACGGTAATCTTTGACTTTCTGTATCCCATAGAAACCTCTAGGTGTTCATTGGCACCACTCTTATGTTTTAACGTGAGCTCCTCCCACCAGCATGACTTGCATACAAATCTCTATTTTTGTGATTGCCCAGTGGGTAACTGTTGGAACAAACACGTGTACCCACATATCCTCACCCATTGTCTTCAGAGGACAAACACTATTTGGCAGAGACAGTACAAACAAGTCTCACAAGAAGGAAAAGGCAATAATTCCCTAAGGTTTCATAATTTACAAGGTCACCTCTCTCACAATGGAGTTAGTACAGTACATAATTATGCAAAGCGGTGTTAGTTCCTTTCTATTATCCCCTTCTCTCAAATTGTACCTCCTTGAGCTTGCTGAGAATAAGAAATGGCCCGTTACTAAGCCATATACCTCTTAATGACCACTCAGTTAGCTGCACAAAGACCTGGTTAAAGCTCAAAATGACCTCTTGAAATTTTCCAATTAGCTATTAGACAAAGGCCATCCGGCTCCCCAGCCTCTGTCTTGGGAGGAAGACTTTAGTGCTTGGGAAGTGAGTATAATCAGATTTGCATTTTTATCAGAATATCCTGAGTGTAAGTGGAAAGTGGATGGGGGGAGGAGTGCAAGAGTACTTGCTGGGGGGCCAGGAGGAGAAAAAGGACAGGTACATTGTGATCTTAATTTTGCAGTCAAACAACTCACAAAAAAGGAATTCAAAAAAAAGGAGCTTTGTCAAGTAAGATAGGTTCTAGTTTATACTATTGAAATTACTCTGAGAGGGTGGTAGTGTCTTAGAAAATTTATAGGGTTTCATGAATGTGGATTTTCACTATTTTATAAATAGGAGGGAAAATGTAATAACATGAAATGGCACCCCCCCCCAAAATAACCAAACAGTGATAGAATCTATTTTCTGTACAAACTAATATAATCTTTTCCTCATCACTTTCCAAAGGGAGATCCTCGATAACAACAACAAAATTCCAGAAACTTTGTGTGTGATGATGACCACTTTATAAGCATTTGGATCAATTTGATACAACTAGGATAACTATGTCACTTTTGTTCTAAAATTAAATTTAACAAATGATAATTCAGAAAGTACTACCCCCACACCTCAGATACTCTTCCTCAGAAATGAGATTTCAACTTTCCTGACACTAAATTTGGGCAGTGGTTTCAAATCATTATAATAACTGCAAGCTGGCCCCAGCTAAAATAGCATTTCAGCAGCCTGCCACTGGCATATGATCAACTGCACACCCACTGCTGGGCTTGGTACACAACTGTGGCACCAAAAAAATGATTAGAATGTACCTCTCGGTGCCAAGTATTGCAGTACAACAAATTAACCTTTGACCAGAATAATTATTTTCCTGCTTTCTGGATGTCTAAGTCAGTTAAGCATTTTCAGATCAATGCAACCATATGTCTACCTGTAACATGAGAAATTATTCCTTATTTGTAGAATAACCCTCTCTCTCGCAAAGGACATACTATGTCTTTTACCTCAGAAGGGTGGGCAACTGGCTATTTCAAAGTATTTGACACACTAAACAGTCCAGAAGTGCTGACCTACGTGTATCATATTAGTATATCATATTTTAAACATTCCCACACAAAGTTGACCCAAACAAATAGTCCTCTACAAAATAATTTCAGTGCTTTAATTTTCTTGGGATTGTCAAGATCAATACCTTTCTCTGCACCATATATCTTTGTTGTTAGAGAAAAGTAGGTTTCCCTGGCGAAGAAGAAGGATCTACGAGTTGTTATGTATATAAAGGCAATTGCAGGAGGAAAATGGTAGAGAGTGGGCCGCTGCTCTAAATAGTCTAGATGTATTCCTTTACTTAAGTCTCAGTATTTCTTAATTTTCTATTTCTGGACTTTTAGCTGAAGTACAACACTATCATTATTAAATTGTTCATTATAGTCATCTTTTGTAGAAACTTAATTCATACCTAAGTTTGCAGTGTTCAGGATTACAAGCATTCCTGTTTATTTGCAGCTTACTTCTTCCATAAAATCTCAGCGGAAACCTTACTTCAGGGTAACCCCTCAAATATTATGTGTCATTTTCTACCAAATAAATGTAATACAAATATGCTCTCCTTAAAGGAGACCCCATGGGACCAAAACAAGCCACAAACAAAGATCAAAATAATAAGAATCGTCAGTCACAATACTTTACTGTATATAAATATACTTTTTAATGTGAACTCTGAATAAAGGTATAATTGTTGAAGTTTTATCCAAGAGTGTTAAACAGCACAAAAGAAAAATCTTTTTAGAAGGAATAGTTAATGCCTGAGGGCTTTAAATGGCCATTTAACTTTGAGTAGAAGCACAAACTGGAGTTGACCTGTAAGGGCTAGAGCACACATTAGCTGCATCTCCCCCTTCTGCTGGACAGATCCAAAAGTAGGAATATTTTGGCATAGTGTATAATTTTGTCTTCTAAACAAGACAAACAGTGGACTTTGTTTTGTAGAACAAAGTCATAGGGTGTAATGAAAGGGGCACATGTTTTAGAATTAGAAATATACAACTTTAGATACTGCTTCTACAACTGTATTGCAGTGTGGGGCTCTGTTTTCTCGAGTGTAGAAGGAGGATAAAGCCAATTGGAAGAGACTGCTGTAAGAATTAAGTGAAATGTTTGTAAAAGCACCTGGCTCAGAGTAAGTACTCAATCCTCTCTGGTCCTTTCAACCATTAGTGACATGATTTTCATTGGATTTAAGTGGGGTTTACAAGAAGCTCAAAGCTGTTTTCCTAAGGAATGTATCAATTTTGTAACAAATATAGAAGAAAAAATAGGAATGCACCAATTTCTATTGTAATACTTCAGGAGGTCATACAAACCATTAAATAGAGAGATGCCATCAACATAAAAAAATTAATTCATAAATACTCACATCCTCATACCTACCAAATCCATTGATTATAAAGATCAGCAAATGTATAATATCAGTTTTACTCTTTTTTTGGCTTTAGAATGGCTATAGAATGATATTGGCCACAAGATGATTGATACCTAATAAAAATGATTAAAATATGGAAAATACAGAGCCTGAAGAATGCCAACCTCATTATAGTTTTTTCTAATACAGGAGGAAAAGATGGATGGCTAATTCTAGAGTTTGGTTATCATAAAAGTATTCATTTTAGAATTCTTATATACAATGTATACTTCCCTGTTGTAAAAAGCTGGTCTGGTGATTTAAGAAGCTCAATCAGTTTGGTATCCTGCAAAATCATTTTCTTCCTATTGTAAGTGGAATTAATATTCTAAAATTCTTCCACTGAGGCATGTGCTCCAACAAGCATTTCCTGGCCATCCCCAAAGACTCAGAGGAACTCATATGGAGAGGAGCATTTTCCCAGGAGGCAGCATGTCACCTCCTTCTCACCACATAAATCTCTTTGTTTTCTTTCCTTCCCTCTCACTCACGTCTTGACATTTCTCTTCATCTTACCACTATTTCTACATCATTTTAACAGTTCCTATTTCTCTCTCTTCTAACTATCTGATCTTCTTTTCCCTATTCTGTGTACCAGCTTTGGAGTAAGGGCTTGAAGACAGTGCCTGCCAGCACTCACAAGCTTCACTGAGGTCCACAGAAACAGCTGAAGAGTCAGATCTACATCTGATAGGATTGATGTGGAGAGCTGAGAAAGCTGAGTTGTCCCTGCGGCACTGGTGTGTAGGGGAAGGAAGGTTTTTTCCAGGGGTATTTGAGCCAAGGTTGTGATCTGGAAGGGAACTGCCCATGGTTCTGAGTGGTCCCACTGAGCATGTAGAGAATAAAAATGGCCCATGAGCAGTGTTTGAGGAGGAGATAGAGGTGACTGAAGCAAACCTCCTCTGACTGCAATTCCAGGCTTACCACATTGTTTCTCTGTCAGTGTTGTTCTTCTCTTGTTTCCTTTGCCCTCACATGTAGAAACCTATAAAACCAGGACACCAGCTGAAGCAGCCCAATGACCTCACTTCCTGTAGGCCAATGTCCCACAGTAGCCACCACGTCATGGATGCTAGAAGGAAGGACTTGATACAGAGACTCAGCCTCTATTTCAGGAATAATTTTTAGGATGGATCTAGTTATTCTTTGCCTTAAAGATTTGAAAGGATTAAAAATGTCCAAAAGTGACTTGAGGGCAAAATATACAAAGAGGCAATATTGTTTGTTAGACCTTTGACCTTTCACAGAATTTGTGACCCTTTAAGGAATGGAAAAACCCCCAAACATTTTTTTTCTGTAAACTTATCTTCCCTTCTGCTGCTTTGAAGCACGTGTGTTTGACAGGAATTTTAAAATTCATGTCTTGGATTTATGTCTCTGATTACACATAATTCATCAAGATCTTGCTCTTCATGAGCTATTTAATACTCAGGAAGTCATTTAAGTCATTTTAGAATCTTCCTAAAATCCAACAGGAAGTTGTGTTTACAAAGGACACACAAACCTGAAATATTTGCATATTTCATTTGAATCCAAATGCAGAAGCCATAAGTAGTTTGGAATGGGAGAGAAATTCAGCCTCTCTCTTCTCTGTCAGTAAGAAAGGTCTGATGCAACATCATCCAAAAATGTTTCCTGATAATCCCATGTGGACATGATGGGTGGAATCTTATGTTACACACATCATTCATTGTCTATGGTCTCATGTTATAGTCATTTGTGTATGTATATGTCTTCAGTCTTTAATGAAGATGTCTGATGTAAGAGGAAGAAAACTAGATGTAAGCTTAGGTGACCAAGGTTCAAGTCCTGATTTTCACAGCTGTGTGACCTTGGACAAATCACTGAACATTACTGAGCCCCATCTATTCCGCATACTTCATGAATTTTGAACACATCAAAAGTGATAATGAACCTAAACATATCCTGTCGACCCCTAAATGATAATTGCCATCTACTATTAAATCCGCACAATTTTTACTTGTTTACACGTATTGTTTCAACAAGAGTGTTTCAAGGTTCACAACAAAAACTTTGTGGGAAAAGAGGACAGAAACATGGGAAAAGAGTGGAGAAGCTTTATCTTCAATAGACGTTTCTTTTTATGCCAAAGTGGAATGCCTTTATCATAACGATTATATGCTGTTACATACCCTGTTGTGGCCATTTCTAAATAGAGGAAGGGAAAACTTACCAAGTCCTGGGAAGCTAATTTTTATAAATGTCTCCAGATTAGACATCTTAGCATATTTTATGGTGAGTTGGTTCAAACTTGTATTTTTCAAAGACTATACTACTTACTTTTTGCTTAAAGAATATATTACTTGTACTATGTAATACAGTATATAATTATAAAAGAAACATTTCAAATATAATCTTGATTTTTATATTATATTTTGCTTAAAATTTTGGTGCCAACATATTTTAGAAATAAGGAAGTCACTTGCATCTTTCTCCTTCTCACAAAAGAGGAATTAAATGTGTTTACCACCACATGTGATCCGCAAGGAGGATGCATTTTATTCTGGATGTCAAATTTTAAGTGGAGGAATAACAGGGTGCAGACATACTGAGAACACTCCCTCAGTAGCTGATGTTTTTCCCTCCAGTGGGTGAATGAAAATCAGATCCCCAAACTGCTCCTTCTGGGCTTTTTACTAATTAACTTGACATCTGTGGTGAAGCAGAACATAGACTAACCTTGTTCATTCCCAGTCCCACAATTAAACTGCTGGTAGTTCAAGTCAAAAGCTTCTCTCTGGAAACTTGAGAGTAAAATAATTGCAAATTGACAGAAAATATAAAACAACTTCTTTAATATTTTTACCAAAATATTCAGGAAAAGGAAGGGCTTTCACGTAGAGTAAAAATTGTACTCATCAAACCACCATGATTCCCTACTCTGTCTACTGTAGTTTTTCTCCGCCTATTGATGACAGAATCAAAGGATCCATGAAAATAGGATCATTCATGTAAAATAGTTCCTCTTACAGAGCACAGAGGAGTGGAGTAATGCTATGATTGGGATGTGCTGCAAACAGAGATGGGGGTGGGAAAATGAAGTGGGCAGAAAGTTTCTTGGAAGATCTAGGGAGGAAAAAAAAATGATTCTCTAGAAAAAAAAATTAAAGAATAATATAGCAAAAAAATGTTTACTGCAAAGAGAAAGTGTTAAATTTCTCTCATTTATGCTACTATCAGAAAGTGTCTGGTGACCTACGTGTGTCAGTAGCATAGAGTCCATGCAGACAAACCTATTGGGTGACCTGTGGCTTACCAGAAGGAAATAAAGAGGTGATGATGGGAAACACTGGAGTCAGACTACACTTAGGTACAAATGAGAATACAGATGAAATAGAAGCATTGATGGGCAAAAGGACATGATGGCTGGGATTTTCTTTAAAATACCACATCAAAAAAAATTTTTTAAAGTGTGTGATTGAAATAAGTTACTTATACAAACAACACAGATAAATCTCAAAAACACTGTTACACAAAAGAACATTTACTATATGATCCCGTTTATATGAAGTTCTAAAAAAGGCAAAACTAATTTAAGGTGGAAAACTATCAGAAAAGTTGTTGTCTCTTGGAGTCAGGGTAAAGGCATGAATTGACTGGGAACGGGCATGAGGGAGTTTTCTAGGGTGGTGGATATGTTCTACGTTCGCGGGCCCGACGCACAGTGAGGCCTAACAAACCGAAACGTTGGAGTTTGGAGCAGAGAAAGGTTTCTTGCGGGGCCGTGCAAGGAGACGAGGTGGCTCATGCCCTAAAAAGCCTCAAGTTCCCTGAAGGGTTTCAGCAAAGCATTTTTAAAGACCAGGTCGGGATGGGGGCGGGGGCGGCGGCGGTCGCAGGCTACGTGATCAGATCGTGCACAGTCCGCTGACTGGCTGATGGTGAGGGAATAGGTGGTGTCACAGGGGTTCAAGTTATCAGTCCTTAGGCTCCAGGAGGCCTGGGGCGATGTGCACGTGGTCATCAAGTAGTTAATGTCTTCCATTTGGTGGGGGGTTTTCACATCTGCAAAACAACTCAGGAAATTTGCATCAATTACTATCGTCTAGGTACTTCAGAGAGGAGCTAAAGCAGAGGATACGGGGCGGGGGGGGGGGGGGGGGGGGGGGGGGGGGGAAGGCCTGTGCCGGGAAGGCCCCATAGGGTCCTGCTCAGTTACACAAAGGCTTTAGAGTTCGAAACCTGGCCCTGCCACTGACTGTCTGGCCCTGCACAGAACACTTATCTTCTTCAAGTCTGTAAGATGTAAAATAACAACTGTAATAATAAATTCATATAGGAGTTGTGAGGGGTAAATTAGACTGCCTGTAAAATATTTAGCACATTCTAGCATGTCACTGTATATAAAATTTACTTCAAAATAAGGGACTATAAACAAATCCTGAAGTCTATTGCTAATATGCTACCTGAAGTTTTTTGGGGAAATACTCTGATGTCTGCAGCTTACTTAGAAATGCATAAAAGTATAAGAGAGTTTGGTGAGTGGATAGATGAAGAGATGGATAGATATGTTATAAAACAAATATAGGAAGAAGATTAATTGTAGAGTCTAGATGGTGGACATATGAGGATTCATTTTACAATTTTTCACCTTTCCTTTATATTTGAAAATTTTTATAATAAAATGTTAGAAAAAGTGGAAAATGAGAGAGCTGAAATAAAATTGGCAAAAATGTGACTAACTAGTGCAGCAAGGGGACAGTTAATGGATTCATTATACCCTTCTCTCTACTTTCTATACGTTTGAAATTTTCCATAATAAAAAGTTAGAAAGGAATTCGTTTTGTTGGGGAGGAAAATTTTTCTTATATCCTTCTACGTTCTTCTGGCTGGTCTCAGAATTAAATTACATATCCATAAGAATATGAAGCCCCCAGGCACTCAAGCAGTTGTGGCTGACAGGCCATCCAGAGCTAAAGAGAAGAGGGTATTGGTCTGGGACTTCAAAGGGGAGGAAGACAGTTCACAGGGAGATGGGAAGAGCAAATGTTTGGTAAACAAATGTTTGCCATGCCAAGCAGAGAAGTCTTTCTGATGTAAAAAGAAGTTGTCTTTGGTAATTGCTCTCTTCCAGGTACAGGCTCCCTATCTAAATTCTTTTAGGTCATTTAGGAGGAGGTAAAAAGAAAAACTACCTGAGTCTTCTGTTTCTCAAAGGTAACTAGCCCAAAACAATCCTCATACCAAACAGACATTTTGGGATGGCAAATTTTGCTCCCCTACAATATGAAGAGATTATCCAAATTGAATACAGAAGTGCATTTAAGTCATGTAATTATGAAACTGTATTTTCTCTATATTTAATAACAGCATCTAATTTTGCCATAAAATAAGGGGGAAATGGAGAGAAGTGAGTTTAGATAGGAATCTAGGGAAATTAGAAGAGGGGGTCCTGAACTATCAGTAAAAATTCCATCTCTATCAAAAGATGATCATTTTTATAAATCACTTCTCTTCATCTAAGTTCAGTTCAACTCTGTATCCTGATCCCTGCCTAGAAAAGGGGAACCTACCTCTATAGTGTGAGGAGTAGAAAACGTAGTTATTAAGAATTCAGACTTGAAAGAACATGAAGGAACATGGTGGACACTGGAGCCAAAATGTAAGCCTCCTACAGTTTTCTCTCATCCTCCCCAGTCCCCAACTTGGCTTTATCTCTTTCCATAATGTTCAGGTAACATGTAACTGTGCTAGTGAATTGATTGATTTCATAAATCCTAATTCTACTTAACTAGCCCTAATACTTGCAGCTCCTTCTATGCTACAGATTCTCATTCTAAATCCTCCCTTTGCTCAATATTGCCTTCTCAACTGATTCCTCAAGCACTACCTTCACAAAACTACTATTGGGTTGGCCAAAAAGTGTCATCAAGAAGCAATTAAGAAGAGGAATGTGTGCACAGTTTAGAGTGATTTTATTAAAACAAAAAAACATTGAGGCCTACTTCCAACATGCTATATTGTCCATCTGTTCTCTTGAATGTATGTGTGTTCCCCATTCTTCATCACAATGGTCAGATTGATCACTGATATGGAAACAGATCTCATTCCTCTCAACTGGCTTTTGTCAAACAGAGAATGAATCCAAGTCACCTCTCTTGGAGATAGTGCTATATCTCTGTGGATTAGAGAGAAAAAGCCCAACAGTATGACAGAAAAAATTCAACTGTCAAAATTAAACTAAATATCTTTTAACTTCATCATAATTTCATAAGGGTATATACCCTAAAGGATGAGAAAGAAAGATTCCTCTACCACAGTCCACCTGGGGTCCAACGCATAAAAGCACAAAGAAAATGGCTGAATAATTATCTGATCTCAGGGTAAAGAAAAGTATCCTAAACTGGAAAGTAAGAAAACAACTGCAATAGGTATGTCTACATAATAATGTAAGAATTCTGCTTATCAAAATTAGAAATCAAACAGTAAGCTGGGACTAGTATATGCAAGAAATGTGAGACAAAGATTAAAATCCTTAATCTACAAAGAGCTCGCGAAAATTAAAACGCTTTCAATAAACGAAGGAAATGACACGATTAGACAATTCTTCCAATATCAAGAATAAAAATTAGTAATAAATACCTGAAAAACTGGTCAACACCACTGGCAATAAAAATACAAAATAAAGCAATAAGATTTTTTTTATATCTTTCAAAATAGCTCAGATTTTTAAACAAGCAGATACATAATATTGGTGAAGACGCATAGAAAGAATCTCTCTCACTCACTGCAGCCAGGAATAAAGACTGATGCCACATTTTGGGCAGGACAATTTGATATGTTTCAAGAGCCTTAAAAATATTAATTCCTTTTTTCCTGATAATTCTAATTCTAGGCATATATCCTAATAAAATAACCAGAAACATGAATGTAGTGTTTATATCAGTTTGCAATGGAAGAGAACCTAAATTATACATCATTTTATTGAATTATAAGGTCAATAAAAATTATGCAGAGAATGGAATATTACATAGCTATTTAAATTATTTTGCAGAAAAAAATTTTGATGGGAAACTGCTTAATGTGTATTTTTATGGAAAAAAGAACATTAAGCATTATAAAAGATTTTAAAACTATGCAAAATTATATCTAAAACATGGAAAGAAATGTGCTAAAATGTTAAGTATCTCTGGAAAATGGGATTATAAGTGACCATTATGTTGTTCTTTATATTTTTCTAGGAATGTAATAATTTCATTATCCACAAAGTACTACTAAAATCCCTGGAAGAACTCCTCTGTTTTTTATCTTTAACTCTTCCTCACATCATAAGAAAAAGTCCATTTCTCTTTGAGCTATAGGACTTGCTACTTTAACAGAAATCAAACATTTCTCACATTTCTACTGCCCTCATTATACTGTGATTTACACTAGGAAAAAGGTCCTCTTAATCCCTGTCTCTTGAATATGATTTTCCAATTTAGGAAGCTAAATTGGATTCTGAGAGGGTAGAAGAAACACTGTAATAAAACTAATTAAAATTGCTCTAGAAACTCACAGAAGAATAGAATGCTACCAGAAATAAAATATTGATAATAAAACATAAGAGAAAAAAATGACATTTTTGCTTTCTAAATTTGAGTTCTGAAGCTAAACAGGCTCTTTATTTTCACTTAGGTACATGGCTTGTAATTATAATATGGTGGTATTTTAGCAAATCACTTAGCTATTGCTGTGTAACAAACCACCACAAAACAAGATGACTTAGAAAAACCACCATTTATTTAGCTTACAATTGGCAAATTGGGCTGGGCTCAGCTGAGCAGTGGTTCCAGTCTCAGCTGGGCTTACTCATATGTCTGCAGTCAGCTACCCTGTAGCCAGAGGAAGGCTGCTCTAGGATGGCCTGTGTTGCGATGGCTTGTCTCTATTCCATGTAGTCTCTCATCCTCCAGCAGGGTAGCCCACGTTTGCTCTTATGTTGCAGGCTCAAGTCCAAGAGGGAGTGCAGAAGCAAGACCACTTGTGGCCCAGGCTCACAACTGACACAGTGTCATTTCTGCTTCATCCTAGTGGCAAGTAATCCCAAGACTAGCTCAGATTCAGAAGGGGGGAAACAGATTGCATTTTTTAAAAATAAATTTATTTATTTATTTATTTATTTTTGGCTGTGTTGGGTCTTCGTTTCTGTGTGAGGGCTTTCTCTAGTTGCTGCGAGCGGGGGCCACTCTTCATCGCGGTGTGCGGGCCTCTCACTGTCACGGCCTCTCTTGTTGCGGAGCACAGGCTCCAGACGCGCAAGCTCAGTAGTTGTGGCACACGGGCTTAGCTGCTCCATGGTATGTGGGATCTTCCCAGACCAGGGCTCGAACCCGTGTCCCCTGCATTGGCAGGCAGATTCTCAACCACTGCGCCACCAGGGAAGCCCCAGATTGCATATTTTGATAGGAAGACCTGCACAGATTCACTTGGAGGACCCCAGAAGAGTGAAGAATTGTGTCCTTTTGCAATCCATCACATTAGGTTATGGCATCTAGGCCCAAACACCCCATTTTACTCATATGTGTGATTAACTAAGTTTAAAAGATCTGACAGCTAGGAAACAGATTTTCCCTACAATCCATAGTAAAAAACATAGAAGCATGTACCTTCCTAAATTTCAGCTAGGTCATCACATACAACTGAAGCACTGAGTATTTCCTCCTCAACTCCATCCTTCTTTGCAAATCTGATTTCCTTTTTTCTAAAACAGTAATTGGAAAACCTTCCCTTTATTTTGTTTTATAATTGCAGTTAATTTTTTATCAAAGTAGTTACTTGAACATGGTTTTAAAAATTCAAATAGTATTTAGAGGCTTTTAGCAAAAAAGACTACTACCTTATTTCAAACCTCCTGTCCTGACCAACAAGCACACAGGGCAGTCATATTTCTTAGAAACAACATCTTTACACTTTTTCTGGCTGATTTTTCTCCTTTGGAAACAACATATATATAATTTTAAAATTCATTCATGTTAGACATTCGATATAGTGGCAGGCAAAATAATAGGCTCACAAAGATGTCCATGTCCTAATTCCTAGAACGTGTAGATTTGTTACCTTACATGGTAAAAGGAACTTTGCAGATGTGATTAAGGTTAAGGACTTTGAGGTAGGGAGATTATCCTGAATTATCTGGGCAGCTCAGTCTGATTACATGAGTCCTTAAACATGTAAGAGGAAAGAAGAGCGTATCAGAGCTATGGATGTGAGAAAGACCACCTCCTCCCTGCTTTCTATCCCCCACTGTCTTCCCCCGCATCACCCATTGCTGGCTTCAAAGAAGGTAAAGAAAGGGAGCTATGAGCCAAGGAACGTGGTGACCTCTAGAAGGTGGGAACAGCCTTAAACTCATAACTAGTAAGAAAACAGGGACCTTGGTTCTACAACTGGAAGAGACTGAATTCTACCAATCACCCAAATGAGCAGAAAATGGATTCTTCCCTAGAGCCTCCAGAAAGAAATACAGTCTGCTAATACCTGGATTTTAGTTCAGTGAGACACATACTGGACTTTTGACCTCAGAACTGTAAGATAATACATTTGTGTTGTTTAAACTACTAAGTTTGTGATAAATTTGTTACAGCAACAATAGAAAACTCATACAGGTATTGACTTCCTTCTAAAATAGATGAGGATTTTAGCTCTTTCACATCATGCATTGTCTCCTCTCCTGCTTGCATGATGGTTGTATCACAATTTTTAGTTAAGTTTATGTTCCAGATTTTTAAAATTATGATATTGTAAAGAATGTTTACACCTGAATCAAAAAAATGTGCAATGATTATATTTCCTTTCTTACACAACTCTTCCCATGTCAAATCCTCACCCCCCGCCAACTTTTCTGGCATTAATAACTGCTTAATTTCACCCATCACCATCACCTTAAACTTACACAAAAGTATATGTCAAATATATTTCAATTAAAAAAAAACACAAAAGGGAGAAATAGGAAAGAGGAAAGGAGTAATAGGTCCTGAGCAAGTCCAAAACCTTAAGGCCCACTGGGGCCATGGTCCCATCTTCCAGACACACTGAGGTAGGTGTTGGTCCTCCAAGGCTCCCAGGTGGCCCCACACCCACGTTTTGTTGGGTACACATGCCAGTCATGGGTTGTAGTCCTGTGCCTGTGGCTGTGCCAGGTTGCAGTCGCACAGGTGGCTTTAAGTTTTGGGGTCTGGGGGTGGCCCCATCCACACAGCTCCACTGGTCATTGCCCTGGTGAGGGCTCTCTGTGGTGGCCCTGCCCCCACAGTGGCCCTCTGCCAGCGTTGTGCGCCTGCAACCCTGTGTGGCTCCATCCTTTGAAATCTAGGTTGAGACAGCAACCCCCCACCGCCACCCCCCGGACTTTGCTAGGCCCAGCGAAAGCTGCACCTGGGATGGTAGAGAAGCTGGTGCCAGAATTCAGGGAGGGCAACCACCTGGCAGAGACAGCACCTTCTTTGAAATCATTCTGCCCTGCAGGCTCTTGCACTATGGGCCTGTGGAGGGAGGGGTAGCCTCTCATCTCTAAAATGCGCTGGGGGTCATTCTTCCATTTTTTGGACAATAGGTCCTGGCTTCTGTTTAGATGGCCAATCTCCCCGTTGTCTTGATGAATAGCTCCTAGCTTCTACTGAAATGGTCAATCCATACCAATCTCCTCATCAAATTCAGGACACCCTTTGTGTGCTCTCTGAACAAGCCTTCTTACTTCTTTCAGTATGGATAAGTTGAGAATTTTCCAAATTGTCAACCAGTCTATTTACTTTCTGATTAACAATTCTACCTTCACATAATTTCTCTCCTCACATTTTACTATAAGCATTCAAGAGAAACCAGGCCACCCCTTCAGCACTTTGCTTAGAAATTTCTTCAGTTAAATATCCATTTTCATTGTTCTCAAGTTCTACCTTCCACAAAATACTAGGACACAAACACAATTTAGCCAAGGTCTTTGACACATAACAAAGATTGCCTTTCCTCCAGTTTCCAATAACATGTTCCTCATTTCCATCTGAGACTTCATCAGAATGGTCTTTACTGTCCATATTTCTACCAACATTGTTCATGAACACTTAGGTATTCTCTAAGAAGATTGAAGATTTCTCTACAGCATTCCTCCTCTCCTGAGCCCTTAGGAGAATCACCCTTAACGTCCATTAAGAGCAAAGTAGGCTTTTTCTAGCATGAATCTCAAAATTCTTCATGCCTCTGCTCAATACCCAGTTCCAAAGCCTCTTCCACATTTTTAGGCATTTGTTACAGCATCACGCCCACTTCTTGGTACCAATTTTCTTTCTTAGTCCGTTCTGGCTGCTATAAGAAAATGCTACAGACTGGATAGCTTATAAAGAACAGAAAATTATTTCTCACAGCTCTGGAGGCTGAGAAGGCCAAGATCAAGGTATTCGCATGGTTCAGTTCTGGTGAGGGCCCTCTTTCTGGTTCATAACTGGGGCCTTCTCGCTATATCCTCACATGGTGGAAAGGCTAATTTGCTGTTTTAGTTGAACTTTTGGCTAGGTATTCTGACACCTGACAATAACACTATAAAATGAGAAAACTCTCCTTTAAAACAAAAGTGTTGGAAGTTTGGAATTACAAGTCATGGACAGGAGAGCTGGCAAATCAGAGACCAGTGGAGGCACTATATCTTTTTGTTACCGTGTGTCATTGTACCCTCCATGGTAATCACAGCCATGAGTTTAGAGTTATAGGCAAGAAAACTGATTACAAATCTGGTATTCGAATATTAAAAATTAGATGCTTTTAATAATGAAGAATGGCAATGTCCTGTTCCATACCTATATAAGCTGTTTTAATTATTTTAATACATGAATTAATATTACCATATATATCTATTCAAAAATTTTCTTTGAAACCAAATTAGAATGATAATGAAGGTTGCATAGGTAAAGACAAACATTTTGAAGTGAGGAAAATTTGCTAAATCTAGGGATCTTTTGTGATTTACAAGAAATAAAACACTGGATTTCTTTTAAACTGGAAAATATCACACCAAATCTGATAATTATTATAGATGCCATATATGAACACTCTTGCTTCCTGGATAGACTATTTAAACCTGATCTTTTCAGATTTAACATAAATAAAACACTTGAGCTAGATGGAGTATTATTTTAGTATTGAAAAATATGGGTGAGATAATCACGTTGGTGAAATAACCTGTCTCAGGAGACATAAAAGGTAATCCATTCTGACATTTTATGGCAATAACTGAATAATGTAATCATTACAACTTCAAAAATTACCTCATTCTCCAAATTGCTTAAAGACTCATTCAGTCTTTCCCTGGGACACGAAAAATTAGGCAATTTCCCTTCTTCCTGACCCTTTTTAAACATGCAACATCTATTGCACCATTTTCATTCATCATCAAATTCATCACTATCGAATACATCAGAATTATCAGAAAGCATTTTGTAGTCCAGAAATCAGAGTTTCTGCATTCTAGAAACTTCTGATATTTTCAGTGAATACTGTTACGTGGATCAAAATATCTAAGTAGTAAACCACAAATGCATTAAATATAATCTTAAAAACATTTACATCTGATTCAGAGAAAGAACAAGTGCATCAACAAAGGGGCGTAAAGATGTGAAAGATGGTGGCATGTTGAGGAACAGGTGAGTGCTTGGAGGGTGGCTGAGGATCCAGGATGAGGCAGAAGAGAGGCTGGGAAGTTAAGTAGGGACAGACCATACAATTTTTTAAGCCATATAAAAAGTTTGGGTTTTATCTGGTAGTGTTCGGGAGATCTACTGGATTAGGTTAAGCTGGATAGTAACACAATCAGATTTGCCTTTTAGAAAGATTGTTCCAGTCTGATAGCATTGCATTGCATGGATTAGAGGTAAGAATGAATGGAGGCGGGAAAGCCAACTGGAAGGTGGTAGCAATACGCCACATGAGAGCTGATAAGGGCCTGAGCTAAGACAGAAGATGGATTTGAAGAAAAGAGTGGTTTGGATAAACACTATAGAATTTTAAATGATGGAGCATGGTGAGGTCGGCAGTTTGTATTAGACACCATATATGATTCAGTACATCTGATCAGTGTGTTCATTCTGTGTCATTATCAGTTCTGACTCCTTCCCTTCATTCCTCACTCCAGCCAGGTGCACCTGTTTTATTTTCCATCTGTGGTTCGAACTTCCTCTAATCCTATCTCAGCATTGGCTGCACATTGGCTGCACATTTAGTCATCTGGGGAGCTTTTTAAACAATACTGTTACCTGAGATTCTGATAAAAGTTAGCTTTTTAAAATGAGGTTCCCATATAAGTTATCAGGGATGTGACCTGAGCATTGGGATTTTTAAAAGATTCCCTAATAATTTCAAGTGCAGTCAGGGCTGCCAAACACTGATATAAGTTATTGGTTGTGATAGAAGCTAAGGACTTGCAAGACTTCTGCCATTGATTATTAGGGTTCTTCCAGCTCACTCATCACTTGCCAGAGGTTTTAACATCTCATCTTTCTTTATTTACAATAATTTCACTTCACCTGATCACCGACTTTGAATTTTCCTTCAGTTTCTGGTCTAGCCCTCTGATAAGTCTGTCTTAGCTGCAAGAATGAAAACAAATTCTGACTAATTGAGCCATCGAAGGAATTTATTTAAAGGATACTGGAATTTTCCATGAGCACCAGAGAACCAAGTTTGGAGTCAAGATCAATGCCCCAAATAAAATGTTAGAACTGACCCTGTGAAAATATAGTTATTACTGTCACTAGACTCAGGCACAATGGATTGCATAGCCCACACCACTAATGCTGAACACTACACTACTGCTTGGACCTATGGCCACAGCTACTCCTGGAAAATAGATACAGCATTGTCTGCACAGGAATGAATTCCCTATTGGCCTTGCTTCTCTTTCCATTAGTTTCAGAATCTAGAGAGGGTACAAATCCAGAGAGTGTGGCATATGGCCACATTCCAGCAGCAAAGGAGGCTTGAAAAGTGAGTATCTGGCATTTTGGGCTTCTATAGCTGTGGGAAACTCAGTGGTAGGCCTCATATGCAAGGAGTTCCTGTCTGTAGCAAGGAATTTCAAGTTCTTTCTGAAAAGGTAAAAAGATGATAAATAGTTTTTACCGTTATTTCTCCCCTATTGCCTGGGTATTCCTGCTTGTCTGATTCCTACGCAACTGTTTTCTCAAAACCTAGCAGCATGAATAGGCATTCTTTTCTTTCTTCATTCATTCGACACTTATTTGGTACCTATTACACGTGCCTACCACTTCCTCTTTTGTGTTCCTACAAATAGGTTATGATTACAGTCTCTTATGACTCTTCATTGAATCTGTTTATATGGGGGGAGGGGCCTTTGTTTCTATGGGGGTAGGGGCCTTTGTTTCAGGCTGCTGAAACAGCTCTAGTATTCTCAGCTCTAGTACAATACTTGTTGAATGACCAGTTAATCAATGTGTCAGGCTTTGGTTTAGAAACACTGATTCTTTGATGAATGAGGCTTAGACTCTTTTCTCTAGGACTTCGGTTTAGTCTTTGATGGCTATGGTTGATTGCCATTATTACCTTGATACTTCAGCCTTCCCTGTATCCAATTTCTTTGCCATGTGATGTTACCACACCTCACATTAAAAGAACAGGTTATACTTCCCTTTCCCACTTGACTTTAGACTCAACCTTGTGACTTGATTTGGCCAGTGTAATGGGGAAGACATGATGGAGTGCCAGTTCTGAGCTTAGGCCTTAATCACACATATTTCCACTTTACTTCTTGCACCTATACTATTGCTATAAGAAGTACATACCCCCAACTAGCCCACTGGTCCAGAGAGGATGAGAGACAATTAGAGCAGAGCCACCTCCAGTGAACGTGGATCTCTGAGTTTTGGGATGATTTGTTATGCAGCACTGTTGTGGCTGTAGCTGACTGATACTTTTGATAATGATGAACTAATAGGGAACTTTGAGATAGGGATACCACTATTTTTTTATACCCTTTCAGAAGTACAAAGTGATGTGCAGTGCTAACATATTAAGGTAATAATCTATAGGAGGTCTTTAGGTGGATATTTTGGGCCCTGAATATTGCTGTTATAAGATTTTGAATATACTTAAGAAAACTGATCCAAGAAATAGTGGGGACTGAGAGTAGAAAAATAGGGAAAAAACCCCCATATTGTGGCAGATTATCATCAGAATCATCAGCAGCATCATCAACATTATTGATATCCTCTTCTATGTGAACACATTCTCTGTTCAGAGAATAACATTATTATCTCCATTTTCCAAATGAGAAAACTGAAGCTAAGGGATGTTAAATAATTTTACCAAATTATTGGGAAGAATCAAGATTTTTGTCCAGGCCTGTCAGATCCCATAGTCCATGCTCTAAGTATGTACTTGATACCTCAACCAGGGAAGAATACTAATCATAATACAAATAATAATACATGTTAATATGTGTATGTTACTTTATGAAGTGTTTGCACAGATATTATCTCATTTGGTCCACACAATATCTTTGCAAAATGAAAACTATTATGTATATGGTCATATAAAAGGCAAATGCCAAAGTTCCGAGAAGTTATAGGATTCTAGCCCAAGATCAAATTACTGGTAAGTCCTAGCACTAGTTACAAACTCACAGAAGATGGGAAATGTATGTCCCACTGCCATACTAGAACATTTGAGAAAACCTTTGGTGCACACGTTGAGGACATAGTTCACATGAGTGAAAATCTCTGGGTAGTTGGTTAAAATATATGAAGAAAAAATAATCTAATAGACAGAGCTAAGCCAAACAACTGAGTCATTCATTCCTACTGAAGATTTTAATTTACTTTCCCTATTCCACTAATGTGAGAAAAGAACAACCCTAAACACATTCTGTTGATACTCTCAGGATAAATCCTAAATTAGTTATTTCTTCTCACATTTGGTTTCTAATTATTTATCTCTGGCTCAATTTTATTTAATAAAGGGTTTTTTTTTACTTGCATTATATTATTCTGTAAATTATTGTGGGCCACCACTGTGCATTTCATTCTGCCTTTGTTTCCCCCTTCACAAATATTGTTGTACAATACCATTTATACAGACAAGCTGTTAACATTAGGTTACATCAATAGCAAGTGCATTTCTCTTCCTGAACATAACAATGCAAGTGTTCTATTTTTTAAAATAAAAGTCCATTCTTTGATGACTATTTCGTTTTGAATTTGTCTCTTTCATCTTTTCTAAAATGGAAATAAAATTGTCAATCAAAACAACAATATTGGAGGTGAATTCTATGCAAAGCATTTGCAAAGGTAGAAACATTCATAAAAGGAAACAAAAAGGAAAGACTGTTGTTATATTTTTAAAATGAATAAGTCACTAGTGACATTATCTATTCTTTGAAATCTGGGCATGACTATGTTGGTTGTTTCATAAATCTCTCCTTACATAAAGTCATCTGGAAATAAAAGTCTGTCCTTTTTTGCCATGTATGTAACTTAGTGAGGAGAGAACTGGCCCAAGAACCAAAAGAAGAGACCTGGATTTAAGGGTGGGCATAGAACCCTAACCATTAATGGGAACTTGGGCAAGCCTTTCCATTTGTCAGAACAAATGGTTCTTAAACTTTTGGTATGGAAACACATTTTGGATCACATAAATCACTTCTGAAAACTTTCAAATACCAAGGTATCTCCCATTTTAGCTTGAGTTCCCCCAGAAACTGACCCTAAGACAAAATTTTAAGTTCAAGTGGTATATTTGGGGGGAAATGCCAGGAAACATTGGTAGAGGAGCCAGCAAGTGAGACAGGAAGGGAAGAAAACCAACAGGGGGTGTGTTATCACAACAGTCACCACCGTGGGAAACTATCTCAATCCCCCTGAAGAACTCTACAGGCTAGTATAAGAATGTGCCTCAGAGTTATGCCAGCTGAGGTACAAGGAAGTTGAGGTATTAATCTACTTAACTCCTTGTCCATGCACAGTGCAAGGACTACTGCTGGGGCCATTAACTCTATGACACTTCTGGCTTGCTGTTGGGCAGGCCAAGTGCTTCTATGACCAGACCAACAGTCCTTGGGTAGAGTCATGAATTTTTCAGTAAAGCAGCCTTTGACAACATGTGAAGGTGAGAGCTGAGGGGATAAGAGTGAGGCACCATAATGTGTGCTATATCTTCCAACCAAGATTTTTATACTAATTGTAGAGTGAACATTAGTCTTTTTTTTTTCTCTCTCTCTCTCTCTCTAGGTTCTAGACCACCTTCCTATGTTTGAGGAAATCCCTACCCCATGGGTTTTGGGAAAGAAGAGAGCCTACCTTCTAGCATGGAAGCTGAAAATGGAAGATACGCGTTTTCCAAGCCTTGCTTGCAGGTAGGACTCTACCGATCAGATGCTGTTGCTTGAGATATTGAATCTGGAGCAAATGGCACAGTGAATCTGGGGTACTGGAACACTAAATCTTGTGACACTGGCTGGCAGTGGTGGCAGCAGCCAGTCTCCAGAGCATCTGTGGCAGGAGGGAGGGGGTCAGTGGTGGTGCCCAATGTGTAGAATTCCCAGCAGCAGTGGTGCAGGCTCATGAGTACATTGTTTGGCAGTGGCCACAGTAGTGTCTTCATCAGATACCTCCTTAGCCTCCCTTGGCAATGCTCATTTTCTATGCCTTATTTTTCTGTCTTCCTGGTGATTCTGTGAGCTACTGTTGACTTACCAATGCATTTGATATTTGCTTAAATCATCCAGGGTCAATTTCTATTGCTTGCAACTCAAAATCTTAACTCATACAACAGGTCCAGGGTGTAGCCCCAAAACTTCTATTTTTAACAGCCTTTCAAAGTGATTCTAATGCAAACTTTGAGAACCACTGCTCTGGGTTCTGTTTCCTCAAAAGGGAAATAAGTATAACAACATATGCTCAGCAGAGCACTTGTGATGTTCAAATAAACTAATTACCAGAGAGGAGCTTCAAAAGCGTGAGTAAGATGATTTCACAATTGAAGGCATCAACTAAATGATGATTTTGAAGTAATTTTCCACTCAAAATGAATGGATTGCATTAAAGCATTTCAGCTACATCGTGAAGCAATGTATTTAAATATTGATGTCTTATAGAGAACAACCGGGCCATCCCTGTCTCCAAATCCCTCCAGCCCTCACATTTGGAGCCAGTGAACCTGTGGTAGATCAATTATGAAAATGGCCACAATTCTTCACCCCTCCTTGTATCCAGTTCCTTACAATAATCTTGAGTTAAGTCAATCAGATGATTGTTGATTTAAGCCATTTTGTTTTGGGTGGTTTGTTGTACAGCAATAGATAACTGATACAGTCCCCCAAATACTTTCTGTGTTCTATCTGAGCTCTGAGACCACGTGGGCCTGTAGGAGGGTTGACTAAGGAACTTCTCATCAGGTACTCAACATTGTGTAGTACATACCTGTATTAGTTTTGCTGGTATCTCCCTCTGGCTTACATCCCAATTTTCAGTGATTGGGTCCTTGACTTATCACACTGTTCCAGTGACGAAGTTCTCTGCCCAGTAACCCATTATATTTTCATGATTTAGGCTTTTGCTAGAGGTACCCTAAATACACATCTTGCAAAATGTCAAGTGGCCTAATTCTAAAATCAACATTTATCTAAAGCTGAATATCACCATCATAGAATTACTTTCTGGGATAGATGTTAATTATTATAATTATACAATTTTATCATTAAAAATGTAGTTTCAAGGAGCTTATTGTCTATGTTTTCTTCTAGGAATTTTATGGTTTCAGGTCTTAAGTTCAAGTCTTTAATACACTTTGAGTTAATTTTTGTGCGTGCTGTAAAATAGTGGTCAAGTTTCATTCTTTGGTATGTGGCTGTCCAGTTTTCCCAACACCATTTATTGAAAAGTTTGTCCTTTCCCCGTTGTATATCCTTGATTCCTTTGTTGTAAATTAATTGATCATATATTCATGGCTTTCTTTCTGCGGTCTCTATTCTGTTCCATTTATCTATGTGTCTGTTTTTATGCCAGTATTATTTCTATTACTATAGCTTTGTTATATAGTTTGAAATCAGGGGGCATGATGCCTCCAGCTTTGTTCTTCTTTCCCAAGATTGCTTTGGCTATTCAGGATTTTTGTGGTTCCACACAAATTTTAGGATTATTTGTTCTATTTCTTTGAAAAATGCCATTGGAATTTTCATAGGGATTGCACTGAATCTGTAGATTGTTTTGGGTGGTATGGACATTTTAACAATATTAATTCTTCCAATCTATGAACACAGAATATCTCTTCATTTATTTGTGTCTCCTTCAATTTCTTTCATTAACATCTTGTAGCTTTTTGGAGTGGGGAGTGGAGGGGTGGGAGAAATGGGTAAAGGGGATCAAAAGGTAAAAAGAAAAGCAAAACAAAAAACAGACAAATACTATAGCTATCTATTAAGTGTTAGTTCAGGTGTATTAAGTCTCTATATGTTTTATAATCAGTGCTAAAGGGGAATGATTATCTCAAACTTAGTACCATATTGAGTGTAGCAAGATATATGTGTATACAGATAATGTATAAACTTCAGTTTGTGATGATGCCTTGTGAAAGGGAAAAAATTAAAACATCTTTAGCTCTGACATGAATCATATATTTCCATCTTTGATTATAAAATAATGATAATTATAAAATAGTGATAATTATAAAATAATGTTACAAAAAATTAAATACTAATAAACGTCTTTAAATACTTTACTAGAAAAAAAATTAAACCGTGGACAAAGGGGGATATTTTATAACAATAAAATTTCACTCCATGAGAAGATATGTACAAAATGTCACAGCAGCCAGATATATGAAACAAAATCTCTCAGGAATACAAGTTCTTTATAAGAAACAACAATAATGGAAGGCTTTAATTTTCTTTCAGAATTTTGACAAATAAAGTTGTCAAAAGCAAAGACACAGCATTTGAATAATATAAGGAACTTAAAAATAAAGTCACCATTCACTTTTCATATGATAGAACATTTACAAAAATAAATTATTTATTGGCCACTGAGAAATCCTTAGTAAATTTTCCATAGTAGGTTTTGCAGGCTACATTTTTTGATCATAATCAAATAACATTCAATAAAGTCATAAAATGACAGAACAACCTACTTAGAAATCAAGAAATCTCTTCCTAAATGACGCCTAGATCAAAGAGGAAATTACAAATTATCTATAAAGTAATAAAAATACTTTATTATATAATTTATATAATTTATAAGTTCAGGTAATTTATAGTCTTAAATACTTTTATTTTTACAAAAGATTGAAAATAAGTGAACTACATGATTCAATTTAAGGAAGTCAACAATATAAACCAAGAGAAAGTAGGAAGAGGGATTTAATACAGAAGAAGATAAAAATTAACAAAAAATAATGGGAAGGATAATAAGTTTTCTTTGAAAAATCAAATAAGCCAACATCTGGCAAGTCCAATTCAGAAAAGAGAAAACAAAAGTGCCGTTATTGGGAATGGAATAGATATAATAACCACAAAAAATGGATAAGATTGAAAAAAATTAGAGATGATATGCAAGTTCATGGCATCAAAATTGAAAATCTGAAGGAGATGAATGACTTCCTAGTAAATTTTGGACTTCCACCAAACCCTATCGTAAGTCATAAATAGGGTCCAAACGGTTCAATCCCATAAAGTGCAAGGTTGCATTACTGCAAAATTAATGAAAACCAGTTTTTTTAAAAAAAATCTTCCAAGGACTCAGATCAAACCCGTGCATCCAGGACCCAAAGGTGGCACTGCCCCAACAGGGTTCCTAGGCAGGAAGCTGTTCAGCTTTCTTGGCCAAGTCTAGGAGGGAGGGAGAGAAACTTGTGCAGCAAGATGCTCAGGACCAACTGCAAGGCAGGAGTGGGCATAGAGCTAGGTAGGAGTGGGAGGAAAGGGAGATGAGCCAGGTTCTGTACAGGGGATGGGCCCAGGACAGACTGATGCTGACATAGTGGCTCTTTCCTTCCACTGGAAAGCTTCACACTGCTCCTTTTTTTTGAGTACTTGCAAAATAAAAAAATGCTGTCATTAAGCTGAGCAAGTCCCAACTAGGTGGTCACTTCCAAATCCCCTTCCACTCCCATACCCCACATTTGATAATAGGGACTAGGCAGGGAACTGGCGTCGAGCAACAACTGGATTATATCCAATGGCAGGCACCTCATAACAAAAATAAATAAACGCTAGACTATAAATAGTGGTTATCTTTGGGTGGGAGGATGTACAGAAGCTTTCAAATACTGTGTAAAATCTGATTTTTACATTGTTTCACTATTGTAATTAGGAAAAACAATCCAGCTGTGATGTTGCCCTTCTAGGCAGACATCTGTAAACCATACCCCCTCTCCAAATTAAAAGAAAAATCTAGTGGTTAGATTTTAAATGTTTGAAAACATAGTGCAGGAATGATAATGTGCTAAGTACTGGTTTGTTGCCATGATACTAAATGGTCTGTCACTTTCAAATGAAGTGGTAGAGGAACAAGACCATATTTGGCTAGCTTTGCCAATGTAAGATACTGATGGTGATGTTGCCACCAAATTATTATGCTCTATTCCTTTAATAGTAAATGGCTACAGTAAAGACTTATCTTCTTTTTAACTCCTAGTCATGATGATTGGCTGATGGTGATGGTGCTAATGCATTAAAGCAATCCCACAAATGGAAATGTTGTACACTACTCAAACAAGCTTTCTAAATACTTTCAGAAGCAAAGATATAATTGAAGTCCCGTTATATTGTTTATTTCTAATATTTTTCATGCATTTGCTAGTTGAAACAATAACTTGAAGAAAAAAATTTCTAAACCTTAAATCTGGAATGGGGCAAAATAATTGACTTTGGAGCTATGTAACTTTCAAGATAGAATCTTCCCTGAATTTTCATGTGCATTTCAGCTTTCATTGCCTGGATACCACTCCCAGGATCTTGACTAGAGAGGAATGATAGAAGTGTCTTTTCATCAGCTGTCATATAAGAGACACTTTCATTCTCAAAGGCACAGTGTTGTTTCTTCAACAGGTTTCAGTAACAATGACTTTGCCCACAGGCAGCCATCAGTTGTCAAGTATTGCTCTATTATTATTATTTACAGAGTAAGGTATTAAGGCTTTCTTATATTCTAGCTGCCTTTTTAGACATGTAATAGTTGTCCTTCCATCATGTTTGGACATCTTGTAAAACATGTGACACGGCAAATCCAAAATAGCTTGCATCTCTATATAACATACCATCCCAAAATCTTATGACTAGAAATCTTTCCCTTGCTTAAGAATGATGAAAATGTTTCACTATTTTTCTGATGTCCCATAATTCCTTTTTGAACACACAACTAAACCAAGTGGACAAAACATTGTATGATTGTGGATCCTAAATTATGTATAACTCTCTTTATATTTGTTGAATTCTCAAAGACAACTACATGATAATTCCATTCACCGATTTTCTTTCCTATAAATAGTTTTTTAATCAAATGGGCTATGTTTGTGGTGTAAAACCTAGAAATCCCTTGGAAAGCAATAAAGCAGAAGCACAGTTTAAATCATCATTGATTCACCCAGTTGTTAAACTTAAAAGAGGCTTCTGCTGATTTCTGAATTACCAGTTGTCTGATGTACAAGATACAGAGATTGCATATTCAATAATACCATGAAACTTGTTGATAGCAGAATATAATTCAGGAAATTTTTCTCTCAGTAATATGTTTTCTAGATGAAACTTTGTACCTGGGATTTTTTAAATCTCCAAATTCAAAGAACTCAAAAATCCTGTCTCTTCAACTCATAAAAATGATTGGCACTCTATAGAGATAATTTAAGTATTCTTTTTGTTTAAAATTTTTAGGCTCTGAACACTTAAAACTATATGGGATTGTCTTCTTAAGCATATTCTTTTAAAGTCTGTTATTTTAAAGTTTGATGGTGAGAACAAAATAGGTTTGGGCTACCTCATTTTTCTCTAACATTCTCTTTTTCTGTATTCTTTATATTCTTTATTTTATCAGAATCAAAAGTTATTTATTAAGTTGACTTTTAGTTTATTTTTTAGTTTTTTCCGCTTGTGATAATTTGGGGTGGCAAAATTGACATTAAGGTATTAAATCGTCCTCGTAAGGTGTGATGAATTCTCAATAGGACTTTTTTTTTCTTGAAATACTCTACTTAAATGGAAGTAAATAACTACATTTTAAATAAAGTTCTTAAAAGGTTATTATATTTGATGTTATAATTGTTCATACATGAAACAATTCTACAGAAATTAGAATTAATATGTAATCTAATCACTATTATCCAGTCGTTTATTATTATTCAAATTGTATAAATAATTATTGGAAAAAATTGTTCTTTCTAAAGTTATTTTCCTCATGCACTTTCATAATACTTACAATAACTGTCAGTCTTTTCTGTTATTAATTTAACTCTTTGAAAGTTTTTAATAACTGTTTTGTACATAAAAATTAATGGCTTACACAATCATCATTAATTATTACAGCATTTTACATCTGCAATAATAAGTACACATTAATACTACAATTGACTGTTAGAATTTCAA
Source organism: Balaenoptera borealis (assembly GCF_965194805.1). Lineage (NCBI taxonomy): Eukaryota > Metazoa > Chordata > Mammalia > Artiodactyla > Balaenopteridae > Balaenoptera > Balaenoptera borealis. The sequence continues at coordinate 17,835,136 of NC_138881.1, read as the reverse complement.
CAAATAAAACACTCAAGGAAATTTTAACTCTATGTTATACCTAGAATGCGTATCTATATTTGAAAGTGAATATCAAGAAGTTAACAATAAATTCTGAGGATCTAGCTTACTGTCATGACACTATTATTATTTATATGACTGCTGTTATTACACTAAATATGTATAATGGCAACCAATAGTCTTTCAATTAATGTTAAAGTAGGCAAGAGGCTATTTAGCTTCCCAAAGGCCACAGCCAAAAGCCAAGTTGAAAACAAGACATTGGCTGAATTCCAAGGTCAAAGTCCAACTTTCATGCCTCCCTACTTTGTGTATTTAAAACCTCCATCTCAAAGAATAATTTCAGACATATTATAAGATTTCCATAAAGGCATTTATGTACATGTAATGAATCCCTTTCTATCTGGAAGCAATATGTTGGTTTTGGAAGGTTGAACTTGAAAGCTGAAAATCCCACGTTCTTCCTTGTTGGCTACATGCTAAGGAATGTGTTTAGATAGCCTCCAAATATGGTTGCCAGCAAGGTCTCCCCAGCTTATACAAACATGCTGCCCCCATTCCTCCCATGAAGAGATAGAGTCTATTTTCCCTTCCCTTGAATGTAGGCTGACTGCTGACTTTGCCACTTCCAGGCCTAGCCCTTCAGAGGTTTGCTTTCTTGGAACCTAGCTGTTGTGTTATAAGGAAGTCTGGGCTATTCTGTTGGAGAGAGAGGACATGTGGAGAGGCTCCAGAGGATGAGGAGGATGGGCTTCCATACAGAAAGAGGTCACATTGGGCAGACCAGAATTGCTATGGGCCAGTGACTGTATTATACCTTTCATCCCCTCTTTTTGGATGGAGGAGTCCATCGTGATTTTCTTATTCTTGTCTCACTTTTGTATGATGAGTATATGGGGGACAGATAACTTGTATTTTTAATTCACAGTTTTCTTGTTTGAGGGGAAATAATACTTAAGCAGCCTCACCAAAACAAAAACAAAAACAAAAACCCACAAACAAACAAACAAACAAACAAAACCTCAAAACAAACTCCAAAATTGCACCTGAGGATCCACATCTGAACTTGTTTAAGATGACAAGATCCTGGACTTTGTGCTAATGCTACAGTGGTATGACATTGTTGAGGATGATGTTGAGTGTATTTTGCATATGTAAGGGATATGAATTGTTGTGGTTGAAGAGTGAATTATGGTAGATGGTCTCTAAAGATGTCCATGAAAATATATGCTCTCCCTGTGCTTGCATGCTATTTGTCTCATAAAGAGGAAGGGTCTAGCTTCCCTTCTCTTGAATCTGGGCTGATCTGTGACTTTCTTTAACCAATAGAATATAGCAGAAATGCCATTGTGTCAGGGGGCAGCTTGTACTTTTGTTTCATTGGAACCCATTTGCCATGGTGGAGACAGAAGACATGTGGCAAGGTCCTAGAAGATGAGTTGCCATGTGGAGAGAGAGTCCACATGGAGTAAAACTGAAGTGCCCCAGGTGACAATAAGCATCAAGTCCCAGATATGAGAGAGAAGCCTTCATGGGCCTTGTAGGTCAAACAGGCACCAGCTGAATGCAGTCAGATGGCTGAGCCCAACTAACACTGCATAGAGCAAAATACTGCCCAATCAACACAGAGTCATCATAAATAACAGATTGTTGTTGTTTTATGCCACTAGGTTTTGGGGTGCTTTGTTACATAGCCAAAGATAAGTGAGGAGAATGGAAATGCAAATCTTTTTATGTGGTAGAAAAAAATGTTATCTATAAAAAGAAGCATTATAAATTTCCCTGCTATTTATGGAACTAATTTGTTAAAATGCGCTCCTTTAAGAAGAGATATATATATTCCTTTTGGCGAAATGAATTTGTACCACTTAAAAAACCTTTGGAGGATGTGAAACAATTGTTGAGAAAATCTGAGTCAAGAATGTAATGTATTCTTAATTTTTAAAAAAACCTAAATTCTAGCAGAAACTCTTTGTAGTATGTAAAATATCATTGCTCATTATCTCCAGCACAGTTTTAAAGATCTGTACCTATTATACTCGTTGGAGAAATAATCATCTGATATTTTATCAAAGTATCACAATGACCTAACACATCAAGAAAATCTTACTTTGCAAGGCTAACTATATTAATTGGTCGGAATGTTTAATGTACTCTTAATGTTAGTTTTGTCTGCCTATCCATAGTATACGTTCCTTAAGATCAGGGGGCTATTTATTCAGTTTATTTTCTTCTTTTCTTCTTAATATTATTCTAGAAGCATGGGTAATTGATAAAATTACTCATCACTCAATAGTCACTAACTGAGAACCTATTGTGTGTCATGCAATGTGATATGCAAAGACCAGTCACAGTCTCTGCCCTCAAAGGCTTATAACTTGGGGAAAATATGAAAGCAAAAATCTGCTGCCGCTGGGGTAAGGGGAGAAAACTATCTTGGGCTCAAGATCCTATAGCAACCAGAGGTTGGCTACTACTGAGGAAGGACCAGGAAACTCTCATCTAAGATCAACCAATATCAGTAAAGAATTCCTTCAATGGACTGGACATATTTGAGGGCAGGCTCTGTGAACTTGAAGATAGGTTAATATAAATGTCATTTACTAGGGAAGTTCATTAGAGACTCAGTACCCAGGGTTTTTATTGGAGGCTGGTCACATAGGCACCCTTTGCCTAGTGCATATTAAAATTCCAGACTCCCAGAAGGAAAGCATGTGTTCTACACAAGCCATGTGGTTTGTACAAATGGTTTAGGTGCAGTGATGCACTCTTATCAGTTAGGGTGGTAGGAACACTCCCAAAATCCAAGTTCCCTGATGCTAGCTGAGGGCCAACCTTGAGAGCAGGCCATTTAAAGTATAGCAGTCACATCCTGGAAGTTGTGCTGACATAGTCTCGCTGCCACCAGAAGTTTGTCAACATTAAACCTCTCTTGTATGGGGTGCATTCACCTTCTACAAGTATTTAATCGAGCCAAGAAGCAAACAAACCAACCCAAAGAAACCTGCCTGTGATTTTATTTAAATAAATAAAATAAAATTTTATTTTATTTTAGAGCAGTCACAGGCCTGCCATGTTAACTCTTTTCTGCAAAGTAATTAATTGAAATTTAATTGGCTCCAACTTCTTCAAGGTCTAGGGGAGAGGAGAAACTGTTTCCATGGGAGAAACTATTGTTTGATGCTTCTGAATAGTTTTTTCATTACAAATTACATTTGTGGTTGATATTGCAAGGTGAATCTCAGCCACAGTGGACTTCAACATAAAGAAACAGACTTGGGGACTTCCCTGGTGGTCCAATGCTTAAGACTATGCTCCCAATGCAGGGAGCATGGGTTCAATCCCTGGTCAGGGAACTAGGATCCCACATGCCGTGTGGCACAGCCAAAAAAAAAAAAAAAAAAGAGAGACAGACATATGGATTATGTTGGGAGTAGGATCACTGTGAGGCATTTCTGGTAGTGGGAAATTGAACATGTTAGCAAGAAATTAAAGTTTTATTTTTGACTGTACCTTAGCAGTATTTTCAGCCATAGTGTTAATAAGCATTAGATAAAAATGAGATATCAAACACCTAACAAATAAAGTGAGTGGTATTCAGAGCCTTTTAAACTGAAAAAAGAAAGTAGCAAGCTAAGGTGAAATCACTGAATACAGGAGCTCCTCATGGCATGCTGCAAAATGTCAACCTAGGATCGGAATTGACCCCCTCCTTCAGACAGAGGCATTCAAACAAGGAAGTGGATGTTTTTGAATGATGAAGTTGTGGAACCCCAAAGGAGCATCATCTGCCTCTAGAGATAATCCGTGCTTAAGGGAAGGTTTGCTGTTGGAAGCACCATTATTTTCAGCATTACCTACTGACGTCATGGTATTTTCTCAATGGCTTATTTCCAAATATCCTCAAATGAAGAAGGAAAGGCCTTCCAACATTAGTGGACAACTGAAAAGTGCATAGGTCTTAGCAGGAGACCAACCTAGATTCAAATATTTATGGCACCAAATAACCACTGTGTGATTCTGGCCAACTTTCTTGATTTCTCTGAGTCTCAGCTTCCTCCTCTATAAAATGCTCTAACAACAAATTTGGAGGGTTCTTACAAAAATTACTCTAGATGTAAAGTTCCTACTGAAGTGCATATTACAGTAGGAGTGCAATGAAAGATGGATAGCTTTACCTTTTACAGCTTTATGGTTAAGATGTTGTGTCATAGTTCATCATGTTAGACTCTGCCTGAGCCATTCTTTCGAGGTGAGTAAAGTAGAAAGAAGCTGCTGCGATATAACTAGAAAGAAAACCTCTGCTGATTTGTTATCCTGGGCATCTGCACTTATAAAACTACTTGAGGAGTGGAAAGGGATTATTTTAAGAAAGAGACTTAGTGCAGTACAAATTTTTCTTAAATATAAAATCCAGGAAACCTCAGATTCTGTTTTTTTCTTATTTAATATGAAACTGTGAAGTAAGAGATCTTTCAAGAAAATTCTAATAAACAGGTAAAAGTAGAGAACACCAATCCCACTGCTCATTTACATTCCCCAATTTCTGATTGAATCCCTTGCCAGGAGTCCCATAAATCTCCTGCAATGGGAGCTTCCTGTAGAGCGCACTGTATGACAAAATTAGAGGGGATGATTGCACAGTGACATTAAAACAACATGAAGTATAGATTTTCAACTCAACCAGGAAAAGGGGATATTTGAGAAGATGATATATTTTTTTGAGGCACTGAGCCTGTTTGTGGATATTAAAATGATTTCACAGCAGCTGTTAAAAATCTAGTTCCGATTTGGTGGGATTGTGAATTACAAAATTAAAGAGATTCGAAAATGAATAAGCATATTCTTTATTGCCCCCAGCCCCATTGCCCAGGATGAGGAGAAGGAGAGTAACATCATCATGTGAATCATTTCTGTACCTAATATAAATAACAATAATGAGAATGAGATGATGTAAAAATGGGACAGAATCCATATCAAACACAGCAAAAGGACAAGTACTCACATCTCTCACTGCACATCCGTTTGATATAGTTCTGTTTTTGCATGGTACTAAAAGACCCTTAGTGGCACAGGATGCTCCTTGGTTTTTCTGTGTGCCCTACACCTGTGAGACACAGGGAAAGAGACAAAAGGTGCAGTGAAGGCTGTTACAATTTCAGTTTACTCACCTGACAGTCATTTCACCCAGCAAGACTTAGATAAAAGAAGACATTTTTCTTGTATGTGGAAAAGTCATAGCATAAATATGCTGTCATGCAACCATCACATAGGTGGTTTATCCAAGGGTAATGGATGGAAGTCTCACTGTTATTCTCTGGGCCAACAATAACATTCTTTCATCCCTCCAATAAGTAAGATGATAACCTTTCTATGCCCCATGCGGGGCTTCTCTAATTTTCTACTGTTGTTTTCAGAAAGAAAGTCTTTATGCCTGCTTTTTTAAAAAATTTATTTATTTTTATTTATTTATTTATTTGGTTGTGCTGGGTCTTAGTTGTGGTAGGCGGGCTCCTTAGTTGAGGCTTGAGGGCTCCTTAGTTGTGGCATGTGAACTCTTAGTTGCAGCATGCATGTGGGATCTAGTTCCCTGACCAGGGATCGAACCCAGGCCCCCTGCATTGGGAGCATGGAGCCTTAACCACTGCACCACCAGGGAAGTCCCCTCTTTATGCATGCTTTTGACATTTGTATATATAAATATTCTTGTTTTGATTTAGGCCTTTAAATTGATCTTGGCTGAGTTGTAACAACAACCTCGATTAGCAGTGTGTTGTTAATATGAAGGTCAGTAAATCCCCTTAAAATGAAGAATACAATGAAAGGCTCAAGGTCTATTGATTTCTGTTTACAATATTTATAGAAATGTTCTCTGTGGTGACCAATATAGTTTAGTGTAAGAATGATGGAGAAAATTGAAAACTGTTCACCAAACCTCTTTCCTCTTCTTTCTGAGCACATAACTAGAACTAACTTTTCCCAGCCTCCCATGAGACTATGTGACTGCATTTTTTTTTTGAAGCTTTTCCTTATTTATTTTGTAATTTTGGATTGTGAGTTCATCATTGTTGTCATTCTATCTGTGGTAATTCTTTTTTTTTAAACATCTTTATTGGAGTATAATTGCTTTACAATGGTGTGTTAGTTTCTGCTTTATAACAAAGTGACTCAGCTATACATATACATATACATATATCCCCAGATCTCTTCCCTCTTGCGTCTCCCTCCCTCCCACCCTCCCTATGTGACTGCATTTTAGTCAATGGAATGTGAGCAGAATTGATATACACAACTTTTTGCATTACCCATAAATAAAACCCAAAGTGCTATCCTCCACATTCTTTCCTCGTTTGCTGGTTTGACGCAAATAAACGTGGGAAACTTGGAAGCCATGTAGACTGTTGGTCAGGAACTCCATACTGGACTGTTCTGCAAACAAGAAATAATTTCCATGATATTAAAGTTTGAGGGTCTATTTGTTACAGTGGCTAGATTTATCCCAACCAATGCAGATGGTGAACGCAAACCTTTATTCCTTCAGCTCTTGCCCATCATATCACTTGTTCACTCTATGTAATGGGTTCTCAGCCAGGGGCAATTTTTCCCACCACGAACATTTGGCAGTGTCTACAGGTATTTTTGGTTGTCACAACTGGGAGGTGCTACTGGCATCTAGTGAGTAGAAGCCAGGGACGTTGCTAAATATCTAATAATGCACAGGACAGAACTCTCTACCTAGTAAAGAATTTTGCAGTCTGAAGTATCAATAGCCTCAGCTGAGAAACGCTGTTCTAAGATTAGATGAGGACACAATATCCTTCTCAGCAAGCCATCTATGGTTCTGCAAATGATTTATTCTTACTTTTTCTTCTCTAAGACATCCTGCTTTTACAAATATTGAAGAAATTGGAGGGAGATAAAGATGGTGGAATAGAACGACATGGAACTCACCTCCCTCCATGAACACATAAAAAATACACCTAAATATTGAACAGTTCTCACTGAAAACTAACTGGAGACTGGCAAAAAGACTCCTGTACAACCAAGGCTATAAGAGAGATCCACATGGAGTCTGGTAGGAAGGGAAGAGAAGCAATCAGGTCAGGACCTGTGTCCCTGGGAGGGGACTAGGAGGAAAAGGGAGATTACACTGATGGAGACCCTCCCTGAGGAGTGAGTGATTCAAGCAACAGACTGGGTGTCCCCAGCCCTCGGGTCCGACTCAGGGAAGATGAGCCCCTCCTTGGCTGATTGGAGGGTCAGTGGGACTAACAGGAGGGCTGTGGAAAGTCTGAACTCTGCTTATGAGCAGCTCATGCATACTTGCTTGCTCCCAAAGCAGGGAGGAGAGGGTGGCTTGAAAACTGGGTGACTGGTTTCCTGTGACTGCCCTGGTGTGCCCCCAGCCTGAACTGAGTGAATGCTACAGCCCTGCTTGGGAGCTAGGCTCTGAGACACAGAGCTGGCTCAGACCTGAAGCAGTGTCTGAACAGGGCAGGGGCAGCCATTACTGACACTTACACAAGCAGCACATCAGAAGCAGTCTGAATCTCTGACCCAGCTGGAGCACTAAAGCCCATGCCCCAACACGTGTTGAGTGCCCACACAGCCCCTCTTGCTCTAGCACTGCTCCCCTCAGAGGCAAGGGTACAGGTGCTGGGAGGGAGAAGAGCCCACAATTAAAGGAAATAGAGCCAGCTCAGACCCAACCCTCAGGGCTTCTGCTCCAGCAACTTGAGACTTACCCCCACTCCCAATAGAGTGGTGATGGCCACTGAACAGAGGAGAAGCCCCTGCTCACACTTGGCTCTAGCCCTAGACCTTTCATCTCCAGTCCCAACTCCTACCAAGGTGATAGCTGCCAGCACACCTTGTGTTCATGTCAAATCCAGCTCTCCCACCAAAGCCATTGGGCACACACAGATTGCATAGGGATGCTCCCACATAAGGACACCCCTTCAAGACTGCAGTGGGTAGCTGTTTCACCTAATTTCATAGAGGCAGAGAAAGTTAAGCAAAATGAGAAGACAGAGGAATTGGTCTCAATTGAAAGAGCAAGAGCAAACCTCTGGAAGAACAAAAAAAAGTTTAAAAGTTCAAAGCATTAGTAATAAGAATGCTAACTGAATTAGGGAAAAGAATAGGTGAACACAGTGAGAATTTTAACAAGGAACTACAAAATATAAAAAAAACAGTCAGAACTGAAGAATACAATAACTGAAATGAAAAACACACTAGAAGGAATTAATAGCAGACTAGATGATACAGAAAAACTTGAATGATCTGGAAGCTAGAATAATGGAAATCACATAATCAGAATAGCAAAAAGAAAAACAAATTTAAAAAAATGAAAACAGTTTAAGGGATCTTTAGGATAACATCAAGTATGCCAACATTCACATTATAGGGGTCTGAAAAAGAGAGAGAAAAAGGGGTAAAAAAAGTATTTGATAAAATGATGTCTGAAAAATTTCCAAACCTAAAGAAGGAAACAGATATCCAGGTACAGGAAGTACAAAGAGTCCCAAACAAGATGAACCCAAACAGACCACACCAAGACATATCATAATTAAAATGTCAAAAGTCAAAGAGAGAATTATAAAGGCAGCAAGAGAAAAACAAAGAGTCATATACAAGGGAACCCCCATAAGGATCTCAGCTGATTTTTTGCAGAAACTTTGCAGGCCAGAAGGGAGTGGCATGATATATTCAACGTGCTGAAAGGGAAAACCCCACAACCTACGATACTCTACACAGCAAAATTATCATTTAGAATTGAAGGATAGATAAAGAACTTCTCAGACAAGAAACAACTAAGAGTCCATCAGTACTAAGCCTACCCTAAAAGAAATGTTAAATGGTCTTTTCTTAGTGGAAAAAAAAGGCTATAACAAAAACAATCTATAGGAAAGAAAAAAATCCCACTAATAAAGGCAAATATATAGTAAAGGCTGTGGATCATTCACTTAAATAAGCTAGTACAAAGATTAAAAGGCAAAACATTATAAAATCAACTATAACTACAATAATCAGTAAAGGGATAAACATGAAGATGTGAAATATGACATAAAACCCACAAATTGTGGGGGAGGGAAGTAAAAAAATGTAGATCTTTTAGAGTGTGCTTGAACTTAAAGGACTACCTGTTTAAAACATGTAGATACAGTTGTAGGGCAACATATAGGAACCCCATGGTAACCACAAACCAAAAACCAACAATAGATACAAAAAAAAAGTAGAGAGAAAGGAACACAAACATACCACTAAAAAAAATCATCAAATAACAAGGGAAGAAACTAAAAGAAGAACAGAGAAGAGCTACAAAAACAACCGGCAAACAAGTAATAAAAAGCCAGTAAGTACATACCTATCAATCATTACTTTAAATGTCAGTGGACTAAATGCTCCAATCAAAATACATAGAGTGGCTGAATGGATAAAAAGCAAGACCCATCTTTATGCTGCTTACAAGAGACTCACTTCAGAGCTAAAGACACACATAGACTGAAAGTGAGGGGATGGATAAAGGTATTTAATGCAAGTGAAAATGCTAAGAAAGCAGGCGTAGCAATGCGCATATCAGAAAAAATACTTTAAAACAAAGTCTATAACAAAAGACAAAGAAGGGCTTTATATAATGAATGTTAAAGGGATCAATACGAGAAGAAGCTATTACACTCTTGTTAACATGTATGCACCCAATATAGGAGCACCTAAATATATAAAGCAAATATTAACAGACATAAAGGGAGAAGTTGACAATAATACGATAGTAGTAGGGGACTTTAACACTCCACTTACATAACTGGACAGATCATCTGGACAGAAAATCAATAATGCAACAGTGGTCTTAGATGACATAATAGACCAGTTGGACTTCATCTACAGGACATCCCATCCAAAAACAACAGAATACAAATTTTTCAAGTGCACAAGGAACGTTCTCCAGGATAGATCACATACTAGGCCACAAAAGAAGTCTCAACAAATTTAAGAGGATACAATTATATCAAGCATTTTTTTCAACCACAACAGCAGAAAACTAGAGATCAGTTAGACGGAAAAAATGGGAAAAGCACAAGCATGTAGAGACTAAACAACATGCTACTGAAAATCCAATGGATCGGGGGGACCTTCAAGATGGCGGAGGAGTAAGACTTGGACATCACCTTCCTCCCCACAAATACATCACAAATACATCTATATGTGGAACAACTCCTACAGAACACCTACTGAACGCTGGCAGAAGACCTCAGACTTCCCAAAAGGCAAGAAACTCCCCACGTACCTGGGTAGGGCAAAAGAAAAAAGGAAAAATAGAGACAAAAGAATAGGGACAGGACCTGCACCTCTGGGAGGGAGCTGTGAAGGAGGAAAAGCTTCCACACACTAGGAATCCCCTTCACTGGCGAAGACAGGGGGGTGGGGTGGGGGAAGCTTCAGAGCCACAGAGGAAAATGGAGCAACAGGGGTGCAGAGGGCAAAGCGGAGAGATTCCCACACAGAGGATTCGTGGCAACCAGCACTCACCAGCCTGAGAGGTTTGTCTGCTCACCCTCCTGGGAGGGTGGGGCTGGAAGCTGAGGCTTGGGCATCGGAGGTCATATCCCAGGGAGAGAACGGGGGTTGGCTGTGTGAACACAGCCTGAAGGGGACTAGTACACCAGAGCTAGCCGGGAGGGAGTCTGGGAAAAAGTCTGGAACTGGCAAGGAGGCAAGAGACCATTGTTTTGGGGTGTGTGAGGAGACGGGATTCAGAGCACCGCCTAAACGAGCTCCAGAGATGGGTGCAAGTCCTGGCTATCAGCGCGGACACAGAGATGGGCAAGAAATGCTAAGGCTGCTACTGCAGCCACCAAGAAGCCTGTGTGCAAGCACAGGTCACTCTCCACACCTCCCCTCCCGGGAGCCTGTGCAGCCTGCCACTGTCAGGGTCCCGTGATCCAGGGACAACTTCCCCGGGAGAACACAGGGCGTGCCTCAGGCTGTTGCAATGTCACGTCGGCCTCTGCCACCACAGGCTTGCCCTGCATTCCGTACCCCTCCATCCCCCTGGCTTGAGTGAGCCAGAGCCCCCTAATCAGCTGCTACTTTAACCCCATCCTGGCTGGGCGAAGAACAGACGCCCTCAGGCGACCTACACGCAGAGGCAGGGCCAAATCCACAGCTGAACCCGAGGAGCTGTGCGAACAAAGAAGAGAAAAGGAAATTTCTCGCAGCAGCCTCAGGAGAAGTGGATTAAATCTCCACAATCAACTTGATGTAGCCTGCATCTGTGGAATACCTGAATAGACAATGAATCATCCCAAAATTGAGGCGGTGGAATTTGGGAGCAACTGTAGACTTAGGGTTTGCTGTCTGCATCTAATTTGTTTCTGGTTTTATGTTTATTTTAGTTTAGTATTTAGAGCTTATTATCACTGGTAGATTTGTTTATTGATTTGGTTGCTCTCTTCCATTTTTTAAAATATATATATACATTTTCCCCTTTTTCTCTTTCTGTGAGTCTGGATGTGTATGCTTCTTTGTGTGATTTTGTCTGTATAGCTTTGCTTTTACCATTTGTCCTAGGGTTCTGTCTATCCGTTTTTTGTTTGTTTGAGTTTTGGGTTTTTTTGTATAGTTTTTAGAACTTGTTATCTTTGGAGGATTTGTTTTTTGGTTTGGTTGCTCTCTTCTTTCTTTTTTTTATTACTTTTCTATTTTTTTATTTTTATAATATACTTTTTATTTTTTATTTAAATTATTTTATTTCCTTTTTTCTTTCTTTTTTTTTTCTCCCTTTTCTTCTGAGCCACGTGGCTGACAGGGTCTTGGTGCTCTGGCTGGGTATCAGGCCTGAGTCTCTGAGGTGGGAGAGCCGAGATCAGGACACTGGTCCACCAGAGACCTCCCAGGCCCAAGTAATATCAAACAGTGAAAGCTCTCCCAGATGTCTCTATCTCAATGCTAAGACCCAGCTCCACTCAACAAACAGCAAGATACAGTGCTGGACACCCTATGCCAAACAACTAGCAAGACAGGAACACAACCCCACCCATTAGCAGAGAGGCTGCCTAAAATCATAATAAGGTCACAGACACCCCAAAACACACCACCAGACGAAGTCCTGACCACCAGAAAGACAAGATCGAGCTTCATCCACCAGAACACAGGCACTAGTCCCCTCCACCAGGAAGCCTACACAACCCACTGAACAAACCTTACCCACTGTGGGCAGACACCAAAAACAACGGGAACTATGAACCTGCAGCCTGCGAAAAGGAGACCTCAAACACAGCAAGTTAAGCAAAATGAGAAGACAGAGAAATATGCAGCAGATGAAGGAGCAAGGTAAAAACCCACCAGACCAAACAAGTGAAGAGGAAATAGGCAGCCTACCTGAAAAAGAATTCAGAATAATGATAGTAAATATGATGCAAAATCTTGGAAATCGAATGGAGAAAATACAAGAAACGTTTAACAAGGACCTAGAAGAACGAAAGAGCAAACAAACAATGATGAACAACACAATAAATGAAATTAAAAATTCTTTAGCAGGAATCAATAGCAGATTAACTGAGGCAGAAGAACGGATAAGTGACTTGAAAGATAAAATAGTGGAAATAACTACCACAGAGCAGAATAAAGAAAAAAGAATGAAAAGAATTGAGGACAGTCTCAGAGACCTCTGGGACAACATTAAACGCACCAACATTCGAATTATAGGGGGTCCCAGAAGAAGAAGAGAAAACGAAAGGGACTGAGAAAATATTTGAAGAGATTATAGTTGAAAACTTCCCTAATATGGGAAAGGAAATAGTCAATCAAGTCCAGGAAGCACAAAGAGTCCCATACAGAATAAATCCAAGGAGAAGCATGCCAAGACACATATTAATCAAGCTATCAGAAATTAAATACAAAGAAAAATATTAAAAGCAGCAAGGGAAAGCAACAAATAACATACAAGGGAATCCCCATAAAATTAACAGCTGATCTTTCAGCAGAAACTCTGCAAGCCAGAAGGGAGTGGCAGGACATATTTAAAGTGATGAAAGGGAAAAACCTACAACCAAGATTACTCTACCCAGCAAGGATCTCATTCACATTAAATGGAGAAAACAAAAGCTTTACAGACAAGCAAAAGCTAAGAGAATTCAGCACCACCAAACCAACTTTACAACAAACGCTAAAGGAACTTAGCTAGGCAGGAAACACAAGAGAAGGAAAAGACCTACAATAACAAACCCAAGACAATTAAGAAAATGGTAATATGAACGTACATATCAATAACTGCCTGAAGTGTAAATGGATTCAATGCTCCAACCAAAAGACATAGACTGGCTGAATGGATACAAAAACAAAACTTGTATATATGCTGTCTACAAGAGTCCCACTTCAGACCTAGGGACACATACAGACTGAAAGTGCAGGGTTGGAAAATGATATTCCATGCAAATGGAAATCAAAAGAAAGCTGGAGTAGCAATTCTCATATCAGACAAATTAGACTTTAAAACAAAGACTATTACAAGAGACAAAGAAGGACACTACATAATGATCAAGGGATCAATCCAAGAAGAAGATATAGCAGTTGTAAATATTTATGCACCCAACAGAGGAGCACCTCAATACATAAGGCAAATACTAACAGCCATAAAAGGGGAAAGCGACAGTAACACAATCATAGTAGGGGACTTTAACCCCCCACTTTCACCAATGGACAGATCATCCAAAATGAAAATAAATAAGGAAACACAAGCTTTAAATGATACATTAAACAAGATGGACTTAATTGATATTTATAGGACATTCCATCCAAAAACAACAGAATACACTTTCTTCTCAAGTGCTCATGGAACAGTCTCCAGGATAGATCATATCTTGTGTCACAAATCGAGCCTTGGTAAATTTAAGAAAATTGAAATTGTATCAAGTATCTTTTCTGACCACAACGCTATGAGAGTAGATATCAATTACAGGAAAAAATCTGTGAAAAATACAAACACATGGAAGCTAAACAATACACTGTGTAATAACCAAGAGACCACTGAAGAAATCAAAGAGGAGATCGAAAAATACCTAGAAACAAATGACAATGAAAACACAAAGACCCAAAACCTACAGGATGCAGCAGAAGCAGTTCTAAGAGGGATGTTTATAGCAAAACAATCCTACCTCAAGAAACAAGAAACATCTCAAATAAACAACCTAACCTTACACCTAAAGCAATTAAAGAAAGAAGAACAATAAAACCCCAAAGTTAGCAGAAGGAAAGAAATCATGAAGATCAGATCAGAGATATATGAAAAAGAAATGAAGGAAATGATAGCAAAGATCAATAAAACTAAAAGCTGGTTCTTTGAGAAGATAAACAAAATTGATAAACCATTAGCCAGACTCATCAAGAAAAAAAGGGAGAAGACTCAAATCAATAGAATTAGAAATGAAAAAGGAGAAATAACAAGTGACACTACAGAAATACAAAGGATCATGAGAGATTACTACAAGCAACTCTATGCCAATAAAGTGGACAACGTGGAATAAATGGACAAATTCTTAGAAAATCACAACCTTCCGAGACTGAACCAGGAAGAAACAGAAAGTATGAACAGACCAATCACAAGCACTGAAATTGAAACTGTGCTTAAAATAAATCTTCCAACAAACAAAGGTCCAGGACTAGATGGCTTCACAGGAGAATTCTATCAAACATTTAGAGAAGAGGTAGCACCTATCCTTCTCAAACTCTTGCAAAATATAGCAGAGGGAGGAACACTCCCAAACTCATTCTACGAGGCCACCATCACCCTGATGCCAAAACCAGAGATGTCACAAAAAAAGAAAACTACAGGGCAATATCAGTGATGAACATAGATGCAAAAATCCTCAACAAAATACTAGCAAACAGAATCCAACAGCACATTAAAGGGATCATACACCATGATCAAGTGGGGTTTATCCCAGGAATGCAAGGATTCTTCAGTTAAGCAAGTCAATCAATGTGATACACCATATTAACAAATTGAAGAATAAACACCGTATGATCATCTCAATAGATGCAGAAAAAGTTTTCGACAAAATTCAACACCAATTTATGATAAAAACCTTCCAGAAAATAGGCATAGAGAGTACTTACCTCAACATAATAAAGACCATATATGACAAACCCACAGCCAACATCGTTCTCAATGGTGAAAAACTGAAACCATTTCCTCTAAGATCAGGAAAAAGGCAAGAGCCCACTCTCACCACTATTATTCAACATAGTTTTCGAAGTTTTAGCCACAGTAATCAGAGAAGAAAAAGAACTAAAAGGAATCCAAATCGGAAAAGAAGAAGTAAAGCTGTCACTGTTTGCAGATGACATGATACGATATATAGAGAATCCTAAAGATGCCTCCAGAAAACTACTAGAGCTAATCAATGAATTTGGTAAAGTTGCAGGATACAAGATTAATGCACAGAAATGTCTTGCATTCCTATACACTAATGATGAAAAATCTGAAAGAGAAATTAAGGAAACACTCCCATTTACCATTGCAGCAAAAAGAATAAAATGCCTAGGAATAAACCTACCTAAGGAGACAAAAGACCTGTATGCAGAAAACTATAAGACACTGATGAAAGAAATTAAAGATGATACAAACAGATGGAGAGATATACTATGTTCTTGCATTGGAAGAATCCATATTATGAAAATGACTCTACTACCCAAAGCAATCTACAGATTCAATGCAATCCCTATCAAACTACCACTGGCATATTTCACAGACGAGAACAAAAAATTTCACAATTTGTATGGAAACACAAAAGACCCCGAATAGCCAAAGCAATCTTGAGTAAGAAAAACAGAGCTGGAGGAATCAGGCTCCCAGCCTTCAGACTGTATTACAAAGCTCCAGTAATCAAGACAGTATGGTACTGGCACAAAAACAGAAATATAGATCAGTGGAACAGGATAGAAAGCCCAGAGATAAACCCATGCACATATGCTCACGTTATCTTTGAGAAAGGAGGCAACAATATACAATGGAGAAAATTCAGCCTCTTCAATAAGTGGTGCTGGGAAAACTGGACAGCTACATGTAAAAGAATGAAACTAGAACACTCCCTAACACCATACACAAAAATAAACTCAAAATGGATTAAAGACCTAAATGTAAGGCCAGACACTATCAAACTCTTAGAGGAAAACATAGGCAGAACACTCTTTGACATAAGTCACAGCAAGATCCTTTTTGGCCCACCTCCTAGAGAAATGGAAATAAAAACAAAAATAAACAAATGGGACCTAATGAAACTTAAAAGCTTTTGCACGCAAAGGAAACTATAAACAAGACAAAAAGACAACCCTTAGAATGGGTGAAAATATTTGCAAACAAAGCAACTGGCAAAGGATTAATCTCCAAAATATACAAGCAGCTCATGCAGCTCAATATCAAAGAAAACCAGCAACGCGATCCAAAAATGGGCAGAAGACCTAAATAGACATTTCTCCCAAGAAGATATACAGATTGCCAACAAACACATGAAAGGATGCTCAACATCACTAATCATTAGAGAAATGCAAATCAAAACTACAAGGAGGCATCACCTCATACCGGTCAGAATGGCCATCATCAAAAAATCTACAAATAATAAATGCTGGAGAGGGTGTGGAGAAAAGGGAACCCTCTTGCACTGTTGGTGGGAATGTACATTGATACAGCCACTATGGAGAACAGTATGGAGGTTCCTTAAAAAACTAAAAATAGAACTACCGTACGACCCAGCAATCCCACTACTGGGCATATACTCTGAGAAAACCATAATTCAAAAAGAGTCATGTACCACAATGTTCATGGCAGCTCTATTTAGAATAGCCAGGACATGGAAGCAACCTAAGTGTCCATCGACAGATGAATGGATAAAGAAGTTGTGGCACATATATACAATGGAATATTACTCAGCCATAAAAAGAAACAAAATTGAGTTATTTGCAGTGAGGTGGATGGACCTAGAGTCTGTCATACAGAGTGAAGTAAGTCAAAGAGAAAAACAAATACCATATGCTAAGACATATATATGGAATCTAAAAAAAAAAAAAAAGGTTCTGAAGAACCTAGGGGTAGGACAGGAATAAAGATACAGATGTAGAGAATGGACTTTAGGACATGGGGAGGGGGAAGGGTAAGCTGGGACGAAGTGAGAGAGTGGTATGTGCATATATACACTCGAAATGTAAAATAGATAGCTAGTGGGAAGCAGCCGCATGGCACAGGGAGATCAGCTCGGTGCTTTATGTCCGCTAAGAGGGGTGGGATAGGGAGGGTGGGAGGGAGACACAAGAGGAAGGAGAAATGGGGATATATGTACATGTGTAGCTGATTCCCTTTGTTATACATCAGAAACTAACACACCATTGTAAAGCAGTTATTCTCCAATAAAGATGTTTTAAAAAAATCCAATGGATCAATGAAGAAATCAAAGAGGAAATCAGAAAATACCTTCAGGCAAATGAAAATGGAAACACAACGTTCCAAAATCTAGGGACACAGCAAAAGCAGTTCTAAGAGGGAAGTTTCTGGCAATACAGGTGTACCTCAAGAAACAAGAGAAACCTCAAAGAAACAAACTAACCTGTGATCTAAAGGAATTAGAAAAACCAGAATAAACAAAACCCAAAGTTAGCAGAAGGAAATTATAAAAATCAGAGAGGTAATAAAATAGAGGTTTTTAAAAAATTGTAAAGATCAATGAAACCAAGAACTGTTTTTTGAGAAGATAAAGAAAACTGATAAACCTTTAGCCAGGCTCATGAAGAAGAAAACAGTGAGGATCCAAATAGACAAAATAAGATGTGAAAGAGGAGAAATAAGAGCCAATATCACAGAGATACCAAAAAAAATCATAAGAGAATACTACAAACAGTTATATGTCAACAAATTGGACAGCCCAGAAGTAACAGACAAATGTTTAGAAACATACAACCTTCCAAGACTGAATCAGGAAGAAGTGGAAAATCTGAACCGAACAATCACTAGTAGTGTAATTGAATTTGTAATTTAAAAAAGCCTCCCAGCAAACAAAAGTCCAGGACTGGACAGCTTCACAGGGTAATTCTACCAATTATATAAAGAACAGATAATACATATCCTTCTCAAACTATTGCAAAAAATTAAAGAGGATAGAACACTCCCAAATTCATTCTATGAGGCCACCATTACCCTGATACCAAAACCACACAAAGACACTACAAAAAAAGGAAAACTATAGGCCAATATGTTTGGGAATATAGATGCAAAAATCCTCAAAAAAAATATTAGCAAACTGAATCGAACAACATATAAAAAAGATCATACAAGATGATCAAGTTGGATTTATTCCAGGGATGCAAGGATAGTTCAAAATTTGCAAATCAATCAATATGATACACCACATTAATAAAAGGAAGGATAGAAACCACATGATCATCTCAATAGGTGCAGAAAAAGCATTTGACAAAATTCAACATCCATTCATGATAAAAACTCTCATCAAAGTGAGTGTAGAGGGAACGTATGTTGACATAATAAAGGCCACATATGGCAAACCCACAGCAAACATCATACTCAATCGTGAAAAGCTGAAAGCTTTTCCTCTAAAATCAGAAACAAGACAAGGATGCTCACTCTTGCCACTCCTATTTAACATAGTATTGGAAGTCCCAGCTGCAGCAATCAGATAAGAAAAAGAAATTAAAAGCATCCAAATTGGAAGGGAAGTGTTAAAACTGACACTATTTGCAAATGACATGACGTGATATATAGAAAACCCTAATGTCTCCACCAAAAAATATTATTAGAACTAATATATGAATTCAGTGAATTTGAAGGATACAAGATCAATATACAGAAATTTATTGATTTTCTATACAATAGTAATGAACTTTCAGAAAGAGAAAGCAAGAAAACAGTCCCATTTATAATTGCATCAGAGACTAAAATACCTAGGAATAAACCTAATCAAGGAGGTAAAAGACTTATACTCTGAAAACTATAAAACATTGATGAAGGAATTTGAAAATCTTACAAAGAAATGGAAAGACATCCTGTTTACTTGAATTGGAAGATTTAATAGTGTTGAAATATCAATACCACCCAAAGCAATCTACAGATTTAATGCAATGCCTATCAAAATACCCATGACATTTTTCACAGAACGAGAACAAATAATCCTAAAATTTATATGGAACCACAAAAGACCCCGAATTCCCAAAGCAATCTTGAGAGAAAAGAACAAAGATGGAGGTATCATCCTCCCTGTCTTCAGACTGTACTACAAAGCAGCGTGAATCAAAACAGCATGGTACTGGCACTAAAACTGACACATAGATCAATGGAACAGAATAAGAGCCCAGAAATAAACCCACACACCTATGGTCAATTAATCTATGACAAAGGAGGCAAGAATATACAATAGAGAAAAGACATTCTCTTCAATAAATGGTGCTGAGAAAACTGGACAGCTACATGTAAAAGAATGAGATTAGAACATTTCCTCACACCATGTACAAAAATAAACTAAAATGGATTAAAGACCTAAATGTATGACGTGAAACCTTTCAAGAAGTTCGTCTCCTAGAAGAGAACATAGGTAGAACACTCTTTGATGTCAATTGTAGCAATATTTTCTTGAATCTGTTTCCCAAGGCAAAAGAAATAAAAGCAAAAAATAAACAAATGAGACTTAATTAAACTTAAAAGCTTTTGCACAGCAAAGGAAACCACTGACAAAATGAAAAGACGACCTACTGAATGGGAAAAAATATTTGCAAATGCTATGACCAGTAAAGGTTTAATATCCAAAATATATAAACAACTCATACAACTCAATATCCAAAAAATACAAACAGCCTGATTTAAAAATGGGCAGAAGACCTGAATAGACATTTTTATAAAGAAGACATACAGATGGCCAACAGGCACATGAAAAGATGCTCAACATCACTAATCATCAGAGAAATGTAAATCAAAACCACAATGGGATATCACCTCCCACCTGTCTAAATGGCTGTCATCAAAAAGACCACAAATAACAAATGTTAGCGAGGATATGGAGAAAAGGGAACCCTAGTACACTGTTGGTGGTAATGTAAATTGATGCAGCCACTATGGAGAACAGTATGTAGGGTCCTCAGAAAACTAAAACTAGAACTACTATATGATCCAGTAGTTTTACTCCTGGGCATATATCCAAAGAAAAGAAAAACACTAATTCAAAAAGACAAATGCACTCCAATATTCCTAGCAGCATTATTTACAATAAGCAAGATACGGAAGCTATCTCAGTATATGTCAACAGATGAATGGATAAAGAACATGTGAGATATATATATACACACATACACATACATACACATACCCACACAGTGGACTGTTAGCCATAAAAATAAATGAAATTCTGTCATTTGAAACAATGTGGATGGACCTAGAGAATGTTATTCTTAGTAATATATCAGACAGAGAAAGACAAATACTGTTTCCATTTATTCATGGATTCTAAAAAATAAAGCAAATGAATGTATATAACAAAACAGAGACAGACTCACAGATATAGAGAACAAACTAGTGGTTACCAGTGGGAAGAGGGAAGGGGGGGAGGGGCAAGATGGGGTATGAGGTTAGGAGATAGAAACTACTATGTACAAAATAAATAAGCAACACGGATATATTGCACAGCAAAAAAAAGAGAGAGAGAGAGAGAGAGAGAAAGAAAGAATGAACAAATTGATTCATTTTTGGCTTCCTACATCAAAACAAAAAATTTGTACTGAGATATTGTCTGTTCCCAGCCTCTATGCAACCCCCACTCCCCCAGCATAGTCTACAGCTGTCACACATATGTGAACTCCATGGGAAAGTAGGAGGCTTTTTTATCTTGTCTGTTACTCTATCCTCAGACCCTAGAATAATGCCTGGCCCATATTAGGAACTGAGTGAATTAATGTGTTTTGGAAAACACAGAGAGTGGTGAAAACTGGGGCATCTAGGGAGTAACTGCCCCATTTCAAGGAGCAGAAACTACTTAGATCTTGCTATCATTGCCTGGGGAAGGAAACCTAGGTTAGCTGATTTTATGCAAAGTCTCCCAATTTTAAAATACTGTTATCTTAAAAACTTACAAATACTGTACAACGACCAATGTTTAGACCAGACAGTATATATGTGAGTCTCACTTGACTCCAGGTCTCCCATCTTGCACTCAGTTAATATTATTAATAGCAGCTATCATCATTGGGCTCTTAATCTTTGTCAGGCACCGTATCAGTTAGCTTTTGCTGCTTAAAACCATCCCAATGGCTTAAAACAGCTATTTTAAATTTATCTCAAAATTTGGGTTGGCAAGAGATGCTGGGCGCAGCTGGGCATTTCTGGTCTTGGCTGGCTTCCTGACATGTCTACAGTCAACTTTCAGTTGGTTAAATTGTTACGCTCTCAGGGGTTGGCTGGCTGTCCTCTCACGTGTTCAGGGCAACTAGGCCACATGCTTGTCATCCTACAGCAGGCTAGTTCAAACTTGTTTACGTGGCAGCAGCAGTGTTCCAAGAGAGCAAGAGGGCCTCTTGAGGCCTAGGTGAGGAATACTTACATTGCATTCCATTGTCCCAAAGTAAGTCACAAGACCAGCCCAGGCTGAAGGTGTGAAGAGAGAGACTTCATCACTTAATATAAGGAGCTACAAAGTCACATTTACAATGGGGTGTAGGTAGAGAGAAAGGGATAATTGAGGCCATTTTTTGCATAAAATCTACCACATTTAATTGCTTTACATTGATAATAATCATTTAATCTTTATCACACTCTTGAGAGGCAAGTATTTCTTTTATTTATTTATTTACTTACTTATTTTTGGCTGCGTTGGGTCTTCATTGCTGCGCATGGGCTTTCTTTAGTTGCGGTGAGCGGGAGCTACTCTTCGTTGCGGTGTGCGGGCTTCTCATTGCGGTGGCTTCTCTTGTTGTGGATCACGGGTTCTAGGTGCGCGGGCTTCAGTAGTTGTGACACGTGGGCTCAGTAGTTGTAGCGTATGGGCTCTAGAGTGCAGGCTCAGTAGTTGTGGCACATGGGCTTAGTTGCTCCACGGCATGTGGTATCTTCCCAGACCAGAGCTCGAACCCGTGTCCCCTGCAATGGCAGGCGGATTCTTAACCACTGCGCCACCAGGGAAGCCTGAGAGGCAAGTATTTCTTCACCCAGTTTAAAGATGAGAAAACTGAGGCTCAAAATGTTAAGTTGCTTCTCAGGTACTCATAGCTGTATCTTGAAGTGAGATCAAGAGACATGCTAATAATGATTCTTAAAGGGTCCCTGTCCAGTTCACTGGAGGCTTAGAGTACTCTACTGTACTCTTCTTCTACTCTACTGCCTTCTTTTTTTTTTTAAATATTGTTCAGCATGATATTTTAAAAATATTTATTTATTTGGCTGTGTCGGGTCTTAGTTGCAGCATGCGGGATCTTCGTTGTAGCATGTGGGATCTAGTTCCCTGACCAGGGATTGAACCGGGGCCCCTTGCATTGGGAGTATGGAGTCTTAGCCACTGGACCATCAGGGAAGTTCCTCTACTGCCTTCTTAAACCATCTCATACCCCATCCCATTCTCAAGGAGTGGAGTGAGGGTCACCAAGAGGTTGACCCAATAGTGATGGCTGGCCTGCCTGGATCTCAGAAGGTTGTTAGTGTTGGATTCCCTTTTGCTGTGCTTCAGACGTCCATCAGCCCCTTTCCTTCCTCCACCATTCCCATATCAGGCAGGGACTACCACCCACTGTCTCTTAGTCACCCTCCGGTTCCTGGAGTTTACATGTCAGTGTCCTTGCTTCTGGAATCCTGACCACAGTCCACTGTGCAGATCTAGCTCTAGCTTTCTGTCCCAAACCCTCACCATGCTCCTTCCCTCTGTAGTTAACCAGTAAGTATACAACTCTATCTGAAACACAGTCAAATTGAGCTCTCATGGGAGAGTTTGGGGCACATGCCTAGCAAATACCTCTAAAAGGGGTCTCTTTCTGCTGCCTAGACATTTGGGAAGATATGAAAATCCCGTAAATCTTTTTGAATGAGCACTGTGAAAGCCCTATTCAATTCTCATTCAGAGGCTGGAAATTCTGACTGTTCTCAGAGTGCTACAAGTATATTTGATAGATGCCCAGGGAACTAGTTTCATGAATCCTGGATTGGTGAATGCTAGCCCTGCATATGTTGGAAAAGCATGACTGGCTTGCAAACTGTTGGGGACAAATGCCTTGTTTTTCTTCTGGCTTGGTTTTAAATAGAGAGTAGGAGGTTGGGCGGGGACCAAGGGGGAGTAGAGCGAGAACAGGCATTGTTGTGTAGGGTTTTGGATGCCCCTAAACGAAGTCTGAAACAAAAACCAGAGCCTCATTCAGCAAACAGCTTTTAGGATGAGTCATGGTGAGGGAAGTGAGGCTGGGTGTCCACTCTTTGTACTGCCTGGGATCATGGCAAATGTTTAAATGGTTGGGAAAGCAGTGTGAGTGGGAAACAGGATGAGGCTCAGAGAGAGAGAGGAGTTACAGGCTTCACTAACTTTAAAGGAAGAAAAAAAAGATCTTTTTTGTTCAACAGTATTCATTTTAACCAGAGATATGGCCTTTTTAAATTTTAGAAAGCCCTTAGAGACCCAGGAGTTTGGAAGTTATAAGAAGCCTAAGTTAGACCCTCCAACTCAGTGCTTCTCAGACTTTGCTAGATATTAGAATCACCTGGTAGTAAAAACCCCCAGTGGCCAGGTTGCTCTCTAGACCAACTACCTCAGAATCTATGGTATCGGTAGGTATCAGTATGTTCTAAAGTATCCCCGGTGATTCCAATGTCCCATCTAGGTTTGAGAACTACTGCTCAAAGTGAAACTTGACAAACGGTTGCTATGTGATAGGACTCATACCAGGTATAAAAAGCACAAAGGGTGACATGTAGTCAGAATCTTAATGAAAAAGAAAATAAAACCACAAAATGCAACCTGTTCTCCTTCTGACAGTTTGTTCAATTTGATTTAATATTTTAGGCAACTTTCAAATTAAAAATGCTGAGACTGTTTTGTGTTCATGTTACCCTGGGCATGTAATAAAGATGCAGTCACTTCCTTGTTCTGTACTCCTAGACCTAGCTTTGCAGCTTCTGGTTTCAGTATTTAATCCATTAAAACAAAAGAAAAAAAGGAAACAAAAGTTCCCAAACAGCTTCCTATCTTGCTAGTTGGTCTTATCATAAAATATCCCAGTTTTGATGGATTTTGCATTAAAAATACATGGAACATTCCCTTCCAATGTTTTTCTTCACAATTCTGAAATTTTACTTAGAAATAAAGTAAATGATCTGATGAGTTGTTCTGGAAATAACTCCACTATTCAATAGGATTTTGTTGTACAATAACATTTAACAACAAAATAACAACAACAAAAATCTTTGATTTCCTTCAAAAGAAGGCTGCGTGTATGGGGCATGATTCATCTGATGTCAATTTTTTATCCAAATGTACTCTAATCTTAGTAGGGTCTAGGTTAGGCTTGTGAAATAATTCACGGGTATTTTTACTTTTATTCATATTATACAAACTTAGCTAAAAAGTCTCATTCTTCCTTTGAAGCAAATTTAGAACAAACATCACAACTCGTTGCTATTATTATCATTATCAGAAATGATGGTAATGATCCATTCAGCCTACTCTTGTCCCACCTGAAAAAGAAAATTCTAAATTAACTGGTCAATAAAAAATTGGAGTATGATTCAAATATTGGGTATTGTAGTAGAACCCCTGACTTTATGATAGCAATGCTTCTATATCTATTGTATCTATATCTATCTCATCTCCACTTATATCTTTATATATTTTTAATGTATATTATATGTGTGCATTTTATAAATTTAATTTTTCTCCTCTACTGGCTTGGAAATTATAATTTTTCTCCATTCCTTAACATTTTAACATGCATTATTAACAAAGACTAAATTTAATATCTCCTTCTGTAGAGTGAACATTTTAATTCCATGCAACTCCTCTCTTCTTACATGTTATTCTCCCCAGTATTTTAGTTCTGTCTTGTTTTTAATTTGCAAGTTAGACATTACTTGGTTTTGTACCATTACATTTTAATTTGTTTCATTTGTTATCAACATTATCAATATAGATGGCTTCCAGCATCCAAGAAAGCAATAAGGGTTCTTGGGGAATATAGCTGTGCTCTGCCGTATCCCTCCCCATCATTTTCTGAACCCCAAAGGGGACTACTTTCAATGCTGCTAGATCATTCTTTTAGTTTCACCTCCATATTTCTCAATAAATATTGCTAAATATCACTGCTTCTTGATTCTTTGGTTTTAGAGATTGTGTATTGTCTTTCCAGTACAAAAGACAGGATGTTACACCAATATTCAACATTTATGTTACTATGACTACACAAACACTAATCCATCTAAAGCCAGGTTGCATGCCATGGTCACACTTCCTTTCCTGGAAAAGGTTTTGTTTTCTCTGAAGTTAATAATTTTGTTTGTTTGTTTGTTTTGTGTTTTGTTTTGCTTAGTTTTCAACATACTTAACACAAATTCAAGCTCAAACTTTTCCCTTGTTATATAACCCTCATCTTGATGTGCTTAAACTCATTCTAAGATAATCTGGCTGAGCCATTTCCTTGAAGAGTCCTATATGTCCTTATCTTTTGGACTTTTCTTTCAGGCTGGTCAGATTACCTCGAAAAGAAACTTCCAGTACCCTGACTGGAGGGTAGAAGTCTGCTTGTCAGCATTTTGGGTGCTGGGTGGGAGAAGAAAACTGAAGGTCTTAACATTTCGAATGTAAACTTGGCCTTAATACTCCTCTTTCATATAGTACCCTTGTTTTCAAGTCCAGAAACTCTAGGGTTTTACTCTCTCTAAAGTAAAAGAGACCCGCATTCAGAGAGGCAGTTGCCTGGCTGCGTAGTAGGAGGGAGGAGATGTGAGAATTTGTTTTTTAAATAGACCTTCAACAGATCCTCTTATTTTGAACTCTACATGCCCCTCTGCTTCCAGAGGTAACACTCACCTCCACCTCAGGGTTCTGTGATACAATCAAATTGCTCTAGGCTTAAGATTCAGCTCTCTCAGGCCTGCTAAATTAGTTAATTTAGCTTCCATCTTCTGTAATTGCTATCTTTCTTCCTTGTTTGCATTGTCCTTATGCATTCATGCCTTAAAAAAATTATTTTATATTTGTTTCAGTGGAGTTTCAGGAGCCTGTAGAAGTAAATGAGAGTGTTGAATTTAGGCAAGATAGGCTGTGTTCAAGTTAAGGTTACCGTTATTCAGTGATTTTTTTTTTTAGACCCATATGTCTGCCTGTTTCTTTGCTCACCATTCTTTCTTGAATTCAGTCCTTTCATTGGGAACATTTTTCTTCTTCTTAAAGCGTGTACTTAGAAGTTTTTTTTTTAATGAAGGTTTGCTGGTAAACTCAGTTTTTGTCTGAAAAAAATACTTATTTCACCTTTATTCTTGAGTAATAATGTGTCATATATTACAATTCTAGGTTGACATTTATTCTCTCTCAGCATACAGAAGATATTAATCCATTGTTTTTGTTGAGAAATATGTTAGATCTTATTCTATTCTCTTTCAGCATCTGTGCTGAAATCACGATAATTTTTCATATCTCTCTTTTCAGCTGAATCTGTTCCATTAAACCATCTATTACTGCATTTTGTTTACTTCTGTGACTATAGTTTTTATTACTAGAAGTTCTATTTAGGTTTTTAAAAATCTGTCTGGGAATAGTTTATACTGGGTCATGTTGTTACTTCTATTTTCTTATTCTTTAATCACTTTAAGTATACTTATTTTGTGGCATATAGTCCATAATTCTATCATGTGAATTTTTGGATCATCAAATTCTGACTCTTGTTCCTGATAGGTTTTCTCCTCCATGTGTTTTCTAACCTTGGATTATAAGCTTATATTTGATTGGTTTTTATTTAAGGGAATCCTGTGATGAATGGAGTATGACCCTTCTGAAAACATTTGAATTTGCTTCTGCTGAGCAAACTCAGGACCACCTCATAAATTTCTTACATTGATTTGGGGCTTCCTAAAATATGTAAGCTGTGTAAATTTGAACCCCAAATCTGCAAAAAGCAAGCCTATGATCTTAAGTTCTCAGGGAAGAATGTTTTAAAATTTGTTTTGTTTTTGTATCCAGAGCCCAGGTCAGTTTGTTACTGCAGACAAATTTTTTGTCATCTTCTTTTGCTAGTAGAGTCTTTTTTCTATTTCATGCTTTCTTTGACTCTGTACTACTAAGGAATTATTGAGGAATCAGACCCCAAATCATGCCCCTCAGATGGCCAGAGACAGTTTCCCACCCAAGTTTTCAGCTCTCATTGTATTTTTGTCCCCTGCGGCTTTCCTTACTTTCTTGTGGGCTCAACTATGAATTTAAAATAACGTTCCTCCAGCCTATCAATATATTTTATATTGGAGGGCTTTTCTTCCCCCCAAGATAGCTGCTCTGCTGCACTGTCAGAAATAGAAGTCATGATATATCTTTAAGACAAGGGAAGACAAGAGAACTGAGGGCAAAGATGGGAAGACATTGAAGTTAGGGGATTGGGTGAGATCCAGAATATAGGTTGTTTAGGAAGGAAGAAAATGATGGATGCTTAGAAAACATCAGATAAACCCAAATTGAGATACTTTCTGCAAAATAACTAGGCTATACTCTTTAAAAATATTCAGGTCAAGAAACACAAAGTAAGACTGATGAACTACACCAGAATAAAGGAACTTAGAGACATGATGGCTAAATGGAAGGCATGACACTAGATTGGGATTCTATACTGGAAAAAATAGCTATAAAGGACACTGTTGGAACAATTGATGATATTTAGCTATGGACTGTAGATTAGATAATACTAACATATTAATATTGAATGTCTTGCTTTTGATAACTATAGTGTGGTTATGTAAGAGAAGGTACTTGTTCTTAGAAGGCACACATTGAAGTATGTAGGGGTAAAGGGGTACAGTGTCTCCAACTTACTATTAAATGGTTCAGAAAATAATAATATGCACACACATAGCTGTATATTTTTATATATGGAGAGAGAGAGAGAGAGAGAATTATAAAGCAAATGGAGCAAAGTATAAACAATTGTGAATCTGGACAAAGGGTGTATGGAAATTCCTTGTGCTACTCTTGCAACTTTTCTCTAATTTTGAAATTATATCAAAATTTTTAAATGGGGAAGTGCTGAGGAAGCAATTTAGGGAATGCTTACTTTTAGGAGAAGAGAGAAGGAAATTATATCAAAATTTTTAAATGGGAAAGTGCTGAGGAAGCAGTTTAGGGAACACTTACTTTTAGGAGAAGAGAGAACGAAAATAAGTGAAGGAGGGCAAAGAAGAACAAGTTATTGATGTAGGCGGATAACTAAGTAAGCATAGTTGACCAAAGTCAAGAGGATGTTTCACTTTGTTCAGGACAACGTCTACTCCCCGTGTACCCACACTTGGGTTCACAGATAAATTAGAAAATATTTCAGAACCAAGAGGTTCTTCATGTCTCTGCAAACAAATGGTGCATTCACTGTGAATTACCTAAACTAAGTGGTGTTATGATTCATTGATTCATTTGGCAAATATGACATCGTCACTTTTTAAATAACTTTTGCTTTTGCCATATTAAATTAATATCTTTGGAGTAGCTATAGTCTGAACAGCAAGATCTGACATTTCTCCTTTCGAAAGCATTGAATAGAACTATACTTTTCACCCAGAATAGTTTGTGATTATTGTGGAAATTTAAAAATTACATTCTATTAATGAGAATTATCCTTTCCCTTATAAGATTTGGGGTTTTCAAATTTAAGGCATAGTTTCCATATCAAACTTTAGGTTGAGTTATTCTAGATTTGTGAAATATATAATTTAATTTGATGATATCATGCACCAGCTATTTTATATCACGCTGTAGCTATTACTTTAGTATCCTTGTTAAAAAGGCAATGATTTTGCTGAACAATTGGGTGAGAAATGATTGTGCTTTCTTTCTTTAGTACTATAATTAAGATGTTTAAATAACCAGTACTCCCTGCTGTTTTAGAGATGGTAGGAAATGTAGGGGGAGGGAAGACTTGATTAAATTCTGCCTTTGAAGGAAAAATGCCCACTTAGATTAAAAAAAATCCTCACAAATAACTTTATTTAAGAATTTTAAGATATAAATAACCACCATGGTTATATAAGTGCTATATGTTAATTATATATCTGTAAAATGATCATATATATTTAAAGTTAGTTAACTCTTTACCTCAGGTGTTGGCAACCTTTTTGTATAGAGTCATATAGTAAATATTTTTGGCTTTGCAGGCCATGAAGTCTTAGCTGCAACTAGTCAGTTCTGCTTTCGTAGTGTGAAAGCAGCCATAGATATTATGTAAATGAATGGGAGCGGCCATATTCCAAACAACTTTATTTACAAAAACAGGCAGTGGGCTAGATTTGTTCCTTGAGCCATAGATTGCCATTCCCTGCTTTAACTTACTTTAATTTCATGTTGGAATGTGCCAGCCTTATCTTAAGGGAAATTCAGTACATGAAAGGGAATAATTTTTCATTTTGGAGAAAATTTCACTGGTTACTCATGTTCTCCCAGTATTGTGTGTCAAGGGCAGAAATCAGGAGAACCAACTGTCAAAACTCAAGCAATAAAAACCAACCTATCTGTGATAAGAAAATCAAGACAAAATAAACTCCAAAACAAAGGAAAACCAAAAATCTAGTTTCTGTTAAAAAACAAAAGAAGGTGGTCTCATTTTGCTGTATCTTCTAACTGCCCTCCAGTTTCCATGCCCTTCTTTTACCTGCCATTAGGGATGAAGGGTTTAAGTCAGTCAGTCCTTGGGCTCCAAATTATCTTTGGATTGAGGAGGTTTATTATTGAATGAATGAATGATTTAATTAATTAATATCTTTGGTAGTACATCTTCCAACTTAAAAGTTCCTTTCACAAGAGTTTGACATTCAGCATTATTAGCTCTCCTTGAAGAAAATGTTTCAGACAAATTATACATAAGCTTCTTCATTTGGAAAGTATCTTTAACTAGCATGACAATCGGGTCCAATTTGTCTTGTAAAGGAGGACCGCTGTGTTAACATCATTCCCCACGTTATACTCTTACTGAGTAGCAGCCTTTGGTGAGTATTGGGCATATTTCAATTATCCCAGCAATAATTTGTAGTTCAAGTTAAAATTATGAAATCATAAATGAAATCATAAATGCATTCTTTTAGAGTTTAATCTAAAACATTCGCCTGAAAGCGTGTTTTATCCGTAAGGAATTTGTTGGCTTACTATTAAGACCATTTTCGAATCAAAGTAGATTTATATCCTTTTATCATTCATCAAGTACTTTTCATGTGCATTATCTCAATTGATCCCAATAACAACTTTGTTACATATGCCACCTTAAAATATTTTTATTTTTTTGAACAAGTGTTGGAAAAAAATACATGCTTACGTTTCTATATACATCATGTTTAAGAAGTTAAACTATAAGCTCTGTTTAGGTAGGGACAATGTCTTATTCACTGTTGTATCTCCAGCAGATAGTACAACTACTGGCATGTAATAGGCACTCTGTAAATATGTGTTGCGTTAATAAATTAGTGGATGAGAAAGTAAGACACTTATTAAAGTTCCTACTCCAGAGATGAGAAAACAAAAATTCAGAGATGTTCAATGATATGCTTAGGGGTGAATGGCTGGTAAGTGGAAATAGAACTGGAGTACAGAAAATAAAATAATGCATATAAATTGCTTAGTACAATGCCTAAGTCATAATAGGTGATCAGTAAATGTACCTTTCTTATATTCTATGCATATATTAATTTACTTTAGTGTTATTTCCACCATACTGCACCATAGTAACGGTAGATATGATAGTCAGAAAATAATTCAGTATTTCAAATAAGTTAAGTCTTGCCTATTAAATAGCATCTACTAAGGGGTAAATATATCCTCAAAGGCTAATTTCTATTTTCTTCATTTTCACATATTATCAATGAGTTGATTTAAAACCCAAAGACAATTAAATTGAATTTTATACAAGAGCATAAAAATCTAGCTATCATCTATCCATCATACACCAATTTGCCTGTGTCAAAGAGGAAAACTTCCATTTAGCTCCCTGAAAGGTATACAGGCTGTTGTTCCCTTTTGCAAATCCTGAGCCATTTACTTTGTAAATTACCATGAGTTGCAAACAAAAGCCCAGAAATAGGTCTGTGCAGATTCACACCAGTCAGGCAGCTCTGTAAATAGTCAGCTTTGCCTGAGTCCTATTTTAAATACCTTCATTATTAACAATGTCATGTCATCTTTAGAGCTGAATACCATGCAGTGAACTCCGCAAAATATGATTTTGAACATTTCAAAACAGTCTCTACAGCCTTTACAGAAATTATTTAGCCACATAGCTGCTAAACCAAGCCATCTATTGATACAAACACACATTTTACTTTTATATGGCTGTTTTTTGGAAGGTGTCATATTTTGGTAAGGGCAGAGAGCTGTCAGTTTTTCAAATAAGGCTCATATTTATTTTTTTAAACATAGATTGAATTTTTCTTATTTTAACTTCCTTAAAGACTTTGTAGGGAAGTCTTTAGAAGGAGTGTTTATATTTTATTACTGGATGATTGTTTTACTAAAAGGCTTTTAAAGAGTGATGTCTAGGTCCACAGAATGAGCTTTTCTGACATCCTCCTTATTCTAAAGTCTTTTCTCCAGAATTTTACTTTTGCCACAAATATCGAAGACATACTTTAAAAAGGCAACTCTGATTTGCCTGCTTTAACCAGGAGATTGATATTTTAGAGAGTAGTTTGAGAAAGACGTTTATGATGCCAAAGGTCATTCAAGCCAAATTTGAATTCATGTTCCTCTGCCTCCAGTGCCTGTGCTCTATTCACTATAGCAGGCTGGGAAAGATTAAAAATTTGCCCTTCCAAATATCCAAGAAGAAAGATTAGGAGCTAAAGATTAGTAGCCATTTAAAAATCCCAAAATGTGTACATCTACATCCTCAAAGAATTGGCAGCTCTAAAATCCAGTAAGCCTTCTTGAATAAAGTATGTATTATCATCAACAATGTGGACAATATGTGCAACTAAAAGGTAAGGAAATATCAAAAGCTACAGAAACTTACTTTTTTCTCGTCTGATTTACAAAAAGATACACTGTGTAATTATACATCCAGATAATTAAGGATAAACTGGAGTCATTATCATTTGGAGAGAATTTTGAAAAGTAAGCTTAGTGTGCTAAGTTTTCTACCCTTCTGGAATTATCCCTTTCTTGACTATCTGAGTGAGATTTCTGCCTGGAATTTTTTCTCTTCCAGTTGGTTCTGAGGACTCCCCAAAAGACAAGAGTACTGGTTGTTGCTTGTCAGCTGTTTCTTAGGAATACAGCTGCAACTTGGTCTCCAATCATGTCTAGACATTTTGATGACATTTTTCCAAATGTTTCTGTCTTCTTTTTGCAGAGAGGGAGAGAGAGAGAGAGAACTTCTTAAAAGGACACTATTCTATCAGATCAGGGTCCTATCCTTACGAACTCATTTAACCTTACTTCCTTAAAGGCCTTTTCTCCAAATACAGTCACATTTGGGGTTAGGGCTTCAAAATATGTATTTGGGGAGAACAGAGCATTAAGTCCATAACAACATTTGACTGTGATTTTAGATGGATGGATGGATGGAGAGAGAGAGAAGTATCTAAAGCAACTTGTAAAAAAGCTATACAAAGAGGTACACTAAAAACATAATAGATAGGTAGAAATGGGATTTTTAAAAATATTCAAGTAACCCACAGGAGGGCAGCAGAAAGAAAATAGAGAAATTTAAAACAGAACACAAACAAAAAATAAGTAAAATGGCAGACTTGGGCCCTAACATGTCAACAGTTACATTAATTGTAAGTGATCTAAATATATCAATTAAAAAACAGAGATTGGCAGTGTGGCTTTTAAAAATGATCCAATAATATGCCATCTACAAGAAACTCACTTCCAATAAAATGATACAGGTAGGTTGAAAGTAAAATGATGGAAAAATATACCATGCAACAGTAATCAAAAAAAGGACAAATAGCTATTAATATGAGTTAAAGTAGACTTCAGAGCAAAAAAAAAAGTTACTAGGGACATAAAGGGATATTACACAATGATATGAGTCAATCCACCAATACATAATAATCCTAAATGTGTATGCAAATAAAAGAACATCAAAATATGTGAAGCAAAAACTTACAGAATTGAAAGGAGAAATAGGCAAATTCATAATAGTAATTGGATACTTCAACACTTCTCTCTCAAAAACTGATAAAACAACTAGAGAGAAAAATCAAGAAGGTTCTAGAAGAACTCAACAACACCACTGACCAATAGAATCTCATTTGCATTTATGGAACACTCCATCCAACAATAGCTGAATGCATATTCTTTTAAGGAGCCTATGGAACATATACCAAGATATAATATATCCTGGTCTGTAAAATAAACCTCAAAACATTTAAAAGAACTTAAACCAAACAGAGTGCATCCTTTGATCACAATAGAACCAAACTAGAAATCAGAAAGAACAGAAAAATCTCCAAATATTTGCAAACTAAATAGCACATTTCTAAATAATCCACGAATCAAAAGAAAAATCTCAAGGGAAATTTTTTAAATATATTGAAGTAAGTGAAAATAAAAATACATATCAAAATTTGTGAGATATAGCTACAGTAGTATTGACAGGGAAATTTATAGTGCTAAATGTTTACATTAGAAAAGAGGAAATGTCTCAAATCAATAATCTAAGCTACCACTTCAAGAAACTAGAAAAAGCAAATAGAAGGAAATAGTTAGTAAAGATAAGAGCAGAATCAATGAAATTGGAAATGTAAAAATAATAAAGAAAAACAATGAAACAAAAAACTAGTTATTTAAAAAGATCAATAAAATTGACAAGCCTCTAGAAAGGCTGACAAGAAAAGAAGATACAAATTAGTAATATCATAGAAACATTATGAAAGGGAGTATTACGAAAAACACTATCCATATAAATTTGACAATTTAGATAAAATGGACCAGTTCTTTGAACAATTCAAACTATCACAATTCACCCCTTATGAAATAGATTATTTGATTAAAACTACTGAGGAAGTGGAATTCATAGTTTAAAACTCCCCAAGAAGAAATCTCCAGAGGACAATTCTAAATTCATTTTATGAATCCAGTAATAACTAAATGCCAAAATCAGAAAAAATGACAGTACCCTGCCCCCCCCAAACCTACTACCAACCAATATCCCTCATGAATATAGATGCAAATATTCTTAACAAAATAGTAGAATGTAGTATTAATCAACACACAAAAAGAATTATATACCATGACCAAGAAGAGTTTGTTCCAGGGATGCAAGGCTGATTCAATAGTCAAAAATCAATCAGTGGAATTCACCATACCAACCAGCTAGTGAAGAAAAAAAATCACATGATCTTATCAGCTGCAGAAAAAGCATTTGACAAAGTTCAACACCCATTTGGGATTAAAACCTCTCAGGAGACTAGTTATAAAAGAGAATTTTCTCAACTTGATAAAATCTACAACAAAATAAAAACAACTTACAGCTAACATTATAGTTAATTTTGAAAGGCTGAATAGTTTTGCTCTAAGATGAGGGACAAGGCAGGGATGTCTTCTCTCACCACTGCTGTTTAACATAGT
Organism: Balaenoptera borealis; assembly: GCF_965194805.1. Lineage (NCBI taxonomy): Eukaryota > Metazoa > Chordata > Mammalia > Artiodactyla > Balaenopteridae > Balaenoptera > Balaenoptera borealis. The sequence goes on along the minus strand of NC_138881.1, from coordinate 17,800,364 downwards.
ACTATAAGTTCTAGCCAGCACAATAAGGCATGAAAAGGAAATAAATGTCATAAAGATCTGAAAGAAAGAAATAAAACTGTACCTATTGGTAGACGACATGATAGTCTGCATAGAAAATCCCAAGGAAACTACAAAAAACATCCTAGTCACAGGATATAAGATCAATGTATGTAGAAAGAGAAAAACAAATATCTTATATTAATGCATATATGTGGAATTTAGAAAAATGGTACAGATGAACCGGTTTGCAAGGCAGAAATAGACACAAAGATGTAGAGAACAAATGTATAGACACCAAGGGGGGGACGCTGGCGGAGGGTGGTGGTGGTGGGATGAATTGGGAGATTGGGATTGACATATATACACTAATATGTATATAATAGATAACTAACAAGAACCTACAGTATTAAAAAGATAAAATTCAAAAAAAAGATCAATGTATGTTAATTGTGTTTCTGTAGACTAGCAACAAACTGTGAAAACCAAAATAAAAACCACAATACTATTTATAATTTCTCTAAAGGAAGGGAAATACGTGGGTGAAAATCTAGCAAAATGTGTACAGGACTTGTATGCTGAACTACAAAATGCTGATGAAAGAAATAAGATATTTAAATAAATGGAGAAACATACCATTTTCATGATTTGGTACACTCAGAATAGAAAGAAAAACAGAAGTCATTTCATCCCAGATTGATGTACAGGTGTATCACACTATCAAAATCTCAGCATGACACTTTTTGTAGATATAGACAAGAATACTGCAAAATTCATATGGAAAGACCAAGGGAGTAGACTAGCTAATTTTTTTTTTTTGACAAAGAAGAATGAAGTGCAAGGAATCATTCTACACTATTCCAAGGATTATTACCTGGTTACATTCATCAAGACTGTTGGTATTGGTGAAGGGATAGACACATTGATCAGTGAAACAGAATATTAAAACCAGAAATAGTGCCACACAACTACAGCCAATTGATTTTTTGCAAAATTGTAAAGAAATTCACTGGAGGAAGGATCGTCTTGTCAACAAAAGGTGCGGAAGTAATTGAATATTCATAGGCAAAAAAGTGAACCTCGACCTAAACCTCATACCCTATACAAAAATTAACTCAAAATGGCTCATAGATTTAAATATAAAGCCTAAAACTATAAAACTTTCAGAATGTTACATAGGAGAAAATCTTTGAGACCTGAGGTTTTGTGAAAAGTTCTCAGACATGACACCAAAAGCATAATTCATAAAAGAAAAAAAAATCAAAATTAGACTTAATAATTTATAATTTTGTTCTGTGAAAGACCTTGTTAAGAGAGTGACAAGATGAACTACAGACGGGAAAAAAATATTTGCAAACCACATATCCTTTATCAGTAAAGGGCTCATGTAAAATATATAAAGAACTCTCAACTCTCAAAACAGTAAAAATCCAGCAACCCAATTAGAAAAATGGGCAAAAGACATGAAGAGATATTTCACCACAGGGGATAAAAGGATAGCAAATAAACACCTAAAAATATATTCAACATCACTAGCCATTGAGGAAATGCAAATTAAGATCATGATCAGCTATTGCTGTACACCTATAAGAATGGCAAAAATAAAAAATAGTGACACCAGTTGTTTGCAAGGATACAGAGAAACTGGATCTCTCATAGATTTCTTGTTAGAGTGTAAAATGGCTCATCAACTCTGCAAAATAGTTTTACAGTTTCTTTCAAAATCTAAATATGCACTTACCACATAACCCAGCAGTTGAACTCTTGGGCATTTGTCCCAGAAAAATCAAAATTTATGTCCACTTAGCTTTATTTTCAATAGTCGAAAACTGGTAACAATCAAACTGTCCCTCAATGGGTAAATGGTTAAATAAACTGTAGTACACATATACAATGGTATATTACTCAGCAATAAAAAGGAACAAACTACTGATATACACAAGAACTTGGATGGATCTCAAGGAACTTCTCCTGAATGAAAAAAAAAAAAGCCAGTCTCAAAAGGTTATACATTATATGATTCCATTTACATAACATTCTTGAGATGTCAAAACTATGGAGATAGAAAACAGATGAGTGGTCAGGAGTTGGGGGGGGGAGGTAGAGAGGTGGATGTGACTATAAAGGAATAGCATGAGAGAGATCTTTGTGGTGATGGAATAATTCTTTTTTTATATATATATTTATTTATTTGGTTGCGCCAAGTCTTAGTTGCGGCAGGCAGGCTCCTTAGTTGTGGCATGCAAACTCTTAGTTGTGGCATGCATGTGGGATCTACTTCCCTGACCAGGGATTGAACCCGGGCCCCCTGCATTGGGAGTGCAGAGTCTTAACCACTGCACCACCAGGGAAGTCCCTGGAATAATTCTTTATCTTGTTTTAGGTGGTTGTTACATGAATATACATATACATTGTACCTTTAAAAAAGAAAAATAAATTTGGAGGACTTAAACTATCTGATTTGAAGACTTATTATAAAGTGACAGTAATTAAGACAGTGAGGTATTGATGTAAAAGTAGACAAATAAATTAATAAAACCACATAGGAGTTCTGAAATGAAACCATGCTTATATGGTCAATTGATTTTCAACAAAAGTATAAAGGTAATTTGGGGGGAGAGACAGTCATTTAAATAAATGTTGCTGGTTCAATTGGATGTCTCTATATAAAAAATGAAAATTGACCCATATTTCACACCATATACAAATGTTAACTCAAAATGGATCATAGATCTAAAACTAAAACTATAAAAGTTCTTGAAGAAAGCATAAGAGAATTTTTGTGACCTTGTTAGTGATTTCTTAGAAATGATACCAAAAGCATGATCTATATAAGAAAAAAATTGATAAGTTGGACTCCATCAAAACTAAGAACTTCTGTTCTTCAAAATCCTGTTAAAGAGGTGGAAAAACAAGCAACTTACTGGAAGAAAATATTTACAATTCACCTATCTGATAAACTTGTATCCACAATGTATAAAGAGCTCTCAACACTCAATAATAAGAAATTATACATCCCACTAAAAAATGGGAAAAACATTTGAAGATATTCCACCAGAGAAGGTATATAAATGGCTAATAAGCACATAAAAAGATGTCCAAAATCCTGATTAGAGAAATGCAAATGAAAACCACAATGAGATACCCCTACATACCTATTAGAATGGCAAAAATTAAAAGACTAGCCATATCAAGTGTTGTCAAGGATGTGGAGCAAATAAAACTCTCACATACTGAAAGTGGGAATGTAAAATTGTACAACCACTTTGGAAAAAAGTTGGGGAGTTCCTTCAAAAGTTAAACATATGCCTACTATATTATCCAGCCATTCCATCCCTACATATTTACCCAAGAGAAATGAAAGCATATGTCCCTACAGAGACTTGTACCATACATCCATAGCAGCTTTATTTGAAATAGCCCCAAACTGGAAGCAACTCAACCATCAACATATGAACTGATAAACAAATGGTGGTGTATCCATACAATGGAATACTACTCAGCAATAAAAAGGGATGTACTTGTAATATATGCAACAACATGGATGAATCTCAAAATCATTATTCTGACTGAAAGGAGCCAGACAGAAACAGAGTACATACTGTATGATTCCAGTTATATAAAATTCTAGAAAATGAAAACTAGTATATAGTGACAGAAAGCAAAAACTAATATATAATAGAGATTTGGAGAGGTGGGAAGAGCAGGACAGATGGATTACAAAGCGGTGGAGTATGAAGAAACTTTTAGGGGTTATAGATATAGATATATATACACATATATATATTTAATTGATGGTTTCATGGGTATATACATATGTTAAAACTGATAAAATTGTGTACTTTAAATATATGCAGTTTATTGTACATCAACCATAACTCAATAAATGTTTTTAAAAGTGAAAAAAAATAGTGATGCCTAGGTCCCACCTCCAGAGCTTCTAATTTAATTTGTCTCAGATATGCCCTGGGCATCAGGATTTTCTAAAATTTCCAGGTGATTCTAATGTGCAGCAAGGTTTGAAAATCTCTGTATTCCCATTTCCCCTGCACTAATTAAAGCCCCTATCATCTTCATCTCAACTTATCCTGCTTCCTAAAGGACATCCTTCTTACAATCTTACTTCCTTCCAAATCATTCTGAACACCATGGCTAGATAAGTCTAAAACACACATCAGATAGTGTCATCCTCTCTTAAAACCCTCTAAGACTTCCCTACTACCTTTAATATAATGTCCCAGCTCTTTTATGAAGATCAGCCACTACTTTATTTCTGGCCGTTTCCCTCTCACCCACTATTTTCCAGCTCTCTCGAACTTTTATCACTTCTTTGAATTTTCCAGTGCTCTCACCTCTGAGCTTCCAACATGCTGTTCCCTTGCCTGGAATACCTTTCATTTCATCTGTTCAACTCTTACTTATCCTTCATGTCTCAACATAAATGTCAGTTTTTATGGGAAACTTCCCTGATATCTACACTAGATCACCAAATGATAACTCAGTACCTAGGACAATGTGTCACACACTTGACAAAAAGTCATAGTATCATCTACTTCTCCTCTGGTAAAAAAAATCATCATATTATTTTGTCCTTCTTTCCTACTGGACTGTAAAATCTGTAAAAGCTGAGATTGTGTAAGTATGGTCCATTCTTGTATCTCTAGTGGCACATGGTACATGCTCATTCATTGAAGACATTTTAATTGAGTGCCCACTGTGTGACAGGCACTGTTCTGGCAATGAGTATACCAGTCCAACAGGGATACTGCTCCTGTGAAGCTTATATTCCAGAGAAGAGAGAACATGATGAAGGAAGGTAGGAAGGAAGGATATAATAAATAAATATTTGCTTAGTACTTGTAAGAAAGTAGGAAGGGAGGGGGGAGGTGTGGAGAGAGAGAGAGAAAGAGAGACACCGTTAGCTTCTTACTCCATGTTAAAGTTTTCAATGCCCTTTCTTTAAGGACGTTTACTCTATCTAATACCTATTCTTCCGTTTCTTAATATCCAAATAAAGCTTTTCCAGGGTCAGCCTCACACAGTAGATGACCACTTACGTAGTTTGAGTTTAGAATCCCCAGAAAACTTTTCGTAATAAAAAAATTTTAAATACTTGCCCTCTCATATGTTACTTGATACTAAAATATCTTTCAAATGTGAAAAATATCTTTCATTGCACACTTAGAAATGATGCTTCAAATATAATATTGTGGTGCCATAATTATGAATGAATAAAGAATAAATAAGAAAGCTGTTGAACCAGGTGATTCTTTTCAGGATTGCCAACCTGTTGTACGACGGTTTAAGGACAACTTTCACAAGTCAAAAAAATATTGGGTTAAGGAGTAGGTATCAATGAGGAAAGAGAATACTCACAAGGCTAAAGTCAGCTATCAGAGATGATCATGGTCCCCTGATCTGTCCATCATCCACTGGGGAGCATTTTCTGGACCTGGCTTGAGTTTGACTCCAATGAAGAGAACATTTTACTCTTGGGTGTCTCTTCTTATAGAGCAAGTGTGAGATCACCATCTCACCTTGTCATTGAGTGGAATAAAGATGCTATTTATGGAGCCAGGAATCTGGATTTAGGATGCTAACTACCTCAGTACCTGGGGCCTGTGGAGCCCTTGAGATGTTATAATCCTCTGTGAGAGGAGGAGGATAAGTGTGGACAGGAAGCTGTCAGTGCCATTGGAAGCTGAGCTTGAGCACTGTCCCCCATTCAGGAGAAAGATGGACTCTCCCAGATTCCAGCCAGCTTATTGTCTAGGCAGCCTAGTGTAGGCATCTGTATCATGTTTAGATGGCCTGCTTTTTGCAGTATGAATACTTTAAGTTTTCTTTTTTTGGAGGGGGGCAGTGTGGGGATGGAAGGGCTGGAATGAGAGAAGAAATTAGGTAAGAAAGCCCAACCACATACATTCATAGGATGAAGAAAAAAACCATGAAAAAAATGAGGGTCTGGGAACACCGACTACAAATTTCATTGTTTTCCATTTTGTTTAGGAAATCCCTGCCAAATACTAATGGGGAATGGATAAATCCACGAGAGAATATATGTTGATATTATCTTCTAATTATAAAACCTGTAAAGCCTAATGTCACACTGCATGCCCTCTACAAATGCTGCCTGTCCCTGCTTCTAATAGTGATCCCAAAGCACTTAGTCAATGTGTTCATCTTCTTGACACAACATTCCTTCCATTGCTTTAATCTATACAAACACATTTTTCATCCAACACATTACGTGATCATCCCTAACTTACAGTTGAGAACCCCAGTGCATTGGGAACAGCTGCTTTCGAAATTTACCTTAAAGCATTTCTGTTTTAGGATCACATAGACTAACTTCCAAATCCTTTACTGAAACTTAAATCAATATAGACATTATGCATCTATTAGTTACTAAAGAACAGCCCACATTTCTTAATTAAAACTATCAAACAAAGAAATAAACATTAATTAACTATAAGATGCTGTAGCAAATATTTAAGTTCCAGAAACAACTTCAGAAGTTTTATGTATATATAAATACATGAAACATTATATATTTGGGGGGAAGGAAAAATAATTCTGAAGTAATTGAGTACCACTTCTGGTTCCATGTGCTCAACATTCTATATTTTATCTTTTAAAGTTCTCTCATTTTACAGATAACAAAATTTTACATGAGTATGATTGTCCTGTAGATTAACCTTGGAATTTGCATTTGACAGTAATGTTTCTTGACTTAACGAATGCTGGCTTTATTTTCAGGGATGACTTCTTTAGCCACCTAAGGAGATGCTTTAACTAGCATATGGTGTTTCTTGCAAGGATTTTAAACATTAATTTACAAGGTAATTGAAAAAGGTGTCTTCATAAACAACTGCTTTTAACATGAATACATGTCTGTGAGCATCTCTTTACCAGAAAGCTTGACTGTTCTTCATCCAATGGGTGCTTGGGCTCATGTTTCCTGTTTATAACTGTATTCACTCAAGGGAGAGCTACTGGAAATGAGACTTGGCCTATCTCTTTACTATAATATGAAAGAGAGAATAACTTTCATTTTCTTTTTAATGTATATATATTATTTTTCAGATTCTTTTCCCTTATAGGTTATTACAAAATATTGAGTATAGTTCCCTGTGCTATACAGTAGGTCCTTGTTGGTTATCTATTTTATATATAGTAGTGTGTATATGTTAATCCCATCCTCCTAATTTATCCCTCCCCCCTTCCCCTTTGGTGACCATAAATTTGTTTTCTATGTCTGTGGGTCTATGTTTTGTAAATAAATTCATTTGTATCATTTTTTTCAGATTCCACATATAGGCGATATCATATGATATTTGTCTTTCTCTGTCTGGCTTACTTCACTTGGTATGATAATCTCTAGGTCCATCCATGTGGCTGCAAATGGCATTATTTCATTCTGTTTTTTTGGCTGAGTAATATCCCATTGTATACATATACACTATATCTTCTTTATCCATTCATCTGTTGATGGACATTTAGGTTGCTTCCATGTCTTGGCTGTTGTAAATAGTGCTGCAATGAACATTGGGGTGCATGTATCTTTTCAAATTAGAGTTTTCATCTTTTCTGGATATATGCCCAGGAGTGGGGTTGCAGGATCATATGGTAACTCTATTTTTAGTTTTTAAAGTAACCTCCATACTGTTCTCCATAGTGGCTGCACCAATTTACATTCCCACCAACAGTGTAGGAGTGTTCCTTTTTCTCCACACCCTCTCCAGCATTTGTTGTTTGTAGACTTTTTGGTGATGGCCATTCTGACCGAAGTGAGGTGATGCGTCCTTATAGTTTTGATTCGCATTTCTCTAATAATTAGCAATGACCCTATAAACTTCTGCTTGTCTGTGCTAGAAGAGAGAACAGTATCTCAATTAGCTTTGCATGGTTTATTCTTGGCAGTGTTAAGGGACAACATTAATTGACTTGAAGACAAAAGGCCCGTAGTTCTTCTTAATGAATATTGCCCAAATCTGGAAATACAGAGTTAACAATGCAGTTCTAAAAAGTAGCTTCTTTAGACAGAAAATAACACTTAATAATCAATATGGAACCAGGTTAAAACTCGGATACAGTCCAAACCAAAAGCATTCACATATTAAGCCCTGAGGAGATGGATTGCAGATCTGCCTTTGAGGGTGCAATCTAATACTCCTTATTTTCCCTCAAAGAAATGTACTCAAAATGTTTTTCCTCTCCAGGTGCTGTGCCAGGCACATGCTGTGCAGGCGCTGTCAAAAGTGGATGTTACTGTAGCTAAACTCATTTCCTGCCTAAATCAGTCCTAAGTTTCCAGTACCTTTCTTCCTAATGTTTACCTTTCCTGCCAATGCCTTGTAGTAACCTCACCCTTCATCTTTCAGAGAAAAGAAAACACTCGATCCCATTTATCAATTATTAAGTAGTAACCAATACTGCTGGCCATTGTTTGCCTTCCTGTGACCGTCCATTCACTCTTCTGGTGACATAGTAATACCTCATTTGCCTCCGACCGCACGTCAGGAGCCTTCAGAAGGCGATTAATCATTATTCTGAGGCAACAGACCATGTACAGCAGCCTGAGAAAGTGAAGACAGAAGGGTTCAAGATGAAGTTCAGTTTCTTAAGGCCAGCTCCACATAACTAAATTGATGACTGAGTTCTCCCTCTTTCCCCTTTGTCTGCAAGTTGTCTCAGATTTTTAAATTAATGTCTATTGAGGTCTAAGTGAGTAATAGCTACTGCTGATAGCCCAGAACTTTGGGAAAAAGTGCTGATAGGAGCCCTCTGATTTAAAGAAATAAGCTACTAGAATATGTCAAAACACACAAATACTCACAGTGGATCATCAACAGTGGAATATCAAGAATTGTTAATATCCTTGGGGAAAATATGTTGAATTTCTATAGATAATCAATTTGTATTTACTCATGGTTGTTTCTGCAGTCAGTTGGCAAGGATTTATTGAGTATCTATGTGTCCAGTATGTCAGCAGTTTCAAGGAGAGGGAAAACAAAAGGAACTCTAGTATTATAGCAAGTCAACAAGCTACATGAAAACTCCAAAGTTCCTTTTGAGGGAGGTTTCAAGTAGAATTCTAAGCCAAAGAATAATTTTTTTCTTAAGTTATAGTTTATATAGGTAATAATGATAATAACTAACACTATTGACAAAAATTAAAGCATTTGGAGGTTTAATAAGTTGCTCAAAGTCACAAAATGAGCATAACAAAGAAAGAAAAAACAGTTTAGGGGTTTTAAAAGACTAGAATATTTGCTTTCTCTAGAATCTGGATAAAACGTTTCCAGGAAATTAGGTTTCCTGCCTTGTTTTCTTCATATGTGAAACAGAAGAACTAAATGAGAAAATGTATAAGTAGCATGTAATAGCAAAAATAGCACACAGTAAGCCTGTGTAAGTAGATGGTCTCTACTGCAGATGAACAGTTTGCTCCAGGCAGTAGAATAGCTCCTGCAGTCTTAGTAACAGAGGATGATCACACATTACAGGTTAAATTGAGCAAATCAAAGCTTCCACCTTTAAAAATATAAAAATTGAGCTGAGGAATAGCCTGACTGATATACCTAAGCCAGTGGTTCTCAATTAGGGGCAATGTTGCCCCCCGACCCCGACCCAGGGACATTTGGAGACATTTTTGGTTGTCACAATTTGGAGGAGATGATACTAACATCTAATGGGTGGAGGCCTGGGAGGCTGCTGAACATTCTATAAGGCGCAGGTCAGCCCTCATAGCAAAGTATTATTTGGCTTAAAATGTATATAGCACTGAGGCTGAGAAAGCCTAGTCTAAGCTGATGGGCATAAATTAGGACATCAATTTTGCTTATGCTGTAATAGAAGCATTGAGGGTGTTAGATGTAGAAGTGGATTTTCCCTAACATAGATTTGATAGAAAAAAAAAGGAGCTGGGTAACATAGCACGTTTCTATGATACAGTATCTCCTTAGAAATTTAAAGAAACATCAGAAGCTAGGAGTGATTTTAGAGCAGCATCTTAGAGGGATAAACATGGAAGGATTTTATCAAACAGAGAATGAGGACTCCATAATGTAACATTAAACAATTTTCTAAGCCTGAATGCAAGACTATGGAGTCATACTGGGATTGGCACTTATAAGAGAACTAAATTTAAAAAGTGTTTCCACAGATATATCTCTTGGTCATTTAAAATTTAAGAGACAAGAAAAAATTGACTTAAAACTCAATGTATTTGATTAGAGTGAGATTTTAATTAAAGGACAAAAAAGACAAAAAGGGCTTTAATCAGGGAATGGTGGCTCTTTTGCATTGTGAAGCTTTTACTTATTTATAGACATGCACACATACAAAGAGACTAAATACAGAAGGAGAGACGTGTTGTGAGGCCCAAAGAGTAAATATGGCAACTTCAGTGTTTTAGTTAAAGATGGCATGTAGAGCCATCAGACTGGTAGTGAAAACTAGAGTAGCTAATAGTCATGTACGGACAAACAAAGATTTTGTTAATTTTACCATTCTGAACAACAACAAAAAAAGATGAAAAATAAAAAGAGAATTGTAACATGCTTTTGCATAGTGTTTTACAATGTACCAAGTGCTCTGACATTATCTCCTTTGTTTATAGAGTAATGTGGGAAAAATTAATTTTTTTCATAATGACTGTTTATTCCCAGGTGTCCAAAACATTTGGTTTCTGGTAATAGAGCTCCCCTGAACTACTGAGTGAATGTGTGGATTCCAAGAGCTCAAGTGGCAGTAATGATAATCTAAAAACATCTAACTCACTAATGGTAGTAAGAAGTGGATGGAAGATATAACACACATCTGAAGACAGCCTATCATACCACCAACCTAATGCACTGGAAAATAATAAGTGGATAACTCTAGCTGCTGAAATTCACAGGGAGCCATATAAACCTGATAAATCACTGACAGGCTGTAAACTTGCCAACAAATCAATCACAATATCTTTGCAATCCCTTTCTGTTTGTAACTAAAATAACAACACTGGGGATTTGAAAAAGAAGCCATCATTGTTTGCCTAAAATCAGTTCTTGAGGTGGTGAAAGACACCTCAGTCACCATTCATTAGCAAGGCCTTCATTATATCATTTACAGCATGCATTTGGAAAAAGGATTCTTTACATATGAATATGATAATGCTAACCCATTATCAGTAGGGCATACATTTTGAGCTGTTTTTCTGGTAGTTAAGACAAGTTTGTATTAAGTAAGTTATATACTCCTGTCTAGCTTCAAGATACAACAGGACTGAGGACATTATTTATGGTACAGGTTATCTTTTCATCATACATAATTAATAAATAGGGGGATAAAACTCTGGCAAATCCCTAGATTTCCTTTTAGCAACTATGATATGCTTAGGACCAATTGGAAAGGATTCCAATTGTTAGATATGTAATACTTGTTAGGATGATAGAATCTTAGAGCTAGGCAAAACCTTAAGAATATCTAGTACCATTCTATATTTGCAAATGAGAAAGCTAAGATTCAGGGAGGTTAAGAGACTCATCCAAGTGTACGTAGCTAACGTCGTGGCTTATCGGGGTCTAGAATTCAGAGTTCCAAGCTGCCAATTCAGCGATCTTTCCATCATACCATACTGTCCTAAGATCATACTTGGTTCTACCACTACCTTTGTAACACAAAAATATCTCATGCCAACCCACCAAGAGCATTAGTACAGAGGTGCTCTGTGAACTTCCTTGAATCAGCCTGCAAGAGATAAGACTTCGAGTTCATGTCAACCGCTTACACCATCTCAGAACTACCAGTTCTTTCATCACCACCCAATGAAAGAATGCATGGGGAGCCCCATCATTCAAATTTTTACATCCCCTTGAGTGTCCTGGGGTTGTTCGTATTCTCAAACCTGATTCAAAGGTGTAGACTTGGGCAAAAGGCCATCTACTGATCAAATAGCACATAAAGTAATTTTTTAAATTCAGATCTAGAATAGCCTTTAATAATCATTTGTCTCTAATTATTATATTTCCACAAGCTGCTTTCTAGTCCTAAAACAACTTTACAAGATTAAAAATATGCTTCTACTATATTTTGGCATTTCACTATATAGGACAAAGATGTGAACACGACTGTGAGGTGAACAAACTGAATTTGAGCAGCCTAAATGCAAATTAAGAGAAAAGTTACTCAGAGAAAGTCACCTTTAATAACATCCAAAAGGCATGGCAAACTGAAGTGTGGTTTGGGCAGATATGTGGGTGTAGTTGTGCAAAAGATTCTATTAGTGACCCCAATTCTCCACTTTTACCTGTATCTATACCTTTTGTCATATAACTCTGCAGTCCCTTCCAACAGAGCTGGGACATAATTCCTTCCCCCTGGGTTTAGTCACGATGACATGCTTTGGCCAATGGGATTAGCAAATGTGATAGAGTCTTAAAAAGTGCTTGCTGGATTTGGCTCACTCATTCTTGTGCTTACACCTTCCTCGTGAGAAGTACATGCCTAACTTTGCTGCTCCCGGGGGCAGGAAGAAAGACATGCGAATCAGAACTGCTGCAGCTAAGGTATTCTAGATTGTCCAGCCTAGAGGAAAGCCCATCCAACCCCAAGGATGTTTTTGTGTGACTAAATGAATGAATGAATCAGTGCAGGAAACCGAAGTCTAAAGCAAGATCAGACTAATGGTTAGTCTAAACAATGAACTGGAGCTGAAGCTGTGAAAGCCAAGATATGAGTGTGTGTGTAGCGCGGGTAGGGGGCGTGAAATTCAGGCAGCCCCTAGCAAGAGTAGGCGCAAACAGGATGAAGTAGTATAACTAGGAGGGTGCAGATCTGCAAGAAAACACTGTTGATGAGGCTTGTGTGACCGAGTGGCATGAGGGACTGTTTGAGACCTTTTCCTTCTATAGAGATTTTAGAATAAAGTAGACATGTAGCTGAAATCAAGCCTAATTTGGAACAAAGACAAATTTTCCCAGACTGGATTTAAAAAAGGCTTAGTTTTTGGCTCAAAGATTCCATGCCACCTGGCATTTTCCATAAAGAGAAAAACTAGGGATACTGAGAGGGAAGAGAGCAGTCCTCTTGGAGGTATGCCTAGGGTCCATCTGCAAATGGAAATATGATTACAAACCTTGAGCACTATTCCTGGATCAGTGTTCATGTATTCCTGTGTTCCTCCTGTATTCCTAAAGGGAGATTATCCCTTCACCTCACCTTCCTGAGAAAGAACAGGAGGGGGGTCACTCTTGGTTACTCCCTCAATATTGAGGAAACTAGTCAATATTTGGATAGGTCTACAAGTGGGAGCTGATATCTTTATCATTGGTCATATTGCTCTGCCTCCTAAGGTACTGGGGAGAGATGGGAAGTGCAAGAGACAGTATCTCTTAAAAAATGCCTGACCATTCAAATTCCCAGTTTTCACTTTCTGAAGCTTATGGAAAGATGGGTACCTCCTGTGCCAACAGGTCCCAGAGACAGGCTGCAGAATGGCTAGGATACTGCTCACTTGGAGCAGAGGTGCTCACAGAAAAGTGGTGAATGTGGATGTGGTGGGAGACGCCCAGCTGAGAGTCAGATAGCAGCTGTGCTGAGTCCCCCAGGGGAGCTGCTTGGAGGTGATTCCTTCATCAGCAGGGCTGTTGGGATCATCACCTGGCCACACCGAGTCTTTTGACAATAGGATGAATGCTCAGTGAAAAATTACACAATGAGCTCAATCAACTTACCATTGGTGGTCATATAAAGAAATGACTTTCTCTTTCACTGTTCCTTGTCTCCACACTGGAGGATGTGTAACCTGCTGGGAATAGGAAAGTGGGGTCAAGTAGACTATAGACCATGCCCCTCCTTCAAGCCTGCAGAGCAGTGGATCTCAACTCTATCATACTCAATGCCCTTCCACCCAGGTTTGTTTATTTGTTTGTTTGTGTGTGGTAAAATACACATAACATAAAATGTACCATCTCAACCATTTGTAAGTGCACAGTTCAGTAATGTTAAGTACATTCACATTGTTGTGAAACCAATCTCCAGGATTCTTTTCATCTGACAAAACTGAAACTCCATACCCATTAAACAATTACTCCTCATTCCTCCTCCCCCAAGCTCCGGGCAACCATCATTCTACTTTCTGTCTCTATGAATTTGACTACTCTAGGTACCTATATAAGTGGAATCATACAGTATTTGTCTTTTTGTGACTGGCTTATTTCACTTACTTAATATCCTCAAGTTTCATCCATATTGAATCATATGTCAGAATTTCCTTCCTTTTTAAGGTTGAATAATATTTCACTATATATATGTGTGTGTGTGTGTGTGTGTGTGTGTGTGATATTATATATATCACATTTTGCTTATTCATTCATCTGTCAATGGACACTTGGGTTGCATCCACCTTTTGGCTATTGTGAGTAATGCTGCTATGAACATAGGTATACACATATCCCTTTGAGACCCTTTCAATTCTTCTGGGTACATACCCAGATGTGGAATTGCTGGATCATACAGTAATTCATTTTTAAATATTTTGAAGAATGCTCCATTTTTAAAGAAATATTTTGTAATGTGATGATTTTATATATGTATACATTGTGGATGATTATCACAATCAAGTTAATTAACACATCCATTACCTCACATAGTTACCATTTTTGGGTGTGTGTGTAGTGAGAACACTTATGATCCATTCTCTTTGCAAATCTCAACTATACAATACAGTATTATTAACCATAATCACCATGCTGTACATCACAGCCACAGAATTTATTCATCTTATAACTGAAAGTTTTTATCCTTTGACCAACATCTCCTCATTTCTTCCACCCCAGCCTCTGTCAATCACCATTCTAATCTGGTTCTATGAGTTCAACTTTTTTAGGTTCACATCACATTGTATGCCTTAAAGAAAATCATGTTGTACAACCTAAACATATATAATTTTTATTTGTCAATCATATCTCAATAAAGCTGGAAAATTTTTAAATAAAATGAAAAAATTAAGAAAAGAAGGAGATTCTGCTGGCCAGTCAGGGTGACGGGCTTTCCGTCCTAGAACCATGGCCCAGTTTGTCCATAACCTCGCGGAGAAGGCCCCAGCGCTGTTCAACGCTGCTGTGACTTACTCGAAGCCTCGATTGGCCACATTTTGGCACTACACCAAGGTTAAGCTGGTTCCTCCAACCTCTGCTGCGATCCCTACAGCTATTCAGAGCTTGAAAAAAATTATCAATAGTGCTCAAACTGGTAGCTTCAAACAGCTCACAGTTAAGGAAGCTCTACTGAATGGCTTGGTGGCCACTGAGGTGTGGATGTGGTTTTATGTTGGCGAGATCATAGGCAAGCGTGGCATCATTGGCTATGGTGTTTGAAGACCAATCTTTGCTTTATTATTTGGGTATTCTTGGACCATGTGTGAGCAGACTGCTATTTGAATAAAATAAGGCAATGTGTCAAAAAAAAAAAAGGAGAAATATTTTATATCATCCTCTGTGCTCTACTGAGATGAAATTCAAGGGTAATATAATCCAACTTCACAGTAAGTTTTTAAAATCTACATAATATCCTGTGATCTAAAGGAGAAATAAGAGGAAAGTAATTTATAATATAAAATATATTTCAACTAAATGTTTCAGCACAATCACACTACAAAGAGTCAGATGTTTACTTCTACTTATAATAAATGAATTTGGATTTAAAAGAAATAAGAAATTTTAAATGCGTATTACTAAGTGAAAGGAGCCTATCTGAAAAGGCTACATTCAATATGTTTTAGCATTCTAATTCCAACTATATGACATTCTGGAAAAGGCAAAACCATGGAGACGGTAAAAAGATGAGTGATTGCCAGAGGTTAGGGGGAGGGAGGGATGAATAGGTGGAAAGAAGGATATTTAGGGCAGTAAAACTATTCTGTACAATACTGTAATGGTAGATACATGTCCTTATACATTTGTCAAAACCCACAGAACAATGTACATCACCATGAATCCTAATATAAACTAAAGATTTAGGGACTTCCCTGGTGGTCCAGTGGTTAAGACTTCACGCTTCCACTGCAGGGGGCGCAGGTTCGATCCCTGGTCAGGGGAGTTCTGTGCCACGGGGCACGGCCAAAAATAAAAAATAAAAAAATAAAAATAAACTAAGGATATAGGGTGATAATAATGTGTCAGTGTAGGTTCACTGATTATAACAAATATACCACACTCTAATGTGGGGTGTTGATAGTGGGGGAGGCTGTGCAGGGGAGGAAGTATATGAGAAATATCTGCATTTCCTGCTCAATTTTACTGTGAACCTGAAGCTGGTCTAAAAGATAACATTGATAGTAATAACAACAACAGCAATAATAATAATATCCAAAAGCCCAAACCAGGTCATTTTCTTTCTTTTTTTTTTTTTTTTTTCAGGTCATTTTCAGTTAAAAAAAAAAAGAAATAGGACAATATGCAATTGAATATTGTTGAAACTTTAAAAATTTTGGACATTTTGAAATAAAGGCTATATAGTTATATTCGTGTATATTAGTGGAATCTCCATAGTGGGGACTGGTTCATAATGCAGACTGATTTAGGTGTGTTGTGTTGGCCACTCAAATATGAGTGGCATTGCCATTGATGGCATGATTTTCCAAATTGGTAAACAGTTTCTAATAGAATTTTTTTTAAAATTCACTCTTTCCTCAATGTATATGATAGTAACATTTACATTCCTGGAAAATTCAGTGATTATTAAAACTGTGCAAAATATTTTTTAAATTAAAAAATGGAATTATGCTCTACATTTAATAATTATCAACAGGTTATTGCCATGATGAATGTCCAGTGGGACATTGAAAGTAATGCAGAAGTAAGATAATTTTTCATGGGTTAGGTTTGTCCCACACACTGTCTATCAATTCTGACCTCCTCCTACTACATGTCAATAATGCTCCCCCCAAAACACTGGGAGCATACACCCACAAATTTCCTTAAGAATAGCAATTGTCTCAAATGATGTCACTTACAAATACACTAAAAGTTCTTTTAAAACATGATACTTAGATAAAACATTTCCATTTTTAATGTTCCTCAGAATGGGGCACATTGAATTAAGCTAAAGAACCAAACAAAAAGTTCCCACACAACAATAGTAAAGAATATTTGTAGTATCCACTGAATAAGTACGTAAACTTGATCTCTAAAATTGACACCAGTGAATTGTATTTCAAATCCAACAGATTTTAGGTAAATTTTGCATAATTTAAAAGAGGTAATAATTTTTTTAGAGTTCTTTGACACTGTTAAGAATTTTTTGTGTCAATGCTAATAATTTCAGTGCATACAAGATGAAAGCAAGGCAATACAAGACTTTTGAGACAACTAATGCTTAATGCCAAGTATAGAGAATATCTTTTTAAATTTTTTAAAAAACTTTTTATTTGGAAATAATTTCAACCTTACATAAGAGGTTCATAAATAGTATGGAAAATTCCCATGTGCTCTTTATCTAGATTCATTAGTTGTTAATATTCTTCCCCATTTATTTTATCATTCTCTCTGCCTCTGGATGGATAGATAGATAGATAGATAGATATCAATATATTTTTTTCTGAATTACTTCAGAGCAAGTTGCAGAAATAATGCCCCTTTACTCCTAGATATATAAATCTATATTCCCCAAGAACAAGAATATTATCTTACATAATCACATTATCAAAATCAAGAAATTTAACATCGATACAGTACTATTATTTAATCTATAATCCACATTTCAGTTTTGCCAATTGAATAATGCCCTTTATAGCAATTCTTTTAAAGTCTAGGATCCTGTCCAAGATCTCATATTACGTTTAATTGTCTTATTGCTTTAGTCTCCTTTAATCTGAAACACTTCTGCTGCCTTTCTTTTTTTTTCCCCCAGTCCTTTGAACTTTATTTTTTTAAATTTTTAAATTTTATTTTATTTATTTTTTTATACAGCAGGTTCATATTAGTCATCAATTTTGTACACATCAGTGTATCCATGTCAATCCCAATCGCCCAGTTCATCACACCACCAGCACCACCCCCCTGCGGCTTTCCCCCTTTGGTGTCCATACGTTTGTTCTCTACATCTGTGTCTCAAACTCTGTCCTACAAACCGGTTCATCTGTACCATTTTTCTAGGTTCCACATACATGCGTTAATATACGATATTTGTTTTTCTCTTTCTGACTTACTTCACTCTGTATGACAGACTCTAGATCCATCCACGTCTCAACAAATGACCCAATTTCGTTTCTTTTTATGGCTGAGTAATATTCCATTGTATATATGTACCACATCTTCTTTATCCATTCGTCTGTCGATGGGAATTTAGGTTGCTTCCATGACCTGGCTATCGTAAATAGTGCTGCAATGAACATTGGGGTGCATGTGTCTTTTTGAATTATGGTTTTCTCTGGGTATATGCCCAGTAGTGGGATTGCTGGGTGATATGGTAATTCTATTTTTAGTTTTTTAAGGAACCTCCATACTGTTCTCCATAGTGGCTGTATCAATTTACATTCCCACCAACAGTGCAAGAGGGTTCCCTTTTCTCCACACCCTCTCCAGCATTTGTTGTTTGTAGATTTTCTGTTGATGCCCATTCTAACTGGTGTGAGGTGATACCTCATTGTAGTTTTGATTTGCATTTTCTAATAATTAGTGATGTTGAGCAGCTTTTCATGTGCTTCTTGGCCATCTGTATGTCTTCTTTGGAGAAATGTCTTTTTAGATCTTCTGCCGATTTGTGGATTGTGTTGTTTGTTTCTTTAATATTGAGCTGCATGAGCTGTTTATATATTTTGGAGATTAATCGTTTGTCCATTGATTAGTTTGCAAATATTTTCTCCCATTCTGAGGGTTGTCTTTTCTTCTTTTTTATGGTTTCCTTTGCTGTGCAAAAGCTTTTAAGTTTCATTAGGTCCCATTTGTTTATTTTTGTTTTTATTTCCATTACTCTAGGAGGTGGATCAAAAAAGATCTTGCTGTGATTTATGTCAAATGGTGTTAGGGAATGTTCTAATTTCATTCTTTTACATGTAGCTGTCCAGTTTTCCCAGCACCACTTATTGAAGAGACTGTCTTTTCTCCATTGTATATCCTTGCCTCCTTTGTCACAGATTAGTTGACCATAGGTGCGTGGGTTAATCTCTGGGCTTTCGATCTTGTTCCATTGATCTGTTTTTGTGCCAGTACCATATTGTCTTGATTACTGTAGCTTTGTAGTATAGTCTGAAGTCAGGGAGTCTGATTCCTCCAGCTCCATTTTTTTCCCTCAAGACTGCTTTGGCTATTCGGGGTCTTTTGTGTCTCTGTACAAATTTTAAGATTTTTTGTTCTAGTTCCGTAAAAATAGCCATTAGTAATTTGATAGGGATTGCATTGAATCTGTAGATTGCTTTGGGTGGTGTAGTCATTTTCACAATATTGAATCTTCCAATCCAAGAACATGGTATATCTCTCCATCTGTTGGTTATCATCTTTAATTTCTTTCATCAGTGTCTTATAGTTTTCTGCATACAGGTCTTTGTCTCCTTAGGTAGGTTTATTCCTAGATATTTTATTCTTTTTGCTGCAATGGTAAATGGGAGTGTTTCCTTAATTTCTCTTTCAGATTTTTCATCATTAGTGTATAGGAATGCAAGGGATTTCTGTGCATTAATTTTGTATCCTGCAACTTTACCAGATTCATTGATTAGCTCTAGTAGTTTTCTGGTGGCATTTTTAGGATTCTCTATGTATAGTATCATGTCATCTGCAAACAGTGACAGTTTTACTTCTTCTTTTCCAACTTGTATTCCTTTTATTTCTTTTTCTTTTCTGATTGCCGTGGCTAGGACTTCCAAAACTATGTTGAATAATAGTGGTGAGAGTGGACATCCTTGTCTTGTTCCTGATCTTAGAGGAAATGCTTTCAGTTTTTCACCATTGAGAATGATGTTTGCTGTGGGTTTGTCGTATATGGCCTTTATTATGTTGAGGTAGGTTCCCTCTATGCCCACTTCCTGGAGAGTTTTTATCGTAAATCGGTGTTGAATTTTGTCAAAAGCTTTTACTGCATCTATTGAGACGATCATATGGTTTTTATTCTTTAATTTGTTAATATGGTGTATCACATTGACTGATTTGCGTATATTGAAGAATCCTTGCATCCCTGGGGTAAATCCCACTTGATCATGGTATATGATCCTTTTAATGTGTTGTTGGATTCTGTTTGCTAGTATTTTGTTGAGGATTTTTGCATCTATATTCATCAGTGATATTGGTCTGTAATTTCCTTTTTTTGTAGTATCTTTGTCTGGTTTTGGTATCAGGGTGATGGTGGCCTCATAGAATGAGTTTGGGAGTGTTCCTTCCTCTGCAATTTTTTGGAAGAGTTTGAGAAGGATGGGTGTTAGCTCTTTTTTAAATGTTTGATAGAACTCACCTGTGAAGCCATCTGGTCCTGGACTTTTGTTTGTTGGAAGATTTTTAATCACAGTTTCAATTTCATTACTTGTGATTGGTCTGTTCTTATTTTCTGTTTCTTCCTGGTTCAGTCTTGGAAGGTTATACCTTTCTAAGAATTTGTCCATTTCTTCCAGGTTGTCCATTTTATTGGCATAGAGTTGCTTGTAGTAGTCTCTTAGGATGCTTTGTATTTCTGCGGTGTCTGTTGTAACTTCTCCGTTTTCATTTCTAATTTTATTGATTTGAGTCCTCTCCCTCTTTTTCTTGATGAGCCTGGCTAATGGTTTATCAATTTTGTTTATCTTCTCAAAGAACCAACTTTTAGTTTGATTGATTTTTGCTATTGTCTTCTTTGTTTCTATTTCATTTATTTCTGCTCTGATCTTTATGATATCTTTTCTTCTGCTAACTTTGGGTTTTGTTTGTTCTTCTTTCTCTAGTTCCTTTAGGTGTAAGGTTCGATTGTTTACTTGAGATTTTTCTTGTTTCTTTAGGTAGGCTTGTATAGCTATAAACTTCCCTCTTAGAACTGCTTTTGCTGCATCCCATAGGTTTTGGATCGTCATGTTTTCATTGTCATTTGTCTCTATGTATTTTTTGATTTCCTCTTTGATTTCTTCAGTGATCTCTTGGTTATTTAGTAACGTATTGTTTAGCCTCCATGTGTTTGTGTTTTTTACGTTTTTTTCCCTGTAATTCATTTCTAATCTCATAGTGTTGTGGTCAGAAAAGATGCTTGATATGATTTCACTTTTCTTAAATTTACTGAGGCTTGATTTGTGACCCAAGATGTGATCTATCCTGGAGAATGTTCTGTGCAGACTTGAGAAGAAAGTGTAATCTGCTGTTTTTGGATGGAATGTCCTATAAATATCAATTAAATCTATCTGGTCTATTGTGTCATTTAAAGCTTGTGTTTCCTTATTTATTTTCATTTTGGATGATCTGTCCATTGGTGTGAGGTGTTAAATTCCCCCACTATTATTGTGTTACTGTCGATTTCCTCTTTTAGAGCTGTTAGCAGTTGCCTTATGTTTTGAGGTGCTCCTTTGTTGGGTGCATATATATTTATAATTGTTATATCTTCTTCTTGGATTGATCCCTTGATCAATGTAGTGTCCTTCCTTGTCTCTTGTAACATTCTTTATTTTAAAGTCTATTTTATCTGATATGAGTATTGCTACTCCAGCTTCCTTTTGATTTCCATTTGCATGGAATATCTTTTTCCATCCCCTCACTTTCGGTCTGAATGTGTCCCTAGGTCTGAAGTGGGTCTCTTGTAGACAGCATATATATGGGTCTTGTTTTTTTTTTTTGTTTTTTTTTAAAGATTGATTGATTGATTGATTGATTGATTGCTATGTTGGGTCTTCGTTTCTGCACTAGGGCTTTCTCTAGTTGCAGCAAGTGGGGGCCACTCTTCATCATGGTGCGTGGGCCTCTCACTATCGTGGCCTCTCTTGTTGCGGAGCACAGGCTCCAGACGCGCAGGCTCAGTAGTTGTGGCTCACGGGCCTAGTTGCTCCACGGCATGTGGGATCTTCCCAGACCAGGGCTTGAACCCGTGTCCCCTGCATTAGCAGGTAGATTCTCAACCACTGCGCCACCAGGGAAGCCCCTGGGTCTTGTTTTTGTATCCATTCAGCAAGCCTGTGTCTGTTAGTTGGAGCATTTAATCCATTCACGTTTAAGGTAATTATCGATATGTATGTTCCTATGACCATTTTCTTAATTGTTTTGGGTTTGTTTTTGTAGGTCCTTTTCTTCTCTTGTGTTTCCCACTTAGAGAAGTTCCTTTAGCATTTGTTGTAGAGCTGCTTCGGTGGTGCTGAATTCTCTTAACTTTTGCTTGTCTGTAAAGCTTTTGATTTCTCCATCGAATCTGAATGAGATCCTTGCTGGGTAGAGTAATCTTGGTTGTAGGTTCTTCCCTTTCCTCACTTTAAGTATATCATGCCACTCCCTTCTGGCTTGTAGAGTTTCTGCTGAGAAATCAGCTGTTAACCTTATGGGAGTTCCCTTGTATGTTATTTGTCGTTTTTCCCTTGCTGCTTTCAATAATTTTTCTTTGTCTTTAATTTTTGCCAATTTGATTACTATGTGTCTCGGCATGTTTCTCCTTGGGTTTATCCTGTATGGGACTCACTGCGTTTCCTGGACTTGGGTGGCTATTTCCTTTCCCATGTTAGGGAACTTTTCGACTATAATCTCTAAATATTTTCTCTGGTCCTTTCTCTGTCTCTTCTCCTTCTGGGACCCCTATAATGCGAATGTTGTTGGTTTAATGTTGTCCCAGAGATCTCTTAGGCTGTCTTCATTTCTTTTCATTCTTTTTTCTTTATTCTGTTCCACAGCAGTGAATTCCACCATTCTGTCTTCCAGGTCACTTATCCGTTCTTCTGCCTCAGTTATTCTGCTATTGTTTCCTTCTAGTATAGTTTTTATTTCAGTTATTGTATTGTTCATCTCTGTTTGTTTGTTCTTTAATTCTTCTAGGTCTTTGTTAAACATTTCTTGCATCTTCTCTATCTTTGCCTCCATTCTTTTTCCGAGGTCCTGGATCATCTTCACTATCATTATTCTGAATTCTTTTTCTGGAAGGTTGCCTATCTCCACTTCATTTAGTTGTTTTTCTGGGGTTTTATCTTGTTCCTTCATCTGGTACATAGCCCTCTGCCTTTTCATCTTGTCTATCTTTTTGTGAATGTGGTTTTTGTTCCACAGGCTGCAGGATTGTAGTTCTTCTTGCTCCTGCTGTCTGCCCTCTCTGCTGCCTTTCCTTGTCTTTTATTACATTGACATTTTAAAAGAATTATTGAATGACCCTTCGTTTGGATTTGTCTGATGTTTTCTAATGATTATATTCAGATTATGTGTTTTTGACAGTAATACCCAAAAGGTAATGTGTGTCCTTCTCAGTACATCTCATCCAATTTTAAAGTGATTAGAGAATATCTTCACTTGAAAAAAGATCTAGGAAAAGGAAGCTTATTTACCAAAAAAACATGCTGCTCAATTTGGTGCTTTTCATACATAAGCAAAAAAAAAAAAAAAAAGTCGATTTAACCTAAATGCAGTATTTTCTTTGAAAAGCAAAAGTCAGTCCCTAATCAACATAACTTATTGAATATCACCTTTATTGACATGAGCTGAGAGTGTTGAATACAGACTTAAATTATTTTGACAATTAATATGCATGATGATATGTCCTGTCAAAAGCCTAGATGGAAATTGGCTAGTGGTCAAAGGATATTGCTTTACAGTCAGTGTGCTTGGGGATTACGTGCATCAGAAGGAAGGGAGACCACCTCAAGAGACTATATATTGGGTCTTTGTGAAGGGTTAGCTGCAAAGTGCTTTCCTGCAGCTCAATGAAATGAAAAGGATGAGATTCATTTTTCTCTCATTTTGCTTCCATCTGATTCTGTTCTGCTAGCAAAGTACTTGAAGGAAAGCATCTATTAATCTTGGAACAACCACTGAATTTAATTACCATGTCTAATGTTAGCTTGTACAAAGTGTTATAGGGATATGTTTTCTTCCATAAGAAGTACAGTACAATATGTTCTTCTATTTCAAATCCATTTCACTTAATTCCAGTGCTCTGACAGGAAAAAGCAATACTGTTGCTGACCTTCATATTCAGGCTGCTCTCTCTCACAGAACTACACACCTGAGAAAAATCACATCCTACTTGCCTTCATCTCAACATGCTGCTATATAGAACTATTTCCGTTTGTTCTCTCCCCCTCCCAAAAAAAACCAGAATGAGGAGAGCATGAATAATTGTTGCATTCCAAGAGACCATGATGAATTTTATTAGTGTACAAAGCATATTGCATGAATTTACCAGGGGTCTTTATTCTGAGCTCACATATGTTCTACAAAGCTGTTATTTCAAACTGCTCATAGAGTGGTGCTGAGTAGCTCATTCCACTTCCTTGTATGGCCAATTGCTTTTGTGGGTGGGGTGGTGGGTGGGTATTAAACTCCACATGCTGTGATGGGAATCTATACAAAGTTTATACTTTTCTGCACATTTTTAGGAGAAGAAAGTAGAAATGAAAACAGAAATTCATATTGATTCTCTCTGGGAGTTTCTTGAATTAAGAGGCTATTTAAAACTGGAAGGTTATTTGATGGTATGTTTGGTATTTGGGTACGGGGTCAACATGTACATGGAAAACAAGACTATTGATGGTTGTGAAATGATGACCTTCCTTCTTCCCGAGGGAGTGAAGGAAAGAAAATTAACTATAATCACAATGCTGTGCATTAGATCTCCAGAACTTATTCATCTTCTAACTACATGTCTGTACCCTTTGACCAACATCTCTGTACCCCCTGGCCTGAGCCAACTCCAGCTCCTGCTGGCCCATGAAAAGCACCCAGCACACACAGTCTACACAAGGGACACTCCTACCCAAGGCCACACCTTCAAGATTTGGAAAGGTAGCTATTTCACCTAATTCATAAAAACAAACACAGAAAATCAAGACATGAGACAGAGGAACATGCTCCAAATGAAAGAACAAAATAAAACCAAGAAAAACCCTACATAAATTATTTACCTGATAAAATTTCAAAGTAATGTTCATAAAGATGCTTACCGAACTCAGGAGAAGAATGGAGGAACACAGAGAGAATTTCAACAAAGAGTTAGAAAATATAAGAAAGAACCCATCAGAGCTGAAGAATATAATAATTGAAACGAAAAATACACCAAAGGGAATCAATAGCAGGTTAGATGATACAGAAGACTAGATAATGGAAATCACCCAATCATAACAGCAAAAAGAGAAAAGAGTTTTTAAAAATGAGGATAGTTTAAGGGACCTCTGGGACAGTATCAAGTATACTAGCATTCTCATTATAGGGGTCCCAGAAGGAGAGGAGAGAAAGGGGCAGAAAACTTATTTGAGGAATTAATGGCTGAAGGTTTTCCTAACTCAGGTAAGGAAACAGATATTCAGGTCCAGGAAGTACAGAAAGTCCTTAACAAGGTGAACCCAAAGAGATGCACCCCAAGACATTTTATAATGAAAATGGCAGTAATTAAAGATAAAGAGAAAATTTTGAAGGCAGCAAGAGAAAAACAACTAGTCACGTACAAGGGAACTTCCATAAGGCTATCAGCTGATTTTTCAGCAGGAAGTATTCAGGCCAGAAGGGAGTGGCATGATATATAATATTTAAATTGCTGAAAGGAACCAAGAATACTCTACCTGGTGAAAATAGCATTCAGAATCGAAAGAGAGATAAAGAGATTTAAGGACAAGCAAAAACTAAAGGAGTTCATCACCACTAAACCAGCCTTACAAAAAATGTTAAAGGGTCTTCTTTAAGCAGGAAAGAAAGGGTAATAACTAGAAATAAGAAAATATATGAAAGAAAAAAATTCAAATGGTAAAGGCAAATATATAGATCAGCTGCTTAAAAAGCTAGTATGAAGGTTAAATGACAAAAGTAGTAAAATCAACTATAACTACAAGAAATTGTTGAGATACACAGAATAAAAAGGTGTAAAATATGCCGTCAAAAACAAAACGTGGGGTTAGGGAGTAATAATGTAGTGCTTTTAGAATGCATTCAAACATAAGCGACTATCAGCTTAAAATAAACTGCTATATATATAGGTCAATATATGTAAACCTCATGTTAACTATAAACCAAAAACCTACAATAGCTACACAAAACATAAAGAGAAAGGAACCCAAACATAACAGTAAAGGAAATCATCAAACTGCAAGGGAAGAGACCAAGAGAAGAAGGGAGCAGAGAAGAACTACAAAAACAACCACAATACAATTAACAGAATAACAATAAGTACATACCTATCAAAAATCACTTTAAATGTAAATGAACTAAATGCTCCAATCAAAGGACATAGAGTGGCTGAATGGATAAAAAATCAAGACCCGTCTATCTGCTGGCTCTAAGAGACTCACTTCAGATCTAAAGAAACACACAGAATGAAAGTAAAGGGATGGAAAAGATATTCCATGCAAATGGAACAACAAGAAAGCTGGGGTAGCAATAGCCATATCAGGCAAAATAAACTTTTAAACAAATACTGCAACAAAAGACAAAGAAGGGCATTCCATAACAATAAAGAGGTCAATCCAAGAAGAGGATATAACATTTGTAAATATTTATGCATCCAACACAGGAGCACCTAAATATATAAAGCAAATATTAACAGACATAAAGGGAGAAATTGACAGTAATACAATAATAGTATGGGATTTTAATACCCTACTTACATCAATGGACAGATCATTGAGAGAGAAAATCAATAAGGAAAAAGTGGCCCTAAACAACACATTATACCAAATGAACTTAATAGATGTATACAGAATATTCCATCCCCAAACTGCAGAATACGTTCTTTGCAAGCCCACATGGAACATTCTCCAGGACAGGTCACATGTTAGACCACAAAACAAGTCTCAATATATTTAAGAGTATTAAACTCATATCAATCCTCTTTTTTGACCACAACGATACAAAACTAGAAATTAATTACATGAAGAAAACCACAAACGTGTGAAGAATAAACAACGTGCTACTAAACAACCAATGGATCAATGAAGAAAAGAAGAAATCAAAAAATACCATGAGATTAATGAAAATGGAAACAAAACTTTCCAAAATCTATGAGACTCAGCAAAAGTAGTTCTAAGAAGGAAGTTAATAGCAATATAGGGCTACCTCAAGAAACAGGAAAAATCTCCAATAAACAAACTGTACACCTAAAGGAACTTGAAAAAGAAGGACTAACGAAGCCCAGAGTTAGTAGAAGGAAGGAACTAATAAAGATCAGAGCAAAAATAAATAAACTGGAAACTAAAAAAAAAAAAAAGATAGAAAAGATCAATGAAACTAAGAGCTGAATTTTCAAAAAGATAAACGAAATTGATAAAGCTTTAGCCAGACTCATCAAGAAAGAGAGAAGGGCCAAATAAATCAGAAATGAAAGAGAAGTTACAACTGATACCACAGAAGTACAAAAAATCATAAGGGATTACTATGAACAATGATATGCAAACAAATTGGACAACCTAGAAGTGGATAAATTCCTAGAAACATACAATCTTCAAAGGTTGAATCATAAAGAAATAGAAAATCCGAATAGACAAAATACTAGTAAGGAGAATGAATCAGTAATCAAAAACCTCTCAATGAACAAAAGTCAAGGACCACATGGCTTCACAAATGAATTCTACCAAACATTTACAGAAGAGTTAATGTCTGTCCTTCTCAGACTATTCCAAAAATTGAAAAGGAAGGAATGCTGCCAAACTCATTCTGTGAGGCCAATATTACCCTGATGCCAAAACCAGACAAGGACACTACAAAAAAAAAAAAAAGAAAATTACAGGCCAATAGCCACTATCCCTAATGAACATAGATGTAAAAATCCTTAACAAAATACTAGCAGATCTAATTCAACAATACATTAAAAGGATCATACATCATGATCAAGTGGGATTTGTTCCAGGGATGAAAGAATGGTTCAATATCTGCAAATCAATCAATGTGATACACCACATTAATGAAACAAAGGATAAAAATCATATGATCATCTCAGTAGATGCAGAAAAAGCATTTGAAAAACTCGACATCCATTTATGTTAAAAACTTTCAACAAAGTAGGTATAGAGGGAACATACCTCAACATAATAAAGGTCATATATGGCAGATCCACACTTATCATACTCAATGGTGAAAAACTGAAAGCTTTTCTTTTAAGATCAAGAACAAGTCAAGGATGCCCACTCCTACAACCTTTATTCATTATAGTACTGGAAGTCCTAGCCACAACAATCAGTCGAGAAAATGAAGTAAAGGGCATACAAATTGGGAGGAAGAAGTAAAACTGTAACCATCTGCAGATGACATGATACTGTATATAGAAAACCCTACGATGTCACCAAAACCTATTAGAACTAATAAATGAATTAAGTTGCAAGATACAAAATCAATATACAGAAATCTGCTGTTTCTATACACTAATAACAAGCTAGCAGAAATAGAAATTAAGAAAACAAACCCATTTACCATTGCATCAAAGAGAATAAAATACCTAGCAATAAATTTAACCTAGGAGGTGAAAGACCTGTACCCTGAAAACTATAACACATTAATGAAAGAAATTGAAGATGACACAAATAAATGGAAAGATATACCATGCTCTTGGATTGGAAGAGTTAATATTATTAAAATGACCATACTACTTACTCAAAATAATTGACAGATTTAATGCAATCACTGTCAAAATTCCAATGGCATTTTTGAAAGAAATAGAACAAATAATCCTAAAATTTGTATGGAACCACAAAAAAACCCTGAATAGCCAAAGCAATTTTTAAAAATAAATTTATTTATTTATTTGTTTTTATTTTTGGCTGTGTTGGGTCTTCATTGCTGTGCACGGGCTTTCTCTAGTTGTGGTGAGTGGGGGCTACTCTTCGTTGCGGTGCACGGGCTTCTCATTGCGGTGGCTTCTCTTGTTGCAGAGCACAGACTCTAGGCTTGCGGGCTTCAGTAGTTGTGACACATGGGCTCAATAGTTGTGGCTTGCGGGCTCTAGAGTGCAGGCTCAGTAATTGTGGCGCACGGGCTTAGTTGCTCCACGGCATGTGGGATCTTCCCGGGCCAGGGCTCGAACCCATATCCCTTGCATTGGCAGGCAGATTCTTAACCACTGTGCCACCAGGGAAGCCCTAGCCAAAGCAATCTTGAGAAAGAAGGACAAAGCTGGAGGTATCACACTCCCTGATTTCCAACTATACTACAAAGCTATATAGTCAAAACAGTATGGAATTGGCATAAAACACACATAGTTCAATGAAACAGAATGGAGAACCCAGAAACAAACCCACGCTTATAGCAATTAATCTATAATAAGGAGACAAGAATATACAATGGGGGAAAGACAGCCTCTTCAATAAATGTTGTTGGGAAAACTGGACAGCTACATGAAAAAGGATGAAACTAGACCACTTTCTTACATCATATACAAAAGTAAACTCAAAATGAATTAAAGACTTGAATGTAAGCCCTGATACCATAAAACTCCTAGAAGAAAACATAGGCAGTAAGGTCTTTGACCTTGGTCTTGGCAATAATTTTTTGGATCTGTCTGCCTAGGCAAGTGCAACAAAAGCCAAAATAAGCAAATAGGAATACATTAAACTAAGAAGCTTTTGCACAGCAAAGGAAACCATCAACAAAATGAAAAGGCCACCTACTGAATGGGAGATGATATTTGCAAATGATATGTCTGATAAAGAGTTAATATCCAAAATACATAAAGAACTCATACAACTCAATATTTAAAAGCAATCTGATTTAAAATATGCAGAGGACCTGAATATGCATTTTTCCAAGACGTACAAATGGCCAACAGGCACAATGAAAGATGCGCAACATCACTAATTATTAGGGAAACGCAAATCAAAACCACAATGAGATATCACCTCACATCTATCAGAATGGCTATTATCAAAAAGACAACAAATAACAAGTGCTGGCAAGGATGTGGAGTAAAGGAATCCCTCATGCACTGTTGGGGGGAATGTAAATTGGTACAGGCACTATTGAAGACAGTATGGAGTAAATAGTAAATGTCCTGTGGGCAGGCGTAGTCTCTTACTCTTTTCTTTATCTCCTGACATTCAGTGCAGTGCCTTTTACTTAGTATGCACTCAGCCAGTAAGTGCATGAGTGAATGAAGAATGGATGAATGAACAAACAAAGGAATAAACAAATTAGTTGGAGAGGTTAAAGAACAGGACATCAGTGACACTTATAGTCAGCCGGGAAAGTGTAACTAGGAGGAATCATGCCATTCCACTGTTTTATTGTAAGAGGATTTTAGTATTTGGTCAGTATGACTAATATTGTTATAATTAATTAAGATCAGATTTTTCTATGATCTAAAAATAAAAACTGATGACTTTTTTGGTGAAGTCTTTCTTTCCCTACACATACAGGGAAAGAGATTATGACTGTTTAGGAAATGATAAGAAATAGAAACAATCAAAACCTCTAACACCAAGGACTTCCAAGAGCTTCTATCTGATGCCATACCTGAAATGTATAGCAGTAGAACCAAAATAAATTAGATAATTACCATTTCCCCAAATAGGGGTTGAATATGTACGTTTTCTCTTATTAGCTGCAAATGGTAGTGGGAAATGTGGAGGGAGGGAGGCACGAAGAAGATTTTCTTCCTCCCTAACAAATTTGTCTGTGTTCAAAGTCACATTACTAGTCTTCCTGCCCTTCATGGTTGCCCAGTCATTTGAAAACATGTGAGCAATCTTGCCCTACTTAACTCTTAAAAATCATGGTCTCTGAAGATATGTATTAACTACAAAGGGAATGATAGCATCTTTATAGTGGAGGAACCCAACAGACACCACTTTAACCAAGTGATCAAGGTTAACATCACCAGTAATGGGACATACTGACATCATGAACCCTTTGATATGAAACACTGAGAAGGACACAACATCACTCTGTGGCATTCTTGCCAAAAATGCTAACCTCAGTCTGATCAGGAGAAAGCACCAAACAAACACAAACTGAGGGACATTCTAGAAAATTACTGATCAATACTCTTCAAAAGTGTCAAGGTCATAAAAGAGAAGGAAAGACTGAGGACTGTCACAGATTGGAGGAGACTAAGGAGACATAACAATTTAATGATATATGGGATCCTGGATTGAATCCTAGACCATGAAAAGGACTTTAATGGAAAAATTGGTGAAATCTGAATGAGGTCTGCAGTTTAGTTAATAGTACTGTACCAATGTTAATTTCCTGGTTTTGATAATCGTACCATGATTAGATAAGATGCTAACAATTAAGAAAAGCTGGGTAAGGGTTATGTGGAAACACTCTGCACTAGTTTTGCTAGTAAATCTAAAATTAGCTTTTCTGAAAATCTAAAATTAGCTCAAAATAAGCTAAAAATAATCAGATGCCACCTCAACATCAATGGACGTCTTTCAGAGATAAGTAAGTAGAGACACATTGTAGAGTGGCCAAAATAGGAGTAGTCAGGACAATGTGACTTAACATGGAGTCATCTGTAATTTTCCTTTATCCAGTCTTAACTAATGGTATCCATCATTAGTATTACTCCACATATCTATCCAATCAGTCTGCTAGGTGCTATAGTGCTCACTGTCATTATACCATCTGATTTTAGTAACTTTAATTGGTTACATTACATGAGTTTGAAAAAAGCAAAGAAAAACTCAAAAAGTTTTGAAAGCACTGCCATCTGCTCCTAAGAGTGCTATATTTCCCTTTTTTTTTCTGATTTTCACTGTCTACCAGACCAAGAATATGTTTGCCATCATCATGTCATTCTAACTTCAGTGGTAAGGAAGCTTACCACTTATTTTTAAAATGCTCCAATATTTTTGGTATTTTAGTGTGAGATATCAGTTGGTCTGACTCCATATACAAACAAACACAAAACACACCTCCTAACCACCCTTCCCCCGGTTTGTCTTATCTCCATTCTCTGGGAATAGAATTTTTAGAAACAGTCTTCACCACAATATGGAAAATACTTGTGGTTTCCAATTGTCAGTTGCCAGAGAGTTGAGGGCTTATTCTGTAAGAACCTCCTCAGTTTTTACGAAAGCAATTAGGACTTTTCCAACTTGAGAGTAACCTTCTTTGGACTGATTCAGATTCCAAAGCTGAAGTGAAATTCACACTAAGCAAGAAGTGATTTTTATCTGGACTCCTGCTGAATGGAGTTAAATAATAAAATGCATATGAAAATTCATAACTTTTTAAAACTGAAATGTAGGTTGCAGTTGTATATATATTTATATACTATATATGCAATCAACTACTGTATATATACAGCATATATACAATAGTTGGTTGCAGTTATAAGGAGCCAAACATCAACTTATCTTGGGCAATGTTAGTCTCTATTTTTTAGTAGGGAATTATACAGCCTTAGTTATGAATCTGTTCACTTTGGTTGCCTTTGGTATGTCAGAATTCCTTGAGCCATAACCTAATATATAAGAGTTGGGAAGTGAACGATAGAGAGGACATAGGGTTATGAGATATGGAATAACCATCAAGAGACTTACTTCAATAGGATGAAAGGAATGATATGGCAGAGAGACTAATTGTTCTGGAATGAGGAACTTGCTGATGAATATGGAGGAGCCTTGAAGAGAGGTAACAGGGATACACATGGAGAGTGAGCCTTCACTCCCCCAGCAAAGTGGCAGAAACCTGTCTCCAAAGTGGAAGGGAGGGAAGAAGTTGAAGGAGGATGAGAATGCAGAGAAAGTGTAAGATGGAATGAAGGAAAGCTGAAGAAGCTAACAATGTGTGATTTCTGTTCTTTCCTAACAAAGTCAGATAAGAGTGAATATGTTGGGGAGACAGGGGAAGCAAAGAAGGAGGAGTTCAGGGCTTGAGGAGAATGGACTCAGCACCATGGAGATTGGCACTGATACCAGTGATAGGCTTGCTGGAAAACAAAAAATGGCAGCCCACATTAATTTGCAGTAGAATCATTATCTAAGCTTTGAAATTCTCTCTAGCCACCCTAGGCATATTATTTATGCTTTTCCTGCAATTCTCTTATTTCCTTTCTAATGAATTTTAAATAAGTTTACATTTACTCTAAGAAATAACCATTGGCATTTCCTCAGCAAAGTCTAAATGTATTTGTTCCAGTCCAGTTTGCAACCTTCCCTATCTTTGTGCCTACTCTAGTTTCACAGCTGTTGGCTATACCTCTCAATTTCTTCCCTGCCAAGAATTGTGTTAAGGCACTATTTCAACCTTGTTCTATTCATTCGTGAAAACAGGGAAGTTTTCTTCTTCCCTATAAACAGCATATAGGCTTTCCTATAATTTTAAAGACTGTGTTTAAAAGTGAATTTTTGTTCATGGAAGACCTGTAATCTGGCAATGAAAGTTGAAGGTGGGGTAGGCTGGGGCAGGGGGATAGATAAATAGTCAGATATGAAGAAATTCGAGTTGATTTGGTCTTTCATTTCAATAAGGTCTTTCTATTTAAATTAAGCTTCACTGTAGTTCTTCTCTGGCCCTTTGTTTTACACTCTCCTCATTGAGGTCACCATCCTTGCTGATGACTCTCCTATTACCCTGGTCTCTATTACACTGGCTCCCTAAACCCCAATGACCTCCATCTCCATTGCATTTTAGTCACTCGTTATACTTCTGAAACTGTCATTTCTCAAAAAGTCTCTAAGAACCCAAACTCTCAAATTCCTCCTCTAGCTCTACAATTCCCTCTCCTACATCCTCACACATAATGAGCCTGAGCTTAAATCTTCTTATGACTGCTTCCTGGTCTTCCATCCTTTCCAGTTCTTCTATCTTGTCACCCTAACTTTTAGTTAACAACTTTAATTGAGCATGTTCTAGGTGCAAAAACCCCAAATGTATAATGCCTTATTCCTTTAATATCTGTGTTTTCTGCTTTTCCCACTCCATTGACTGTATTGGTAAAAGGCTCAACACTTTTCCAGTCGGGTCCACCACAATTCATGACATCTAGTCTCAGATAGACCTTAACTGCTGTCTAGAAGCTCTTTTATTTTCTGTTCGTATGAAACGTTGGAAAGTGCCTCCACAAAGCTTCCATCCTACCTGATTTCCACTCACACTTGGAATCATACCTTGAGACTACAAAGGCTAATACTTTGAGCACAGCATTCTAACTTCCCCTCTCCCCACTTCAAAGTCTCTCTGTACCTCAACTTCTCTTTATTCCTGTTTCTGAGGAAGAAACATCTCTGCTTGCCACCACTGTCACCGAGCTCCAGTCCGTCACGGAAAAAGATAATCTGCCTAAATTACAACACTAATCCACTGACTTTGGAGTAGAGTCCAAACACATTAGTCTGCCATTCAAGGCTCTCTACAAGATGATCCAAATTTACCATTCCATAATAGTCTCCTGTCAGCTCCCTACATAACATTCCCTAAACTGCCATCAAACTGAACTAGTTGTTCTTCCCCAAAGGGGCCTTGCATTCCATGCCTCCATGCCTGGTAGAGTCAAGGTATGATCTTCCATTTATGTAATCTGAGTTTAAATCCTAACTTAGCCTCTTGCCAGCTGGGTGACCTTAATCAGGGATATAGAATCAGTGATCCTCAGTTTCTTCCCTAGCTACTTGTGAGAAGCAAATAAAACAATGACTATTGCAACACTTGAGAAAGTGCATAATGCTATTAAAATGTAAAGTATTCTTTCATTCAATAAATATTCATTTAGCACCCACTACTTGCCAGGCGTTAGAACTGCTGCCATTCACTTCCCAAATTAACGTTACATATTTAAGGACACAGAACCAATCTGCATCCACTGATCAACGTAAACAGAAACAACCAGCATAATCAAGACATAAAGAAAATGCACATAAGCTTGAGGTTTGGCAATATTGTTGTTGAGAAACATTATTTGTGGACGGGTTGATGGCCAGTTTCAGCCCCAAACCATTTTCCTTTAGATTTTACATCTTTGTTGCTGCTTTTCTGGACACCACAATCAATTCAGATCAATAACCTAAATAAAGGAATTGTGAAAGCTTAATAGAAATAGGAGTAGAATCTATTCCTTTCATTCCTCAGAATGTGAATCTCTGATTTTAAAAAATATATATTGCTTTAAGTAAGCCCATGTCTTGAATCTCTTCATTCCATGCCAGATGGAATGTTCAGGAGCAGATTGTACAAGTAAGCTTGCAAGGGAACGTGGTCTTGTAAATATAGCTTCTCTTGGTGATGGCTGTGACTCTACTTGGTAAAGAGAAGACCTTACTGGAAAGGGTTTTTTCCACTAAAGTCACCAATACAAAAAGCACACACCAAAAAGTACATTTTCTCCAGTACTGACAGACTTGTTGTACTAGTGCCAATAAAATGATTGTTGATTTCCAGAGTTGGGGGGTAGGGGAAGCGGGTGGACCGAAAGCTACCCAGTGAACAAGCTGTTTCTCTTTCTCTCTCCTCACCCCTCCTTTTAAAAAAATCTAAAATAGAAATTTCAAAGCCTGAAAAACTTCAAGGCAATTTAATTTAAGTTGCTTCCCATGACTTTAAACACTGAATGTTCACACCTACGTCAGTACTACATTGAGAACCTCCCACTCAGAGACTGTATTTAGGAAAGAAAGGATGCTGTGGTCTGAGATGAGGCCTAGATTTGAGGGATCCTGAGTTCTTAGACGAGTTATTCAGCAAGACTCCAGGGTTCAGCAGTTTTAATTCTTACTCCTCAGTGAAGAGTCGGGTCAGTTTCAGGAAGTTTTCCTTTAGTGGTAATTATTAGAGATAAAAATGTTTATTATAAGATAAATACAATAAAATCCCTGTATGACCTGCTTCATCATTCACATATATCCTGCTTCACACAATAGGTTTTTTTTCCTAAGTATCTGGACACACATTGAGTTTTAGCCTTCAGGACTCTCCTGATATAATCCTGAAGGATAGACATTGCTACTTCTCCCCACACTTACATACTGACAACAACCCGTGCTCCATTTTCTTTAACAGTGTTTGTACGTTTATTAGTTGTCAATATATAGTATGGATTTACTGATTATCCCTTTTCTGGGAAAGTAAATTTTGGCTTTAGTGTTTAAGCCAAATTGCATATCTGGCACGTTACTTTACACCCCACCATTTTCATGTTTTTTTAGCTTAAGTCAAGCCAGGTGAGTAGGCGTCATCCAAGATAAAATCTTGCTGACTTTTTTTCCCCAAAGAAAAGCTAGTGAACAGGAGGTGATAAACGCTATGCTTCCTACTCAGACTCTGTCACATAAGATGTCATTTTTTATTTTAATTATATTCTTTGCCAACTCAAAGAGGCAAGTAATTTTACTGCGTATTATCCTACCTTTGTTAGAGTTCCTCACAAGCATCAGTGGAAGGGCTTTCATTTGTCGTGCCAGAGCTGGTCTTAACATCCAATTCCAAACCAATCTCTTGGCATCCTGGAGAAAGAAACAGATTATTTGCTGTCCAAAAAGCAGAGCAAACAATTACTAAAATGTAAGCCAAGTATGAAAAATGAAACAACTTTTCTGAAACAATATAGCAACTGGAGAGAGTTTTTATTTTCTTTTTAAGAACAAAAGCCATACACTTTATTCCTCTCAAGTAGTAGCATTGACCAAAGGGGCTAACATAATACAGGCATCAGCAGAAAGAAGCTAGAAACAAAGGAGAAACCAAGAGCTCATATCTCAGTTGGATTTCCAAAAATCAGAGCCTTCCATGAGGATCCTGTTGCCAGTTGTGTATTGGGGAGGCACAGGGACCACTGACAGAGTGAAAGGAATATGGGAAAGGAAAGGCAACCCTTTCAAGGAGAAGGTCTATTATTAAGCCAACTACCACAGTGGACAACTGGAGCTTAATCCTGAGAGAAGACTCAGGGAGATACTATAAAATATATGTCTCAGAATTATCATACCCAGGGGACCAAGGGAGCTGGGGCATTTATACCCCAACTTCTGGCAGTCATTGGTTGAAGGCTACTGAAGTGAACGAGGGGCAGTAGCTATTTCATCAACGTTTCTCATCTGTCTTTCCAGTTTCAGAAAAAGCCCTCAGGCCTAGAGATGCAGACATTGGTAGCTGGAGGTGGGCTGGAGCGTGCTACCCAATTAGGTCCAAAGGAGAGAGCAGCAGACTGACAGCATCTGCTATAGCTCCCCTTCTCACTGAATCATGATACCCTCAGACAGAGGATGTACTGGTCCCTGTCATGGGACCTCCAGCTAGGGTCACCAGATTTAGCAAATAAAAATACAGGATGCCTAGTTTAATTTGAATTTCAGATAAACTAGTCATTTGTTAGTATATGTTTTATATTCTTTTATGAGATGGTCAGTCAGGTATGGCTACAAGAGGAGACAGGCGAGGCTCAGGAGAAAACAAAGTCTATTATATTCACAGATCCTAGAGACAGGAGACATTGTACACAGGTCAAGGCCACATAGGAAAGATACCAGAGTGGTCAGGAGGCAGAAGTCAGGGGCAAGGGAAAGGTTTAGGTCACAGCCTTTATTAGGGTTTCCACAGGAAAGGCAAAGCAGGGCAGAGTGCATAGTTTAGGATTGGCTAGGTTGAATAATTTTGTTGGGCTTCAGGCTATAGAGGTAGTACCTAGCTGCCTGGCATCTGACCTGGGATGATTAAGGCAGAGGAATATGGTCTTGTGGAGTGTACAGGCCAGATAGAGGAGTGATGGCTCTGGATTTGTTAGTTTGCGCATCAAAAACACGCTCTGCCTAGGCCCTTTGCAATGCCTAAGAATTGGCTAGCTCAGGAAGGGGCAACCTCTCCCCAGCCAGAAAGGTTTTTTGTAGAATGTCAAAACATCGTTATATACACAAAATTAAAAATATTTACAATACAGTATAAGTATGTCCATGACAACAAATGATTTGTTGTTTATCTAAAATTCAAATTGAACTCGTTGTCCTGTATTTTATCTGGCAAGTCTACCTACAGAAAGACATGACAGAGAGGGGCAACAAAGTCAGCATGTCTAAGAGGGAGGAGTGGTACACTTGCACTACCCCCCCCTTTCCTGTATCTCCCACTTGTCATTTACTCAGGTGAGACACCTTTGCCTTCTATGTGAAGAATGGAGGTAGTAGGACCCTGTTGAATTTATTTGTGGAGGGATGAGGGACAGGTATTTGGTCCTAGAAGCAAACAGATGTAAGTCTTTTTCATGATGATAAAGACATTTACATACAAAGGCTATAGGCACCAGTAAATAATAAAAGATGCTCACACTTATTGAAACTTTTTTTATGTGAGGCACTATTTTACATGATTTACACATATTGTTCAATTAATCTCACAACAATATTATGAGGTAGGTACTGTTATTATCCCTGATTTTCAGATAAGGAACATAAGACAGAAAAATTAAGTAGCCTGCCTAAAACTGTATAGCTATAGAAACTATGTCCAGAAACCATACTCCTTTTTTTTTTTTTTTTTTTTGGTATGGCCGTAGACCAGAAACCATACTCTTAACCACCATGCTAAAGAGAGAAAGAGGGGATAGTTGATGAGAAACAGGATAAGAGATTCACAAAGGAAATGAATGTGAGAAACATCGTAAGGAAAATGGAAAAGGAACTCTGAGCAGTGGATTCAACCCGAGGATTCCAGATCCTTTGAACAAACTAAAGAAGAAGAAAAAAAAACCAAGACTAGAAAAAGAAAACTGATAATTATCTAACTCCTTTTCCTGCCACAATAAAAAAGGACAAGTTAAGAAGAAAAGCCACCAGGCCAATGGGATCTAAACATGTACTATAGGTGAGCTAATGTAGATCTAATTGCCATTATTGCTACTGTAAAAATGATTAACGGTGTTTAACACAACACGATAAATATGAGTGATAGTTAGCAATGTTATTTTATTAAACTCACCTTTTTTGGGGACAATGAATTTGCAAATGCAAACAAGATGTCTACAAAAAAAACAAAAGCATGCTGAGGTGAAACTGGAAAAGATGTAGTTTTGTAAGAGAACCCCTGAGGATAATAACATTGTATCTCACCTGTGAACAGAAAATAATTCTGGCTAGAAGCTAATGAAAGTTCCACACCTTCCAAATAGCCAAATTACGTCCTTGAAATATGATGTTCTCTTAGCAACTAGGCATATGGCGTAGTGAGATTGCACAGGGTGTTATTTGCTATCCAGCCCTAGCCTGGATGTGACATGGGGGCAAATAATAGCAGCAGAAAAAGCCAGCCTGGAAAACAATCATTTAAGTGTTCTCTGGAATCAAAGGTGTCAGAAAGTCTGGAAGAGACAGAGGTTAGATTGCAGATAGCAACATCTTCCAATGACCAACAGAGAGAAGAGAGCTCACAAAGGAAACAGCCTGGGAGGCACAGCTGCAAATCCAGTTCTTCTGGCTCTCCATCGGAATAATGAAAATGGAAATATCAAAATGGATTCATTATTTTTTGAAAAAATATCTTTTCTGGCTCTGTCCAGTGAAGGAGTCTGGAGACAATGACACTGAGTGGCATTGAACTTACCCGATGATCAGATTTGGTGTCTAAATGCCATTTCTCTCTGAGAGGAAACAGGGTTCTTTAGAGAAATGGCTGGTTATAGGTCTTGGGGCAGGGAGAGTATGGGAGTGAGACTGAAATATTTTGCTGTGCCAGAAAGCAAGAAAGCACTCAAAGAGTATTGGAAGGACATAAGAGCCAACTTGAAGGAGCTCCTACTGGGTAAATTTGAGACAATTTGAGCATCAAAAAGAATAATGGCCATAAATTATTATAATGCTGAATAAATAAAAATCCATGGGCCCAAGTGATGCTCAAGGAAAAGAAAGGGAGAAGGAAATGCTCTTTTCTGCTGAAGGATGTAAGCTAATAAATATATAAGGACTGACGAAAAGAGAAAATCATGCTTTTGCGACCATAATGTAATAACCAGTTGGTACAAGAATGTTAAAGCCATTGGGTAAAGGGTTATTGAGGAACAGGATGTTTGGATGGTGTAAAAATATCACTCTTGGATTACTTAGTAATTGCCGAAAATGCTTTTCCTTTTTATTGGAGGGATCTGGTGGACCAAATGAAGCACTCATCTATAAAATGGACATAATAATAGTAGCTACTTCAGAGAGTGATTGTAAAAATTAAATAAACCAATCCATGCAAAACACATACCACTGGACCACAGAGTTAGGGCACAATAAGCTAACACTATTATAATAACAGTAATTCTTATTCATATTATTTTATCTAAGCTAAAGGCCAACCAAAGGCCTAGAGTCAAAGCAGGTCAAATGGTTTACTTTTCTTTATTTTCCACAAAGACACTAGCCAAATCACAAACCTTAGTAATTGGATGGCTAATATCAAAAAGTGGCAAACTCAAGAGCATAGATCCAGAAGCAGAGTGCCCCAGTATCTAGAGTGAGCTTGTGTAGACAGTTGACTCCAGACCTTTCCAGAGTGGAGATGCTCTTCAGTTTTTTTCTAGGAAGAGATACAGGCTTTTCACCCTCCTCC
The DNA here is from genome assembly GCF_965194805.1 of Balaenoptera borealis. Lineage (NCBI taxonomy): Eukaryota > Metazoa > Chordata > Mammalia > Artiodactyla > Balaenopteridae > Balaenoptera > Balaenoptera borealis. The sequence continues at coordinate 17,759,811 of NC_138881.1, read as the reverse complement.
GTTCCCTACAACAAAGAGACAAGAAGGAGTAAAGAGATTCAAAGAGAGAAAAAGATGGCTGAGACTTTTCCCAGGTGGCAGCATCCTTAGTCCCCTTGACCACTACTCCTCTAAGGAAGAAAATGCTTTTGAAGAACTGAAGTGGGTATCCAAAAGGAATATGACAGTTGAGATTTCCCCTAAGAGAAATGCAGCCCCAATTCACTTCTGCCGAGATACCTAGAAGAAGATTATTTTAAAACATTATGGACATATTACTCCAATGCAAGCTAATTTATTTCCCTCCTGCTAAGCCTTCACCCCCTAGAAAATGTGTCTGGATGAGCAATTGTGCCCCTTGAAATTCATCTGCCCTCAGCACACTTCATTACTTTGAGGGAAGCTGAGGTGATAGTGATGGAGCCAGTAGGAGTTTGCTGTGAGCCTCTCTTGGCTAAAGCCTAGAATAGCAGGTGTTGTTGGGCCTTACACTTGTAGTGAAATCCTGCCTGAATGAATTCCATTACCAGCATCTGCATCTCTTTGCCAGAGTGCTTTCTCTAGCAACTTGGGCCAGCTCTGCCTACTGCACAGCAGGTCAGAAGTGCTAGAGGATCAATACCTTTTGGAACAGTCCTCAATCCATGACAAACAGGACTTGGAGTATTTATTCCCCAGATTTCTAACCCCTGGTGTAAGGCAACTGTAAGGTATGTATTCTACACTGGTTTCCAGAGTTCTCCAATGGGATCAACCACTAGTTCCACACAATGATGTCTTACTTGATAAAACACACCTTATTGGCTGCCTTTCCTTCCTTGTCTCACCTCCACACTCCTTTATTGTTGTCTTCTGGGACCACCTCCCTAATAAGCTATTTGTGCCAGAATCCTTGTCCTTCTGGAAGAACACAAATTATGATGCCTGACTAAACCAAAATGACCACTTCTAGAGTCACAAATGAACTGTGTGACCAAATCAATAATGGAGACTAGTATAAAAAGCTACATTGAAAATGATCATCTATAACCTGAGAGAGGATGGGGAACCTTGGGAGAAGTCTCCTGGAGCTTCTTGTTGCTATATATGCTTACATGAGTGGCTAAGGGTGGTTCATAGTCTATCTCGAGCAATGTTAATATCCTTATATGGGACAATACTCAAAACATGTGCCAACTGCAATAACATAAACCCTGGAATAGGGTCCTGAAAGATGTCAGCAACAGTGGGGACCGGAGCAGTTGTAGAGGGAGCAACTGCTCAGAGTTGGTTTCTGAGCCATGGTCATTTACTAACCAGTAGAGTAATATTTCACTATTTTAACAACCAGTACAGCACTACTAGTGAATACTGACTGAATATCAGTCCTATCCTAAGGTACTGAGATAGTTTTTATGACATTGGTTAAATGATAGATTCCCAAGGTTTAAAAAAAAGTAGGATCCTTATTATCAGCTCCTCAAGAATAACTGCAAATGATTGTGCAGTACAATCTCTGGCTAGTGTGTGGTTTGAGAATTAAGAGTTTGGGCATAATAATCACTTCATGGGCTATAAATTTTAAAAGAATTATCCTACAACAAAATACACTGAGTACTAAAACCAAAATAACACGTTTTGGTTTTTTTCTTCAAAATGACCTCAGGGTCATTATTACAAATATAAATTGCACTGTTTCATAGATATGTTGGAAAAACAACTGTAGAACAGATGACAGCATACTATATACCCCATTTTTTAAAAACATAATTATAATAAAACATCTGTATAACTTAGAAAGGCATTTTTGAGTACATTTCCTTTCCCTAGAATAGTTGCAACCATAAGGGAATTTTTTTTCAAATCTGAAAGAGATATTTTAAACACATCTCTTACAGGGTTAACAATAAATGTATAAATTCAGCTAGAGATGCTGTTTCTGTTATAGGGTAATGTCAGAGTGCAGGATATAGGATAAACCTGATCCAGACTATATGAGGGATTATTTTATGAATGCTTGGTCTATATGGAAGAAGCCTCAAAAAGCATACTTACAGCTTCAGGTAACAATTGGGTCCTAATGAATCCTTTTAAAGTAAATCAGTTTTCAAAAATAATAATAATAATAAGGTTAAAAAGTAAAGGCTGTCTTCCAATCCTTTCCTTTAAAACTGAATATGATGGGTATTCAGGGCAAAAATACCAATAAACATCAAATAACTATAATAATTATATAACTATACGAATGTTCTAGAGATAGTATGAGATTAAAAAATACTTTTTAAAAGAATAAGGTTGCATCAGAGATTTTCACCAAAAGCAGGCCCTGCTTCCAGAAAAGATGATGACATAAGCCTTAGTGGCTAATCCTTCTTTTTGCTTCCTATATGTTCCATATATCTTATGTTTTTTCCTCTCTTTCTTGCCTTCTTTTATGTTGAGTATTTTTATTTTCTTTCTTTTACTGCTCTTTAGCAGTGCATTAATCTCATACTCTATTAGTGTTTATCCTAGAAATTACAACATCCTTGACTTATAAAGTCTAATGAAAAGTGGTACCACTTCCCAGAAAATACCCCTTTCCCACCTTTTGTGTTGTTATATATTTTAATTCTAATTATATTTTAAATCACATCAAACATTATGCTTTCATGGATTTTGGTTTTCAGCAGTTTTACTATTATATGCCTCAATATGATTTCTTTGTACTTTTCCTGCTTTGGACTTCTAGAGTTTCTTGAATGTACAGCCTGATGCCTTTTATCCATTTTCAAACATCACTTGTGCTCTGTCTTCTCTCTTCTCTCCTCCTGGAACTTCAATCATATTTATTGGTTGAAAATGAAATCAATGAAAAGTCAAACTATTTCATTGTGTCCCATATGTCTCTTATGCTCTTGTCTATTTTTCATCCTTCTGTTCTATGTGCTTCAGTCTAGATATTTTCTTCTCTATCTTCCAGTTTATTATTCTCTTTTCAACTGTGTCTAATATGCTATTAAATCCATATCTTAATTTCAGATATTTCATTTTCAATTACTTGAATTTCCATTTGATGATATTTTACATTTTCCAGTTCCCTGTTAAAATTCATGTTGCCATTTAAATTCTTGAAAATATTAATCACAGCTATTTTAATGTCCATGCCTGATAACTCCTTTTTCCAATTTTCCTTTGTGTTTATGTTTCTATTATTCTTTGGTCAATTTATGTTTTGTACATGACTGGTTATTTCTCATTGAATGCTAGACATTATGTTTGAAAAATTTAGAGATAATTTGAGGCTCTAGATGATGTTATATTTCTCCAGAGAGGATTTAGTCTTGCTTCTGGTAGTCTAAAAAGATCACTTTAATCCAATCAAAGATTCAGTGGATTCAAAGTTGAACTTCTGACTTTGTGAGAGCTGCTCTATTTCTGACTTATCCTAACTCTTAGGCAGCCCTTTGGGATCAGAACTTAAGACCAAGAGTGTTTAGCTGGGCTATGCTTCCACTGCATTTCCTAAACTCTATTTTTTGTCCCCCAAACTACCACAACCTCTATTTCCCCTCTCCAGACTTCTTTTCTCTCTGGTATATTAGCTCTGCATGTCCTTTCTGTCTTGGTGACTCAGATGCCGTCAAAAAAATGTTTCTCATTTTTCATCCAGTTTTGCCAGCTCTTCTCTTCAGGTTGGTTGTTCTGAAACAAGCTAGTAAATTATTTCTGGAAACAGAACTCCTCCCAATTGGCTTTTTAGTCTCTCATCTTGAAAATGAGTAGACAGTAAAAATATACCCAGTTCTGAAAAGAATTTGAATATGGAAATAAAAACATCAAGTTATACATCTTAAATATATACAATTTTAATTTATCAATTATACTTCAATAAAGCTGAAAAGATGTGCATGCATGCTAGGGACATTTAATATCCACATGGAAAAATAATAAAATTGGATCTACTGTCCACAGTCAGCTCCAGATAGCTTAAGAATTTAAAACTGAAAGGCCAAACTTTTACAGGAAAAAATAAAAGAATATTTAAAAAAATAAAATAGAATTTGAATATGGGAGAGAGAGACCAAAACCAACAAAGCGAAAAAAATGCGACCAAAAACAAAACAAAACAAAACAACCCCATACGCTATGCAAATAGAAGTTCAATAAACTGTCATAATATCCTAGAGAAATAAGAGAAGATTGTATACCCATGAAATAAGAAAGAATGATACAAAAATTATTTATAAAAGAGTCAAATTATAAAAGACCAACTCGCAGAGTGAGAAGATCTTAAAAGGAAGTAAACTCACTTGCAGTAATTTTTCAAATCAAGCATTTTGGAAGCCCTAAAAATAGCAGAGTCAAATGCATGTATATGGTCTGGAAGTCGTCTAACTTAAAGAAAATATTCACCTTGTATTGGTTTTTACAGTCTTAGAGAGAGAATCAGGATAAAAACTAAGCAACGGATTTCAGTGACTAACGATTAGTGATTAAGATATCAAAACTTGTTCAAATATAAATTTATGATAAATGAATACTTCATTAAATATTAACCCCTTGCTATTTGGATTTTAGAAACTATATTTTTATAAAAGGCACAAATATATAAAACGTATGATCTAATATAGCAATCTAGATATCAAGGTAATTGAAAATCTGACCCTTTGAACATTGCTATACTAGAGGGATATTACTTCTTATGAAAACTTATCCAAATTTTGGTCATTCTGGTATCTAAGAAAATATAACAGCAGCATAAATAGTAACCTTTAGAGCCCTAACCTATAAAATAAATTCCAAAAACTGTACTAATGATCTGTATTCAGCCAGATAGTTTTCAATCTAATACTGCTTTGATCACAGGCGAACAAAATGTAAGCTTCTAGTCTCAAAATCTCATAAGAGACTTTAAGAACAATATTTTCCTTTTCCTTTTCAGCTTTGACTATTAATCACAGAACCTGTAGTGTTCAGAAACAATGCAGGGAAACTACTGTTTGAAACATATCCTTAACATATAACATTGTGAAACCATATGACATAATATGATAATTAGTAAATGTATATTCTGAGCTCTTTAGCAAATCCGTGCTCAAGAATTAAATTATTTCAAATTTATGTGCCATACCATATCATAATATGTTCCTTTTCTCACAAATGCAAAAGGGAAGAGGAATTTTGTTGTCATCTTCATCTACTGCCACCCTCAACAGCCTGTAATAAGCTTCGAGACTCTCCTCCTCCTTTACTACAGAACAATGACTCACCTAGAGCTACATAACACTCACTTCCTAGGAATCCCTCATTTTCTCCTTAATCTCAAAAGTGCTTGTTGCTTAAAGCAAAAAAGTTTTAAGGAAATATTCAAGACACAGCAAAAAGAAGGGGGAATGCAGTTGTTCAAAGGAACGAGTGAGCTCTGTATGTATCAATGTGGAAAGATCTCTAAGATCTGTCATTATGTGAAAACATCAAGGAGCACAACAGTGATTTTAGTATGCTCCAATTTATTATTTTTTTCAAAAAATAAAGACTGTTTTACTAATTTTTGCATAAAATATCTCTAGAAGGAAACACACAATAAATCTGGTGATAGCTGTTGCTTCTTGAGAAGGGAACTAAGCTGGAAAACATGGGTTTAGAGAGACTTCCTTTTCATTTTATCTTTTTTTTTTTTAACATCTTTATTGGAGTATAATTGCTTTACAATGGTGTGTTAGTTTCTGCTTTATAACAAAGTGAATCAGTTATACATATACATATGTTCCCATATCTCTTCCCTCTTGCGTCTCCCTCCCTCCCACCCTCCCTATCCCACCCCTCTAGGTGGTCACAAAGCACCGAGCTGATCTCCCTGTGCTATGCGGCTGCTTCCCACTAGCTATCTATTTTACATTTGGTAGCCATTTTATCCTTTTGAACTTTATTTTTATCTTTTGGCTGTGCCACACGGCACGTGGGATCTTAGTTCCCCAACCAGGGATGGAACCCGCGCCCCCTGCAGTGGAGGCATGGAGTCTCAACCACTGGACTGCCAGGGAAGCCCCCACCGCCCCACTTCTGAACGTTTAAATATCGTTTCATATGTGTGTATTACCTATTCAAAATTACGAAAACAAATAAAATGAAAGCTTTCGTTGTATTTAACGAAAAGGAGATGGCAAATAACCTTAGTATTGGCTGCTTTAGAGATATGGTAGGCATAGGAACCATATTGCAGTGGACTAAGGAGTAACACTGAAGTAAACAGAGACATTCTAGTGAGGATAACTTTTAAAGCTCTTTGGTCCTGGATGGGAGAAGAGTAATAGGACAGTAGCCAGAGGTGGACTTAAGGTCATGAAATTGAGGGGCTAAACATCCACATGGATATTGAGGTCACTCAACAGAGTAGAATACAGTGGGTAACTTAGGTAAATAGTCTCTAACATTTATGCTTCTCCATCTAAATAAAGGCTAAGGGCATACCCAGTGCTTTGCAGGATCCAAGAATCATTGTTAATAGCTTCTTTACTGGAATCGGACAACCTGGCTTCTGTCTCTGCTAAACTGTGTAAGCTTAGGGAATTATTTCATTTCCCTGTAGCTCATTTTCCTCATGTGCCCATTTCATACAGATGCTGTGAGGATTAAATGAGTTAATAGAGGTAAATCACTTAGAACCATGCCCGGCACATAGTAAATACTGTGTGTACAAAATACCAAACACCATATGGCTTAAATGACAGAATATATTTTTTCACAGTCCTGGAAGCTAGAAGTCTGAGATGAAGGTGTAACAAGGATTGGCTTCTGCTGAGGCTTTGCTCCTTGGCTTGTAAATGGCCATCTTCTCTCTGTGTCTTCACATGATTTGCTCTCTATGTATGTCTGTGTCCTACTCTCCTCTTATTATAAGGATACCAGTCATATTGGATTAGGGTTCACCATAATGACCTCATTTAACCTTAATTACCTCTTTAAAGATGCTATTTTCAAATACAGTCACATTGTGAGGTACTAGGGGTTAAGACTTTAACATGAATTTGGGGTGAACACAGTTCAGCCTGTAACACTGCATGTTTGTGGCTGATGTAGTATTCAGGATAATGGCAGATACTTGGGTACACAGGAAATCAGTCATAATTGTATTAATATCTTAAAAGGATTAAAAGGAGGACCAGGAGTTTGGTAGATAATAGCAATGAGGAAAGGAAAAGAGTGGTTTAGCCTTTGGAAATTAAAAAGAATAATTATTACATTAACTTGATTCAGCCTGTATAAAATTATACATGGGCTCAAAGTTCATAATGGAAAACTTTAAATAAAAAAGCTGTGGACACAAGTAGTTTGTGCAGACAATGCACTAAGTGAGCCATTAGCTTTTATTTAGACAGAGAAGAATAAAGGCTGGGGAAGAGTTACATACCAGCTAGCATAAAATTTGAGTCAAATCGATATTTATGCAATATATTCTCATCATGAATTTAAATTTCTGTCTAGTTCTAATTACTAAAAAAGGCAGAGAAGTTTCCTATAACACTGAGAGATTTAAAAAAAATAGTTCTAAGAACTGTTGACTTGTAACCTTGAGACAATCAATGTTTATTATCAAAAACTACATTTGTTAAGATGTTTGCATAGAAAGCAGGATTTGTTCCCTCAAGGTTGTGAACTCGGGAGGTTGAATTGCTGTGAACTATGGAAGGTACATTTAACATTGAATAACCACTGCAGGTTGAATTTACTCATCATCCTCGGAATAATCAACCTGCTTACTATGACTGCACTAATCTAGCTTTATTTACTTAGCCAGTATAAAAGTCTATGCAGATTCTTCCAACAGCACATTAAAAGGATCATACACTATGATCAAGTGGGGTTTATCCCAGGAATGCAAGGATTCTTCAATATATGCAAATCAATCAACGTGATACACCATATTAACAAATTGAAGGAGAAAAACAATATGATCATCTCAATAGATGCAGAGAAAGCTTTCGAAAAATTCAACACCCATTTATGATAAAAACCCTCCAGAAAGTAGGCATACAGGGAACTTTCCTCAACATAATAAAGGCCATATATGACAAACCCACAGCCAACATCATCCTCAATGGTGAAAAACTGAAACCATTTCCACTAAGATCAGGAACAAGACAAGGTTGCCCACTCTCACCACTATTATTCAACATAGTTTTGGAAGTTTTAACCACAGCAATCAGAGAAGAAAAAGAAATAAAAGGAATCCAAATCGGAAAAGAAGAAGTAAAGCTGTCACTGTTTGCAGATGACATGATACTAAACATAGAGAATCCTAAAGATGCTACCAGAAAACTACTAGAGCTAATCAATGAATTTGGTAAAGTAGCAGGATACAAAATTAATGCACAGAAATCTCTTGCATTCCTATACACTAATGATGAAAAATCTGAAAGTGAAATTAAGAAAACACTCCCATTTACCATTACAACAAAAAGAATAAAATATCTAGGAATAAACCTACCTAAGGAGACAAAAGACCTGTATGCAGAAAATTATAAGACACTGATGAAAGAAATTAAAGATGATACAAATAGATGGAGAGATATACCATGTTCTTGGATTGGAAGAATCAACATTGTGAAAATGACTCTACTACCCAAAGCAATCTACAGATTCAATGCAATCCGTATCAAACTACCACTGGCATTTTTCACAGAACTAGAACAAAATATTTCACAATTTGTATGGAAACACAAAAGACCCCGAATAGCCAAAGCAAACTTGAGAAAGAAAAACGGAGCTGGAGGAATCAGGCTCCCGGACTTCAGACTATACCACAAAGCTCCAGTAATCAAGACAGTATGGTACTGGCACAAAAACAGAAACATAGATCCATGGAACAGTATAGAAAGCCCAGAGATAAACCCACGCACATATGGTCACCTTCCCTTTGATAAAGGAGGCAAGCATATACAGTGGAGAAAAGACAGCCTCTTCAGTAAGTGGTGCTGGGAAAACTGGACAGCTACATGTAAAAGAATGAAATTAGAACACTCCCTAACACCATACACAAAAATAAACTCAAAATGAATTAAAGACCTACATGTAAGGCCAGACACTATCAAACTCTTAGAGGAAAACATAGGCAGAACACTGTATGACATAAATCACAGCAAGATCCTTTTTGACCCAGCTCCTAGAGAAATGGAAATAAAAACAAAAATAAACGAATGGCACCTAATGAAACTTAAAAGCTTTTGCACAGCAAAGGAAACCATAAACAAGGTGAAAAGACAGTCCTCAGAATGGGAGAAAATATTTGCAAATGAAGCAACTGACAAAGGATTAATCTCCAAAGCATACAAACAACTCAAGCAGCTCAATATCAAAAAACCAAACAACCCAATCCAAAAATGGGCAGAAGACCTGAATAGACATTTCTCCAAAGAAGATATACAGATTGCCAACAAACACATGAAAGGATGCTCAGCATCACTAATCAGTAGAGAAATGCAAATCAAAACTACAATGAGATATCATCTCACACTGGTCAGAATGGCCATCATCAAAAAATCTACAAACAATAAATGCTGGAGAGGGTGTGGAGAAAAGGAAACCCTCTTGCACTGTTGGTGGGAATGTAAATTGATACAGCCACTATGGAGAACAGTATGGAGGTTCCTTAAAAAACTAAAAATATAAAGCAGAAACTAACACACCATTGTAAAGCAATTATACTCCAATAAAGATGTTAAAAAAAAAACAAAACTAAAAATAGAACTACCATACGACCCAGCAATCCCACTACTGGGCATATACCCTGAGAAAACCATAATTCAAAAAGAGTCATGTACCAAAATGTTCATTGCAGCCCTGTTTACAATAGCCAGGACATGGAAGCAACCTAAGTGTCCATCAACAGATGAATGGATAAAGAAGATGTGGCACATATATACAATGGAGTATTACTCAGCCATAAAAAGGAACGAAACTGAGTTATTTGTAGTGAGGTAGATGGACCTAGAGACTGTCATACAGAGTGAAGTAAGTCAGAAAGAGAAAAATAAATACAGTATGCTAACACATATATATGGAATCTAAAAAAAAAAAAGAAAAAAAATGGTCAGAAGAACCTAGGGGCAAGATGGGAATAAAGATGCAGACCTACTAGAGAATGGACTTGAGGATACGGGGAGGGGGAAGGGTAAGCTGGGACAAAGTGAGAGAGTGGCATGGACATATATACACTACCAAACATAAAATAGATAGCTAGTGGGAAGCAGCCGCATAGCACAGGGAGATCAGCTTGGTGCTTTGTGACCACCTAGAGGGGTGGGATAGGGAGGGTGGGAGGGAGGGAGATGCAAGAGGGAAGAGATAATGGGACATATGTATATGTATAACTGATTCACTTTGTTATAAAGCAGAAACTAACACACCATTGTAAAGCAATTATACTCCAATAAAGATGTTAACAAAAAAAGAAATTACACTGAAATACAGATATCAAAAAATTTTTTAGAAAAAAAAAGTCTATGCAGATTCTCTTAGAGCTAGGAACATGTCTAAAGAGTCCTTGTGTTATTTTCTATGTAAAATAAATAAGTAGGTATACAGAATAACTGAAAACAAGGCTGAATTTCATTCAGTATTCCATAATGAGCCGATGGCGTGAACATCAATGGGGTGTTTTTCTCCAAGAAGATGGAAAAACAATGTCCTGAAAGCAGCAGGGGAAACTGAAGAGGTGTGGGAAAAAGAGTAACCCCCACTTGAGAGGGTTTTTGGTGAAGCTGAGTTTTATGGGAGATCCCTTGCTCTCAGTTTCAACAAGGAGATGGAGGGAATCTCTAAGAAGAGGATGTGATTATGGGAAGGTTGTAACTGAGAAATAAAATATTGCCTGCTGTATCAGTTAAGCAAAGGATGTCACAGTCATCAGTGGTGAGCTGGTGAGCCCTGAGGGAATTCAGGAAGGAAACAAAGAATACCTGCCATCTAGCAGCCATCAGACTGCAGCCACTCCCTATGGTAAGCCCTGAGGGAACTCAGGATGTGAAAACACAGGATACTGGCCCCAGATAGCTGAGGCGCATATCAAAGGAATGGTTTCAGTGAGCCCAGACTCTTGCATCTTCCCATACAAAGAAAAGCCCTAAATTCCTTAACTTGAGGTACCTAGTTTTCATTTATTAACAGTAATCTTTTGTTCCTACTACCTGCTCTTCGTTGCAAAGCTCCTATATATCCTAGCTCCCTGCTCGCCTCCTTGGAGCACTTTTCTAGGGTTTACTTGAGATGCTGCCTCCTGGGCTTGAAGTCCTCAGTATGCCCACCGAATAAAACATAACTCTCAACTTTTAGGTGGTGCATATTTTTCTTAGTCGACATAACCATAGAAAAGCGAATTCCTGAAGGCTAAGGGGAAAGTTTTTGGAGGGTGAGGATCAGTGGGAGTTTGGAATAGATGTGAGAAGGCACAGAAAATTCTCGAAGTGTGAATGGGGCAGAGGATGGTCAGAAGACTTAAGGCTTCATATATTGGGGAGGTGACCAAGGATAAGAGAGATAAAGAGCTATGTGGATGTAGCTATCCATAATTCTGCCAAGTTAATCATTCCACTGGGGGATGGGATGGGCACCCAGGCATCAACCAAGATCCAGATGGATTGCATTTTCAAGACAACTCAAGTTAATGGGGAAGATTCCAGCTTTTGGAGGGTTAAGCTGAGTCTGCATTGATTATGAAGAGGATAGGAGAGGATCTGGGCTCCAGGCTGTTGGAAATAGGCTCCTTGGGAGTGGGTAGAGGCCAAGCGGATGAATCAGAGGGCCTATGAGTTGTGGGATGCTTATGATCTAACTCAAGTCCAGTATCTTCTCATTAGCCTTGAATACTCCTGGTATGCCATATACAGATGCAGGGCCTTATTAACCAGTGTAGGGAGAAGGGTGTAGTTAGATGAAATATGAAAAGATGAGAGAAAATAAGTTTCGGAAAGAACAAATTGTTGATTTATGAGTATGTTGAGTTTGGGAGTGAATGTGGCCCACTCAGGTGTAACTGAGCAGCAGGCCGTTGTAAGTGTAGCCTAGAGAGAAAAAAGGAGGGTAGGGAAGTTGGAAAGCTTGCTAAGAAAAAGAGCTTCCACTTGTATTGATCCACAATGTGCCTGGAATGTTGGGGGCAGGTTGTATGTTGGCTTTCGTATTCTTTCTTCTGCTTCCTGCCTCACTCATTTCTATTTATCCTTTCTTCAGTTTCTGTCTTCTTTTCCACTTGACCCTTTCCTTTATCCGTCAAACATGCTTAAGTTTTCATTTCCTAAATAAATCTTTCCAAGTTCTGGTTCTTCCGCAAGCTACTGCCCCACCCACCCACCCATTCTTATTTCAAAGTAAGAGGTGTATTTGATGCCTACATTTTATCTATCCTTCTACTTTTCAGCTCCCTGCAGTGTGGCTTCCATAACTCTGTGGGAAATGATCCTTAATTCTCTCTAATGACATCCCCATTTCCGAATCTAATAGCCACTTCCAAGTATTCATCCTCCTGACCTCTTGGCAGCATTCAGTATTGCTGAGCACACTCGTTATTGATGTTCTTTCCTAGCCCTTGGCATCTCTTCTTTCTTCATTCCTCGTTTTTCTCCAATCTCTTCTCTTTAAGCTTCACTGGAGCCTCTTCCCTCGTTTTATCTTAAAGTTAGCTGTTCTGTGTGTTCTGTCTGTTAGATGCTGCTTCAACCCAAATCTGTGGGGAGGGGGGCTGCCTGAAAGCCTTGGGGGAGCTCAGGGACACATTCAGCCATTGCCACCGTGAATGCCACTTTAAGGACTCACTAACACCAACTGCTGCCACGACTATCAGTTGAAAGAGAAGCAGGAAAATTTTTATGTGGGTTTTTACCTGATATTCAAATGACTAATAGCGTATCACTAAAATACAAGAGTTACAGAATGCTACCTGCCACTTAGCATTCTGCAACTCTCAGCTTCAAGCTCCCAAAGTTGGTTAAATGTGCCACTTTTACTGCCCTGTATTGTGATCTCTACTACATTCCTTCAAGCCAAAGGTGGCTCCTGACAGGATGTTGAAAATTGGCACCAATTAGTTATCATCAAACCCTACCCTCCTTTGTCCCTCTTATGTGTTATCAGTGATAAGTAGCAGGCAAGTCTGTAGGACTAAGACAGGAGGGCATTTGTGAAAGGGAGCAGGTCATATTTTTAGTGTTTAGAAGCTTTACACATTTTCTCTGAACTCTCAAGCTTGGTACAAGTTATCAGTTCTGAGTTCCCAGGTGTTGCACTGCCTTTAGCACATTTTTGTTCTCCCACTCTGCTTATTTTCTCAGGCCACCTAATCATCTCCAGCTCTGATTCCAGTCCTGGTCACTCTACTGTGTTCCATATCCATACCTCCAAGTGCTGATTGGAAAACTCTGCACAGTTTTCCTGCAGGCAGCTTGACCTCATCTATAACTGAACCTATTTCCTGCCCCCTGGACCCTTCATTCTCTTTCCCAATAAAAACACACTTATGGTCTTTACCTTGGCAAATGGCAGCCATCTTCAACTCCTCCTTATCTCTCTTCAACCCCACCACACATTTCCAGTGATACTGACTCTTGGATGTTTCTTTCATCTGTTAACTTCCTCACACCCACTTCCACTGCCCTAGTTTCATGCCCCATCACTTACTGCCTGGACTTGCAATAGCCTCCAGACACTCCCCTCTCCAATCTGTCTTTTACACATTTATCAGAAATGTGTTCCTTAAAAAATAAATATATTCAGTGCCTGGGTAAAAATCTCTATTGAAGGCCTGTTGCATGCAGAATAAAGTCTAAAGTCGTTAACCTGGCTTGCAAGATTGATCATTATCTGGCCCCAAAATAATTTTCCCTTAGAGATTTTTTTAAATTGGGGTAAAATTTACATACAGTGAAATGCACATATATTAATGGTGCAATTTGATTAGTTTTGACAAATGTACACACCCATGTAACCAATGCCTCAATCAAACTACAGAACATTTCCATCACTTTAGAAAATTCCCTTATGCCCCCTTTCAATCAATTTCCACATTCCCATAGACAAGCACTGTTCTAATTTTTATCATTATTGATTAATTTTATCTGTTAGCAACATAAAGTATGTATTCTTTTTTCACTCAACATAATGGTTTTGAGATTCATTCATGCTGTTTTATGTATTAGTAGTTCACTATTTTTTATTGCTGAGGAATATTCCATTGTATGATGATATCACCAACTGGAAGTATTTCCAGTTTGAGGCCTTGATGAATAAAGCAGCTATAAACATTTTTGCACAAACGTTTTTGTGGAGTTATGTTTTCATTTCTGTCAGTTACGACTGGGAGTGGGATTGCTGGGTCACATAGTAGATGTATAGTATGAAAGTTTATTAAACAGCCCTCCAAAAAGTGATTGTATCATTTTCCACTTCACCAGCAATATATGAGTTGCTCCATATCCTCAACAAAATTTGGTGTTGTCAGTCATTTTAATTTTAGTCATTCTAGTGGTTGACTTGTGATTTGAATCGCTCATTGTGGTTTTGGTTTCTATTTCTTTGATAATTAATAAATTTGAGCACTTTCCTCTGTGCTTATTGGGCATTTGTGTATCTTCCTATCTTAAGTGTTTGTTCAAGTATTTCCACCATTTTAACTGAGTTGATTGCCTTTATATTGTTACATTAAAAGCATTCTTTGTATACCTTTCCTGCAATCCCTTTGTCAGATATCTGTATTGTGAATACTTTCTGCCAGTCTCTGGCTCGCCTTTACATTGTCTCAACTGTCTACTTTAATAAGCAGAAGTTTTACATTTTGATGAATTCTATCAATTTTTTTATATTTATTGATTTCTGTGCCCTATTTAAAAATCTTTGCCTATCCTTAGATAACAAAATATTCCCTAGTAGCATTTTTCTAGACATTTTATTGTTTTAGCTTTTGCGTTCACATCTGTGACACAACTTGAGTTGCTGTTTGCATATGACCTAATTATTGATGAGGTTTGGATGAGCCTACCATCTTGCTATTTGTTTTCTAATTGTCCAACCTGCTTTTTGTTTCTCTATTCCTCCCTTTCTGACTTCTTTTGGATTAACAAATATCTTTTATAATTCCATTTTAATTCCTGTATAATACCTCTTTGCATTTTTTTGAGTGCTTGTTTTAGAGCAGGATTTCTCAACCTCAGCACTATTGACATTTTGGGTCAAATAATTTTCTGTTGTGGGGGTGGTCCTGTGCATTGTAGGATGTTTAGCAGCATCCCTGGCCTCTACTTACTATATATATGCCTGAGGAGGTTTGGCGGCGGGGGGGCGGGAGGGTTGTATGCTGGATATTGTAAATGATAAATTATATAGAGTCTAGATTACATCATCTTATTTTAAAGGGCATTGAGTGTTGTTCTGAAAATCTCTTTAATTACTAGTGGAATCTCTAGGTCCTGTTGGACTTAGTTTTATTCTGTTAGAGTGGGTCTTAACTTCCTGTCCCTTATTCTAGGACATGGTCCTTTCTCTTGAGGTGTGGGCTTCTCAACTGAATGCCTGAGGTGCTCAGTGGGATCTCTCCTCTCTGGCTAGGCCAGAATTCCACTGTCTTTTAGCAGTGCATAACCTCTGGTATCTCCATTTAGCAATCAACCCAATAACATACAGTCTCTGATAAGCCTAGTGGACTAAAGCCCTGCCCATGTGCAGCCCAGCCCAGAACCTACGGCCATGTAAACTTCTGATGTCACCCTTCTTAAAAGCTCCATTTTCTCTGGTATTCAGTCCCACACATTTCAGTCTGTTCAGCAGCCCAGAACCCCAGTTTCTGGCTCTTTAAGGAAGATGTTCTGCTTGGGCTCCACCTTCCAGTATGAGGCAAGAAAGTATTCTTAGGCAAAAAGCTGGGATGATTGTGGAGTTCATCTTGTGTATTTTCTTTCTCTCAAGGATTACGGTATTGCATGGCCTATTATTCATTGCCTGAAAATAGTTGCCACACAATATTTTGTCTAATGTTTATCTGCCATTGACAGGAAAGTAAGTCAAGGATCAGCTACTCTGTAATGGCCTGAAGTGGAAGTTTTATAGTTTTTTACTGTTTAATTAAAATTGAAAACATATTTTTCTCTTGACATTAGTAACTGAACTAAAGTCATTATATTGGGGAAAATGGAGAGGATGGTATGATTTTGAAATTATGTTGACAAGACTGATTTAATAGATAAAATTAGTTCTGAACCTGAAGATTCTAGTTCCAAATTTGTAGTTATTTGGAATTTAATAGACAAGACACAGCAATTATCAGAGAGGGATCTCCTTGTCTATCTCCTGCCTCTGATCTCTTCTTACCTATCGTCATTTACACCTTAAAACTGCCAATGGTTCTTTTGAGGCTCTTTGAATGAATGCAAACATCAGGTAGTTGCATCCAGCCTGCCCCCGTGGAAGTGCCTCATTAGCTGGCTGCTCTTTGCTGCAATAAAGTCTTCTTTCTTCCTGCCCCTGGCCTCTAGTTCTCTTTTTCTGAACTTCTGCACAGGATGTCAGTATATGAAGCAAGATCTTTCTTTTTTGTGTGTCTGCAGTGCTATATTTGAGGGCCCATCCTGTCCAGAAAGTTTTTTTTCCTGAACAGTTCTATCCATTTCCCAAAGAGTCTATTTATGTCTTCTTCCTCTAGCCTCAGCTGCTGAAAAGTCTAAGACCCAAATAATAAAGGTTTTTATTACATTCTATTCCCCTCCTAGGTTACAGGGACCCTGACTCTATCAGGCTTACCTATTTCACACTTTTTACATGTCCTGCACACCTCCTCCATAGCTGTTTCTTCTGGGATGACTATCTCAGGATGTAATCCAGGCCACTGCCCCTGGGCAATGTTGCCAAGGTCTATTACTGTTCTTTAAAAAAAAAACATCTCCAAGTTCAAGTCACACTTTGATTTCTGCAGTGTCTTCTTTTGAGGAAATTAAAGAATGCACAGTTTAATGTTGAGGAAGCTTTCAGCAACGGCCCTACTCAGGAAGAAACCAGAGTTGTCCCTAAGCAGCAAATGCCTGGGCATTGTGAGTAGAACACATTCCTTAGATATTCCCAAGAGTCTCTCTGCAGGAACAACATGTCAGTTACTGCCTCCTGGGGAATTTCTTGATCTAAATATATGCTGGGTGTGTGTAGACATGTGGCTAACAAAACCCCCTTGTGATTTTCATGCTTAGGAAACCTCATGTAGATTGTGCCTCTATGTTATACCTCGAGAACCCCAAGCTTCCCCAAGGTAAAGATATAAACTGGACTTAAAAATGATCGTTGGTTGCGTGTTTAAATCTGTGTTTCTGTGTTTTTATGTATGTATTTTGAAAATTGCCTTCTGTCTACTCTATTGCAATTTCCTTGAGGACAGTGATTGAATGTATTCTTTGACTAACAGGTTTCTGTCCTCCCTGTCAGCCTACTAAGCCCCTAATGTAAAGTTATACACCTGAGGCAATGAAACTTGCCCAGCTCTGAACTGAATGATTTCTCTACAATTATTGTAAACCATTAGAAAAGCAACACAGTCATTCAAATCGGCTTTCTAGACCAAAAATGGTTTTTAAATTGAAAACATGGCCTGCAGAACTATATTCTTTAGGATTACGTCCATCATTATAAAAGGGAACCTAAAGTTCTCTAAGAAATATAGACCTCAGGAGGAAACATGTTTCCAGTGATTAACTGACGTTGGAGTAGAAATGGGCATTCAAGCACAGGGGTAGGATTTAACTATTCCCATGCAGGTTTGAATCCCAGGTTTATCTCTTATTAGCTAGGTGCCATTGGGAATGATAAGAAGGTCTGGAAACTCTCCATTTCCCCATCCTCAAAATGAGGACAATAATATTTAATTTTCAGGTTTGTTTTGAGGTCTAAATAAGATGTGCCTCAAATATAGTACATAATCTTCAATCAGATTTTAAGCCTCTAATAGAGTGTGTCACCTACAATCAACTGATTCAGCTAGCTGGCATTAGAAAATGTGAACTAGGGACATTATTTGGAGAAAAGTGGAGAGGATGGTATGTCTACAAGACTGGTTTAATAGATAAAATTAATTCTGAACCTGAAGATTCTAGGAATTGGACATACCTTTGATTTAAAAATCATTCATGAGTTCTAGTTTTTAAATTAGGAAAGAGATTAATAGAATAGCTGAATGGATTTAAAAGGTAACTGTAGAAAACTGTGCTTCTTCAAGGTTTGTAAAGCTAAATTCCTTTATTAAAAAAAATTCTGATTTCAAGGTTCGGAGCTCACACTTACCTTCCTTATCAATTAGTGTTACCAAGTGCAATTTCTGTCTTCTTGCCAAATGAATCCAGCAATCATGAAGAGTTATCATTGCAGTGGCATTGTGTGAAGAAATTCAAATTTCTGGGCTGAAACCAACTGCAAAACATCAGACAGAGAAGATAAACCTCTGAAGCCTTGATAAAGAACATAGTAATTTGTAAATGTGTTTATGACTATACATTTTATTATTCTACTCAAGGAGAGCTGCATTAACACAATTACCTTCAATGTTCAAAAGATGGGAAATTAACACTCAGAGGCTTCACTCTAAAATAGGATTCTCTCAGTTGAACTAAAACAATGAAAGTTGTTTTAACCTCTGTGTATATTAACATTTCTGAGCTGGAACGAATACATAAAATTCAACAAATTATAAGTCTATTGTGTAAATCCCATCTCCTGAGTTCTTAATTTCAGTGTTTCTATTTTCCAGTTTTAAAATTTGATTGATTTTTACAGCTTCCAGTTTTCTGCTGAAATTCCTCTTCTTGTCATGTAATTTACTGAACATATTAATTAGTTATTTTAAAGTATATGGCTAATAACTCAATATCTGGACCTCTAATATGTCTGTTTCTATTTCCTGTTTTTTTACCTTTTTATTTTTTAATAAATTGTTGCCTTTTGTCATACTTAGTTGCAGTTTTACTAATTGAACACTGAACATTGTATTTTTATATGCTTTTATTTTTATTTTATTTTTAAATTTTTATTGGAGTGTAGTTGATTTACATGAACATTGTATTTTTTAAATAGTAGAAGATATTTTGAGGCTTTGAAAATGTTATCTTCCTCCAGAGATGACCTCCTTTTGCTTCTGGCAGGAAGTTAGGGTAGGGGCAAATTGTCTTAATTTTGTCTGAGATTGAGCCAATTTGAAGCTTGGTTTAAATTTTTGTGAGAGCTGACCCATTAACAGTTTACCCTTTTTTTATTGTGGCAAAATACATGTAATATAAAACTTACTATATTAACCATTTTAAAATGTATGGTTCAGTGGTATTAAGTGCATTCATACTGTCATGCAACCATCACCAAAATCCATCTCCAGAACTCTTTGCATCTTACAAAAATGAAACTCTATACCCATTAAATAATAGCTCCCCATGACTCCTTCTCCACAGCTCCTGGCAATCACCATTTTACATCTACTTTCTTTTTTCTTTTTAAAAAATCTCCCCTTTTCCCACATGACCCATCCTCTGGTAACCACCATTCTACTGTCTGTACTATGAATCTTTTTAAAATTCCATACAATATTTGTCTTTCTTTGTCTGCCTTATTTCGCTTATCATAATGTCCTACAGGTTCATGCATATTGTCACAAATGGCAGGATGAGTGTGTGTGTGTGTGTGTGTGTGTGTGTGTGTGTGTGTGTGTGTGTGTGTATCACACTTCCTTTATCCATTCATTTGTTGACAGACATTTAGGTTGTTTCCATATCTTGCCTATTTGTGAATAATGCTACAATGAACATGGGAGTGCAAATATCTCTTCAAGATAGGGATTTTATTTCCTTTGGACACATCCTCAGGAGCACTTGTTATCTTTTGACTTTTTGATAATAGCCTTCCTAACAGGTATGAGGTGATATCTCATTGTGGTTTTAATTTTCATTTCCCTGATGATTAGTGATGTTTAGCAACTTTTCATGTACCTATTGGCCATTTGTATGTCTTCTTTGGAAAAATGTCAGTTCAAGTCCTTTGCCCATTTTTTAATTAGACTCTTTGTTTTTTGCTACTGAGTTGTATGAGTTCCTTATACATTGCGAATATTAACCCCTTATCAGATAGATGGTTTGCAAATATTTTTTCCTATTCTGTTAGTTGCTTTTTCATGTTTAAAATTGTTTCTTTTGTTGTGTGGAAGCTTTATAGTTTGATGTGCTCCTACTTATTTATTTTTGCTTTTGTCACTTGTGCTTTTGGTGTAACAGCCAAAAAATCATTGCCAAGACCAATGTCAAGGAATTTTACCTTGTTTTTTTCCTAGAAGTTTTACAGTTTCAGGTCTTACATTTAAGTCTTTAATTTATTTCAAGTTAAATTTTGTGAGTGGTACAAGACAGGAGTCCAACTTCCCTCTTTTACATGTGATTATCCAGTTTTCCCGGCACCATTTATTGAAGAAACTATCTTTTCCACATTAAGTATTCTTGGTTCCACTGTGAAATATTAGTTGACTGTATATGCATGGGTTCATTTCTGGGCTCCTGATTCTATTCCATTGGTCTATATATCTGTTTTTATGCCAATACCATACTGTTTTGATTACTATAGCTTTGAAATATAATTTGAAAGCAGGAAGTCTGATGCCTCCAGCTCTGCTCTTCTTGTTCATGATTGCTTTAGCTATTCAGGGCCTTTTGTGGGTCCATATGAATTTTCAGATTTTTTTTCTATTTCTGTGAAAAATGCCATTGGAATTTTGGTAGGGATCACATTGAATCTATATATTGCTTTGGGTAGTATGGCCATTTTAACATATTAATTCCTCCAATTCATGAACACGGGATATCCTTCCATTTATTTATGTCTTCTTTAATTTCTTTCATCAATGTTTTATAGTTTTCAGTGTACAGATCTTTCACCTCCTTGGTTAAATTTATTCCTAACTATTTTATTCTTTTTGATGCTATTGAAAATGGGATTCTTTTTCTTAATTTCATCTTTGGACAGTTTGTTAGTGTATAGAAATGCAACTGATTTTTGTAAGTTGATTTCATATCCTGTAACTTACTGAATTCATTTATCAGTTCTAACAGTGTTTTGGTGGAGTCTTCGGCATCTCCTATATATAAAATTGTGTCATCTGCAAAAAGAGACAATTTTAGTTCTTCCTTTTAGTTGTGCCTTTTTTTAAATAAATTTATTTATTTTTGGCTGCGTTGGGTCTTCGTTGCTGCGCGCAGGCTTTCTCTAGCTGCAGTGATCGGGGGCTACTCTTCGTTGTGATGTGCAGGCTTCTCATTGCGGTGGCTTCTCTTGTTGCAGAGCACAGGCTCTAGGCACGTGGGCTTCAGTAGTTGTGGCTCGCGAGCTCAATAGTTGTGGCTCACGGGCTCTAGAGCGCAGGCTCAGTATTTGCAGCACACAGGCTCAGTTGCTCCACGGCATGTGGGATCTTCCTGGATCAGGGCTCAAACCCATGTCCCCTGAATTGGCAGGTGGATTCCTAACCACTACGCCACCAGGGAAGCCCCTAGTTGTGCCTTTTATTTCTTTTTCTTGTCTAATTGTTCTGGCTAGGACTTCCAGTACTATATTGAATAAAAGTGGTGAGAGTGTGCACCCTTGTCTTGTTCCTGGTCTTAGATGAAAAGCTTTCAGCTTTTCACCACTGAATATTATGTTAGCTGTGGGCTTGTCATATATGGCCTTTTTCATATTGAGATACACTCCTTCTGTACCTAATTTGTTGAGAGTTTTTATAATGAAAGGATGGTGAATTTTGTCAAATGCTTTTTCTGTATCTATTGAGATGCTCATGTGATTTTTATTCTTGATTTTGTTAATGTGGTATAACACTTTGATTGATTTCTGTATGTTGAATCATCCTTGCTTTCCAGGGATTAATCCTACTTGATCATGGTGTGTTGTTTAATGTGCTGTTGAATTTGGTTTGCTAATATTTTGTTAGGAAATGTTGCTTCTGTGTTCATCAGGGATATTGGCCTGAAGTTTTCTTTCTTATAGTGTCCTTGTTTGGCTTTGGTACCAGGGTAATACTGACCTAGTAAAATGAGTTTGGAAGAGTTCCTTCCTCTTCAATATTTTGGGAGAGTTTGAGAAAAATTGATATTAGTTCTTCTTCAAATGTTTGGTATATTTTACCAGCCATCTGGTCCTGAACTTTTCTTTTTTGGGAGATTTTTTACTACTGATTCAATCTTACTCATAATTGGTGTGTTTAGATTTTGTATTTCTTCATGATTCAGCCTTGGTAGGTTGTATGTTTCTAGAAATTTATCCATTTCTTCTAGGTTATCCAATTTGTTATCATATAATTGTTCATAGTAGTCTTTTATGATCCTTTGTATTTCTGTGGTGTCAGTTGTAATGTCTCCTTTTCATTTATGATTTTATTTGTCTTCTCTTTTTTTTAGTCTAGTTAAAGGTTTGACAATTTTATTTAAAAAAACTTAATTTTCTTAATCTTTTCTATTGGCTTTCTAGTCTCTATTTTATTTATATCTGCTCTGATCATTATTATTTCCTACCTTCTACTAACTTTGGGCTTAGTTTGTTCTTTTTCTAGTTCCTTGAGGTGCAAAGTTAGATTGTTTATTTGAGATCATTCTTTTTTCATAATGTAGGCTTTTATCACCATAAAATTCTCTTTTAGCAGCGCTTTTGGTGTATCCCATAAGTTTTGGTATGTTGTGTTTCCATTTTCATTTGTCTCAGTATATTTTTTTATTTCCCTTTTGCTGTCTTCTTTGACCCATTGGTTGTTCAGGAGTGTGTAGTTTAATTTCCACATATTCGTGAATTTTCCAGCTTTTCTCCTCTTGCTGATTTCTAGTTTCATACTATTATGGTCAGAAAACATGCGTAATATGATGTCAGTATTAAATATATAATGAGAAGAACATGTATTCTGCTGCCATTGGATGGAATGTTTCATACATGCCTGTTAGGTCCATTTGATTTAAAGTGTAGTTCCAATCCTATATTTTCTTATTGATTTTTCTGTCTGGATGATCTATCCATTGTTGAAAATGGGGTTCTGAAGTTCCCTACTGTTGTATTGCTGTCTATTTCTCCTTTCAGATGTGTTTTATTTGCTTTATATATTTAAGTGCTCTAATGTTGGGTGCATAAACATTTACAATTGCTATATCCTCTTGATGAAGTGACCCCTCTATCATTATATAATGACCTTCTTTGTCTCTTGTAACAGTTTTTGATTTAAAGTTTATTTCATCTGATATATGTATAGCTACCCTTGCTCTCTATTGGTTTTCATTTGCATGGAATATCTTTTTCATTCCTTTGTTTTCAATCTATACGTGTCCTTAAAGCTGAAGTGAGTCTGTTGTAGGCAGCACATAGTTAGGTCTTATTTTTTTTAATCCATTCACCACTTTGGGTCTTTTGAGAAGTTATTTACATTTAGTGATTATTGATTGTTAAGGGCTTACTATTGCCCTTTTGTTCATTGTTTTCTGGGTGTTTTATAGATTCTTGTTTTCTTTCTTCCCATCTTGCTGTATTCCTTTCTTATTTATTTCTCCTTTGATTTCTTTTCTATTTATCTTTTGTGTATCTATAATAGGTTTTTGAGTTATGCTGATAGTTACCTTGAGGCTTACATAAAACATCTTATAACAGTCTATTTTAAGCTGTTAACAACTTAATTTCCATTGCATACAACAGCTCTACATTTTTGCTCCCCCCACTGCATTTTGTTTTTGCTGTCACAATTTTCACCTTTTTATATTATGTATCCATTAATAAATTATTGTACCTATAGTTATTTTTAATACTTTTTTCTTTTAACTTTTATACTAGAGTTATAAGTATGTTACACACCCCCATTACAATATTAGAGTATTCTGAATTTGACCATATGTCTACCTTCACCAGTGAGTTTTATACTTTTATATGTTTTCATGCTGTTATTTAGCAGCCTTTTGTTTCAGCTTAAAGAACTCCCTTTAGCATTTCTTGTAAGACTGGTCTAGTGGTGATGAACTCTTACAGCTTTTGTTTGTCTGAGAATATATTTATCTCTCCTTCAACTCTGAAAAACAACTTTGCTGGGCAAAGCATTCTTGGTTGGCAGTTTTTTTTCTTTCAGCACTTTGAATATAGCATCCCACTCCTTTCCGGACTGCAAGGTTTCTGTTGAAAAATCTGCTTATAGTCTTATGGGAGTTTCCTTGTACATAACAAGTTGCTTTTCTCTTGCTCGTTTCAAAATTCTCTCTTTGTCTTTAACTTTTGGTAATTTGATTATAATGTGTCTCGATGTGTGGCTCTTTGGATTAATCTTTTCTGGTGTTCTCTGAGCCTCCTGGATCTGGATGTCTATTTCTTTCCCTAGATTTAGGGATTTTTCCACCATTATTTCTCTGAAAAAGCTTTCTGCCCCTTCTCCCTTTCTTCTCCTTCTGGGACTCCCATCATGTATATATTATCCATTTGATGGTGTCCCATAAGTCCCTTAAGCTTCCTTAATTTTTAAATTTTTTTTCTTTTTTCTTTTTTTTCATTTTTGCTCCTCTGATTAGATAATTTCCACTGACCTATCTTTGAGTTCAAAGATCTTTTTCCCATTTGATCTAGTCTGCTGTTGAACCCCTCTGTTGAATTTTTTAGTTCAGTTGTCATATTCTTCAGGTCTATTATTTCTATTTGGTACTTTTTAATATTTTCTCTTTATTAAAATTGTCCTTTGTTCATGAATTGTTTTCCTGACCTCGGTAAGCATCTTTATGGCCATTATTTTGAATTCTCTGTTGAGTAAATCACTTAACTCTCTTTCATTATGGTCAGTGTCTGTAGATTTATTTTGTTCTTTTGTTTGGGACATATTCCCTTGTTTCTTCATTTTCCTTGACTCTCTATATTGGTTTCTGCGCATTAGATAAAATAGTCATCTCTCCCAGTCTTAGCAGACTGGTCTTGTGTAGGAGATGAACTTTACCAATCAACCCAGCCCGAAATTCTGAGTGCCATCAAACCCTTCTGCTTGTCAAACCCATACCACCATCTTTGTTCTTAGTGCTTCCATGAGATTATGGGGTGCCAAGTCTCATCAGTTCCCCCAAAGTGGGGGGAATGCCCACATGCCTGTTCAGGCTCCTGGAGGATTATTAATTGCTTGCCTGGTCAGCTCCCAGATGCATGCTAATTGGAAGCTGGACCCTCAGGCAGCTGCTGAGAAGGAATGTTAGCTATGCAGTCTAGCCCACATCAGGGAGATAAGGGGAGATAAGGAGCAGAGTGGTCTTGCCTACTCACTCTGTACTGATCCAGGGGGAATAGCTGCTGGGAGTACTTGTACGCCCATATAAAACCAGCTTTTTGTTCTCTGTGGTCCTGCGGGACTCAGGAATGCTGAGCCCTGTCAGCTCCCAGAGCTAGGTAATTTAGGAGACAGTCCTCAGATAAAAGTTGTAAACATTGGGGTGCTAGATGTATAAACAAGTTCCTTCCAGGGAAAAGCGAGAGACTTGGTTTTATTGTTGGAGCAAGGGGACTAAGGTAGAAGATGTGCCCAAACGCCCTTTCAGGCTCCAGGAGGAGCCTAGCCAGCTCCCAGATGTAGATTGATTAAAAGCCTGGCCCTCAGCAGCAGATGGGAAAAGTAAGCAGTCAAACCTCTTTCAGGGAGAAACTGGAAGCTGGGCATTTTTGCCTGCTCCCTCTGCACTGAGCCCAAGGGGATAGCTGTGGAAGGTGCCTGTACACCCATTTAAAAACTGCCTCTTTGTTTCCTGTGGTCCTGGAGGACATGTGAATGCCAGGCCCCTTTGGCTCTCTGAGCTAGGTGATTTGGGAGCCTGTCCCTTGGGTTGAAGCTGTAAAAGTTAGGGCATTAGATATGTAAAAAATCTCCTCCCAGGCAGAAGCTGGAGACTTGGTTTTATTGTTGGAGTGAGCTAGGGGGAGAAGGCAGGGGAAGTGCCCACAGGCCCTTTCAAGCTCCAGGAAGAGCGTAGTCAGCTCCCAGATGCAGGCTAATTAGAAGCCTGAATCTTGGGCAGCAGCTGGAAAAGTTGCAGTCAAACCCCTTCTAGGGAGAAACTGAGAGTTGGGCTTTTTTGCCTGCTCCCTCTGTGCTGAGCCCAGGGGGATACCTGTGAGAAGTGCTCATGCACCCATTTAAAAACCACTTCTTTGTTTGCTGTGGTGATGGGGGACTTGTGAATGCCAAGCCCCTTTGGCTCTTCAAGCTAGGTTATCTGGGAGCCAGTCCCTCGGGTGGCAACTATAAAAGTTGGAATGCTAGATGTGTGGTCAAAACCCTTCTCTCCTCAGAGAGAAGCTGGGAGTTGGGGGTTCCCTCCCAATTGTAAGGCACTGTGCCAAGAGTGGGGTTTATGGCATGAGTGTCTCAGCTGTTCCTACTCATTTCGATGTGGGTATTTTCTCAGTCCTCTGATGGGTAGGAGTCACTGAACTAGCTTCTGGATTTCTCTCAGAGTGAATTGATCCATCTGTAGCTATATATTCAGTGCATCCATGGGAGGAGGGAAACTTAGGAGCCTCTTATTCCTCCATCTTGTTGATGTACCAGTTCACTCTTATACCTAAGGTATAGTCTTTCAAGAGTTCCAAATGAAACTCTTCAGTATCTACAAGGACTCCTCCTCCTTGTAGAGCTCTGAACTCCAGCTTTTGTCCCCCAAACCCATGAGGTTCCTAAAGCCTCTGTTCAGTTTCTCAGCCTCTCAACTCTTGCCTTCAAATTGGCAAATGCTTTAGAGGCTCTTGATGAGTACTTTAACCTTCCTGAACCATAGTTCCTTGCCTGTAAAATGGGACTAATACTACAGACCTTGCAATGTTGTTGGAACACTTGAATGAAACAACTTTTGTAAAACAAATGATGCAGTGCTTCGTACTTAATAGCTGCTCAATTCATGTCATTTTTCTTTCATCTTTTGTGGATCTAACCCTTCCTTTCAAAATGTTCAAGGAAAACCTAGAATGACAGCCATATGGCAGTTGTTCTAGACAGGATATGAAGGAAAGGAAAGCATTATTTCAACTGTCTTTTCACAGCATCTGAAGCACATGTACCTTATGCCCGTCTTGTATGTGGAATCCAGCAACACTGTTCATCTTTTTTTCAAAATAAGCCATAAAAAACCACAAGTTATTTAGAGTAAAGTACCTAATTCAGAATGCAATATTTATGAGCTAATTTGAATTTCATATGAGGAAGAATTCTAGCATTTTGCTTACCCTTGGAAAAATAAAAATGTGTAGCATATGCATAAATATTATTAGAGGTCAAAGGATACACAGGGGCTTAGTGACACTTGTAATCAGGTCTTCTCCCTCACGTGCACAGAAAAAGGTATAAAAATGCAAACACATGGCACTACTTTACAGAACCATGGATCACATCACAGAGAATGCCTCTTTTGTTTTCTTGTTTACTTTGAAAGATAAGCCTTCCTCCCCCTTCAGAAGCTGAAGACTTCTTTGCAGCAGGTATCTGAAAAGAAATGCCATAATGCAAAGAACTTTCCTTCTTAACTCAGTAAAATTGGCAACCTCAGCCTGCATGAGGGTAGCAATGGCCCTGCCACAGTTTACCATCATCACGGATTGGGATATAAGGTCAATGCTGGGCTCCTGGAGATGCTTTTTTAAAAAACAGCTCTATTGAGTTATTATTTACAGGCAATAAACCACACCCATTTAAAGTGTACATTTCCATGAAGTTTTGTATATGTGTGAAGAAACCACCATAATAAAGATATAGAACATTTCCACTTCCCTACCCAGAGATTCTTTGTGCCCCTTTGCAGTCCATCTCTCCTTCTACCCTCAGTCCCAGGCACCCACTGATATGTTTTCTGTCTCAATAGATCAATTTGCATTTCTATATTAGTTCGTATTTTCTAGAATTTTATATAAATGTAATCATACAGTGTAACTCTTTTTTGTCTAGCTTGTCTCACTCACCGTAATGAGGTTCATCATATTACTGCATGTATCAGTAGTTCATTCTTTTGTATTACTGAGTAGTATTCCATTATATAGATACACTACAATTTGTTTATCTTTTCACCTATTGATGGACATTTGCATTGTTTCCAACTTTTTACTATTACAAACAAAAGTGCTATTAACATTTGCACACAAGTCTTTTGTGGATATGTGTTTTCATTTCTCTTGGGTAAATACCTAGGAGTGGAATAGCTAGATCATATGGTAGGTTTATGTTTAACTTTATTAGAAACTGACAAATCATTTTCCAAAGTGGCTGTACTACCTTACATCCCCACCAGCAATGTGTGAGGGTTCCAGTTTTGGGGATACTCCTTAACATCATTTTTATTTACTTAAAGAAATTAATTCAGAACAATTAGCCTATAGTAAGGCTTGGCATTGAGTTCTTCATTTATCCTCTATGAGTCTGTTTCTGCATCTGATAAATAAGAATAATAATGGAACCTACCTCACTAGACTGTTTTGATGTTCAAATGAGATATAGGTTTAAAGATCTTAGCATATGGTAAGTTCTCAATAAATGTTATCTCATTATTATTATCTATATGTTATTAAGGCTATATGCCAGGGACTTACTAAGAGTTTTACATTTCTTGTCTTATTTAATCCTCCCAAGACCTTGAAATGTAGGTATTCATTATATATACTTTACAGAGGAAGAAACTGTAATTCAGAAAAGTTAAATGACTTGCTCAAAAATCACACAACAGAGTGGCTATCTGGAATTCAAACTCAGACAATGTAATTAGAAAGCTCAAGCATTTAAGCATTATGTTAGCTGGTCTTGCATTCTAATAGGATTAAGAGTGAATATGGTTGCGTTGATATCATCATTCCATGTAGGTTGTCACAATACATACTTTTTCACTTGCTCCTTGGTAGACCACTCAACAGATAGAGTACTTCTTCTTTGCCCTGTGTTTCAGCAGCTTGAGTCCCATTCTGTTTTGTAAATTTATGGCACCTAAACACAAGTCATGGAGAGAAATAACTCCCTGTATCCAGTATCTCATCTGTCCCCTCTGTTTCTTGAGATTACTCCATCCTACTGTCTAAGCCTTCTCCAGAACAGCCTTCTACCTGAAATGCTGCTTGAAGAGGTAGGTGCCTACCAAATTGGAAAACTGCCTGAGAGTGCCTCCTACTCAAGCTGTACATATGCCTGTCCCATCAGCCAGCAATTCCACTCCTAGATGCTTAAAAGAAAAGAATACATATATTCACCAAAAGAAGTGTGTTAGAATATTCATAGCAGCACTACTTGTAATAGCCCCAAATGGGAAAAAAACCCAAAAGACCATCAACAGTATAGAAGTACATTGTGTGGTAGTCATACAAAAAATAATACACAGCATTGGAAGATTGGGATTGACACATACACACTACTATATATAGAATAGATAACTAATAAGGACCTACTGTATAGCACAGGGAACTCTACTTAATACTCTGTAATGACCTATATGGGAAATGAAGCTAAAAAAGAGTGGGTATATGTATATGTATAACAGATTCACTTCACTGTACACCTGCAACTAACACAACATTGCAAATCAATTATATCCCAAGAAAAATTTTAAAAAAAATAATACACAGCAATGAAAATGAACAAATTGTGACTATATGCAAAAGTACATACCACATATGTATAAAAAAACATAAACATAACATTGAGCAAAAGAAACCAGACCTAGAAGAATATATACAGCATGATTCCATTTATATAAAGTTTTAAAACAGGCAAAAATAGTCTATGGTATTTATAGTCAGCTAAATGGTTATCCTTGTTGGTGGGCATAGGGGGGTGTGGCGGGGTATAAGTGACTGACTGGGAGGGGACATGAGCAAGACCTCTGGGAGTACTGGTAATGTTCTGTTTATATAGATGTTGGATAAATTATTAGTGTTCAATTTGTGAAAATTCCTTAAGCTGCATACTTATTTTTTATTGCACTTTTGTATGTCATACTTCAATTTCAAAATTCAAAGGAAATTAACCCCTTACTCTGTCCCATCCCCTCACCCCCAAATCCAAAACCCTTTGCAAGGCTGCTGATAGCACAGTTTTCTTTCATTGACCATTCTCTCAAGCATCTACTTAAAGTTTATTTCATGAGAAACTGGGATAAAACCAGCTTTTCCAACAATAAGAACGTAACAAAATTCCCTCTCCCACAACCAAATGTGTATCTCCCTTCCTCCCTGTTGCTCCATATGAAGACAGAAAAATAAAAATTGAAAATGTAAATGAGAGACTTGCACTCGACAGTGTCTTTAGGTAGAAATGAGTACCTCTGGCAAACTAATCGTAAGGGGCGGTCTTGGAGAATGAGTCACTCAGCAAGTCATGCAGTCAGCATAAAACAAAGAAGCAAGCAATGTGGGTATTAAAAGGATTTTTGTTTCATACTTCAGTTTGCTAAGGAAAAAAATCATCGATCTTGGCCTGCCTCTGCTAGTAGGTAGTACTCTCCATATTGAACTACAGCTTGCAAAACCCAGCAGCCACCACAGCCGTCAGAACTGCCCGTGAATTTAGACACACTGACACTAGAGACCAGATGCTTAAAATAGTTTGATATGTGTTGGTCTTTGAGTACATGTTCATACTTATTAACTAAGCAACTTAAATCATAAGACAGGAGATTAGCCAGCTGAAGTTTTTCTCTTTGGATGCTTTCGGCAATTGATTTCTTTGACTTAGATGGCAAAGCTGTCTCTTGTAGGATTGTAACGCACCCATCATTGTTTATCATTCAGTTTTACTACTGGCTGAATTTCCTGGGTATGGCAAAAGCTGCAGAAATCTGTGAAATTCCTTTGGTTATGCTTATCAGAAGAAATACATCTATTGTTTTTGTCTCCTTTAGACATATATGAAGTCTGCCTCTAAAGTGAGCTATCTGATCTCAAAGCAGAGAGTAATTGGGTATTAACAGAGGAAGTACTTAGCGCCTGGCTAACCAAAGTATGATTCTTGGATAGCAAAGTTGGCATTGCCCAGGAGGCTGTCAGAAATGCAGACTCTCAGGCCCTGCCCACATCTAGAATCTGCATTTTAACCAGGTCCCCAGACGATGCCTATACATGTTTATGTCTGATAAGCACTGCTGCAGGGTATATAGAAAACACTGCCTTTGAGCAGTAGATATAATTTTTCCGATTTTGTATTAAACATAGCATGTTCTTTCTTATAGCATGTAAAATAGGTACCAATTTCGAGATTGTGGCCCAAGTCTCATAATATGTTATGAGTAGAAAAAGCCTGTTAAAGTTCCCTATGTGGCTGGGAGCCTTATCTGTTTAGACCCATGTTTATGTCAAAAGGACAAAATGAATTGCTTAGAGGGAAACTAGAGGTGCTAGGACTTGTGGATACGGATGGTCAGTATAGCCCATAAGCCCAGGGCAGCAGATGCTGCCAGAAGCGCACGTGATGCTGACCGCATGTCTGTCTGTAGAAGACCTGTGCTTTGTGGGCAGGGCAACCACTGTGATGCTGTAGGGAATCACACTGTTCCTCCTTGTGGCAAAGACTGCTTATCATCCCCCAGGATCCACTATCCCTTTCTTCCTTTTGGTAATAACCTCCCTGCACACACATGGAGTTTTATCAGAGCATATAGCTGTCTAGCTAGAGACTGCATTTATCATCCTGCCTTGCAGGTAAGTGTGGCCATGATACTAAATTAGCCCGATGGAATGTGAACAAGAAGATGTATATACCTCTCATCGTTAAAAGGAAACTGTTTGGCCTACCCTCCTCTTTTCTCTCTTTCCCAGCAGATGTGGTGCTGTGGAAACAGCTTTGACCATCTCTATAAGGGCAACACTCTAGTGCAGAAAGCTGCAACTAAGTGTCTGCAAAGAAAAATGCCAACAAGAAACCCGCTAATTTTCCCTATATAACCCCAGAAAGGCTGAGAAATACGGGGCACAAATACTTCAGAATGTAGAGTGAGATATCGGAAAACTGACTGAAAGTGTATTAAGGAAAGTTACACCCCCAGTTTCTCTCTGTAACCATTCCCACCCAGCCACTACCACTTCGCAACGCAACATAGATAGGAGACTTCACCCCTGGGACGATTCAGCCTGAGAGGCTCCAGAGTCTGGCACACTAGAGGGTATGGAAGAGAAGCAGGCAAAATTTTTAAATTTCTTTTCCTTTTTTGACTTCTAGAACCCGTAGTCAGGCTTCTAATCCTCCAGGTAGGATTTTGGAAGAGTCTTTTCTGAAGAAACAATCCCAAGAGAAAAAATCTTACAGATGCTCAAATTTGAGGGTTCCCCAACAAAATGGCTGGGCCACACCCAATCATACAGAGCTTTTAGTTAGCTTTTCAGTGTTTTATACTGTACTTGGCATTTGGTATGTTCTTGCACTCTGGAAACTCATTTGCTTAATGTCTGGGAAATGTTCTGTCATTACCTCTTTTATAGTTTCTTTACCTCCTTTTACCAATTTTTTGAAAACAAGAGCTACACATGAGCAAAGCACATCATTTTAAACGCTAGACTAACAGGGATAAACAGGAAACCCCTATAAACTCCCAAAGGAGAAATGAAGTTTGCTCACAAAGAATTAGGAATCAATTTATAGTCATATTTCCCAG
Organism: Balaenoptera borealis; assembly: GCF_965194805.1. NCBI lineage: Eukaryota > Metazoa > Chordata > Mammalia > Artiodactyla > Balaenopteridae > Balaenoptera > Balaenoptera borealis. Next base: position 17,727,220 of record NC_138881.1, on the reverse strand, counting down.
CAGTAACACTGGAAGCTGGAGCAATGCCCATTACATTTTGATTAAAGATTATTTTCATTCTGGAATTCTATATCCAGCCAAACTAACATTCAAGAATGAAAAGATGGGAGATTGGGACTGACAAATACACACTACTATATATAAAATAGATAACTAATAAGAACCTGCTGTATAGCACGGGGAACTCTACTCAATACTCTGTAATGGCCTATATGGGAAAAGAGTCTAAAAAAAAAAGAGTGGATATATGTATATGTATAACTGATTCACTTTGCTGTACACCTGATACTACAACATTGTAAATCAACTATACTCCAATAAAGATTTTTTAAAAATAAATTATACCTAAAACAAACAAACAAACAAAAAAAGGGTGAAAGGAAAAGAACATTTTCAGGCATGAAAAAATTCTACAATGTATTTCCAGAAAGCTACTCCAGGATGTGCTTCACTAACACAAGGGAATAAACATACAAAGTGGAAGACTTAGGATCCAGGGACTTCAACACAGAGAAGAGAAAGGAGAATTCCTTTATTAACAGAGGAAATTGTGACAGAACAGCCATGCAGCTGGTCTAAAGAACAACCAGTACAGACTGAATCAGGATAACAGGAGATTCTAGGACAGATGTCTCGTGGGGGAGGGGAGAGGAGATGGAACTGATAGATTACTGGATGTGTTTGACAGTATTGAGAAGCATCTGTAACTCTGTGGAAGAGTGGGGAAATAATTAGCAATTGTTACACATAAAACTAAGAAAACAAAGAAAAGGCAATTATTACCTAGAGAAAAAAATGTACACTAAAGGAAATAGAATTATTGTATACTATATGCCTCAACTGTGAACAATTTCACATGGTCATAATAATGTTAACACAGGGTGTTCATTTAACCGAAAGTTATGATACAACTATATTGGAAAGATGAGGAGAGGGACAGTATGGGTGTATGTAAGGGTACTGAATTCTGATCTTCCATTATAGGAAGTAAATAGATAATGTACAAAATAGATAAATAAGAAATCATACTATAAATATAAAACTTTGTGTATGAAGGTAAATAGAAGAAATCGCTAAAAGATTTAACAGTAGTTTTCTCTGAGGAGTGGCTCTTGGGCATAGGGAGGAGTGGAGCAGTAGCTATATTTTCTTACAAGATTTTTAGTACTAATTTTGCTTTTTAAAATTAAGTACATCTATTAATTTGGTAAAAAATAAAAATACAGGCAAGTCAACAACAAACTACTTCTCTGGGAAGTATTCTTCTATAATTTGAATTCTGTGTCTGTCTGTCTGTCTGTCTCTCTTTCTAATTGTGGCATGAAAGGATTTATTTCTTGTTAAGAAATGTCAGGCATCAGGAAGCAAGTGAGCACTATATATTTGTGGTGATCCCAGTATCCCTGAGATCACATCACAGCATTCCACCCATATGAGGACTGGCCCTAGTGGACCATTAGTATGTGCATCTGGTTACATTGCAACTGTAATTTCTAAATAAGGTCAGCATTCTTGAGCAAACAGATATGACAGCATGATTAAATGATGAAAATCAAACCCAAGGGCATTTTAACAGGAGTCATAGTCCTGAAAGTAAAATGAGGATCAGAAGGCCTGGATAAAGGAGTGTCAGATATGGACTTAGGCCTCAGTGTCCTAATCATTCAGGAATTTTGCTTTCTTAGCCAAGAATCATCATCAGTTTCATCTGACATGAGAGTCACTCTTCCTCCCGGCAGTGCCAGATAGATGAGGCAGAATGGCCCAGATTCAGAGCAGAGCCACACAGGGCCAACAGCCGCCTGGGCATAAGGGAAGCCAGGCTGAAAACATCCCTTCAGTTTTTACTACTCATTATCCTAACTTAGTGCCTCTTCAGCCATCTTTGTGACAGCCGGGAGCAGTGACCAGTGGAGCATTCAGTCAACAAATGTTATCATCACTGAAATAATAATCATGTTATCACCCATCATAATGATGTTTGTTCTGAGAGAAGACTCAGAAGGCTTGGGGTTTCCATCTGGGAAAAACCAAGAGAAAGGTGATGTAAGCAGGACAGGTATGCCAACAGGGGTGGAATAGGAGAGGGCATGTGGAATTGAGAATGGAGTAAAGGGATAAAAGACAAGTGGCAGTGAGTAAAGTGGCACAATAAGAGCTACCCGATAAGAGCTAGAAATAAACTGGTTTCACAATAGTGTTGAGAGCAAGAGACAGATATTTTCTGCCACAGTCACATTATATCCACCCTGCAGTGTGTTCATTAGTCAGATATACCATTGGTAATGTTTTCAATTATATAGGAGGTGCTGTCAGTGCTCCTCCCACATCCTCTCTGATCTCCTCCCCACGCCCATGCGTACCAGCCTGACCTCCAATGGCTGGTACATGCATCTTTGCCAGAAGGCTGACCTGGGGCTGCTGGAACCAACTTTGCCCACACACACAATAGTGTCTGGGAACCAGTATTCCTCCAGGGGCAGCCTTGAACCAATGTCTGATGAGTATGGAGGTATACATGCCTCAGATACCTGGTTCCTTGGGTGGGTTATGCTGAGATGTCTGTTTTCCATTTCCAAAGTTTCCCAGCGGGAATAAACTTTAGTTGTCCTCTGTGGTAGCTGGGTTTTTAAAAGCACCTTTTATTAACTGTCTTCCCTTCCCTGTATCACCTCCCCATTCCCAGCCAGTGTCCCAGTACCTCCCTAAAACACTATGTACATTCAGTTCTTGTCTGACATTCTACCTCTGGAGAAAACCCAACCAAGACAAACATGGGCAGCATCAAAGGTAGATCTGTAGAGTTTTACGCCTGCTACTGCAATATGGTCAAGGACATCCCAGAGAACAGACAAAGGATGACTAGTAACTATAGTTCCTTCCCCAGCTGCACCTCTGCCATGGAAAGAATCCTTTTTCTATCTAATGGGGCCAATCAGCACAAGGGTAAATAGTGGTGGAAATTTAGTCCAAAGAAGAGGATCGTTAGATATAATATGTCCAAGGCAGACTGTGTATTTATGAGTCTTAGGCTGGAAGGGGCAATGACAGTTCATTTTTAAATGTAAGATTATATTCCTCTCACATCACACAGTTCAAAGCAATGTGCTGCATGCCAACCAGGGTATGGTTTTTATCACGTTACATGTGGGAACAGTCATAGGAATAACACTGGCCCTACTCTATGGAAGATAAACATCATAATTTATATTAAGAAGACCTGTAATATAAATTTATTTGTAATATATAGTTAATATCATAGGTCTATGACATATCACTATCATGTAGGTAGTCTCATTAATGTCTGAAGTTGCAGCAGAGAGGGCCACTTGCAAGTCTTCGTCTGAGCGCCTGAAGATCTTCACGACAAGACAATGGTTGGAAAGTAGAAACTGGTGGACAGTTCTCCCTCCTGCAAAGGTACCAGAGACCAAGAACAATCCCTAAAGCCCCCAGACTGCGGGTTTTCCAGAAGGAAAACAATCTAACCCTGATGAAAGAGAGTTCAAGTATGTCCTTGGCCCAAGAACAGTGGTTGTAGCCAAATGGAAAGAGAGGTTGGGTGTCCCCTAGCCAACTAACCCTCAGAATACCTTCTAGACCGGATCCCCCATTGGGGACCAGACCAGGATTCCATGCAAAGGACACTTTAAAGGATAGTGACTAAGACAGGAGAGTTGATTCTCTGATGTGATTCTAAAACCCTCAGAGAACAATGCAGAGCTCTATTAAGACATAATAAAAATATAACCTAGGTGAGAGACAGTACTTGCTCCCATTGCAGCTCAATGAGTGAGTAAATGCAGGAGTGACTATAGCCACACCAGACAGACAGCAGGGGATTTAGTCCCTCAAATAATTCAATAAATACTTATTGTTTGTGTGTGTGTGTGTATGTATGTATATATATATATATATATATATATATATATATATATATATATATATATATATATATATATATGACAGCATGTAAAGATATAGTGTTCAATAATGAAAAGGATGACTTCTCTCATGGTGCTTACAATGTGCCAGGCACTATTCTACTCTGTAAGATTCTTATAACACGCCTATAAGATAGGTATCCTCGTCGTCCCCCTTTTAGAGATGGGGACAGAGGTTAAGTGACTTGCCCACAGCCATACAAATTGTTAGTGCTAGAGCTGGGATTTGAACCCTACAGTGTGCTGCCCCCCAGGTAGTTCTAGCCTCTGTTGCTCTATTGCCTTGGAGTTTACATTCTGGTCAGCAAAAAAGACCTTACATAAGATATTAATCATATTTGCAATCATTTAATTTCAATCTTAATCTAGACCTTGTAGGAGGTGTTACGTACAGAGTGCCCTGAGCATGTTCACCAGCTTATTCACTCCATAAATACATACTGATTGCCTACTCTGTGCCAGGTTCTGTGGGAGATACTGGGAATTTAATGAGAGCAAAACGGATACCTCCTCTACTGTCTTGTGGAGGGAGAGCAGTCAGACATTATTTGAATGACACACATTTATATGTGATTGCAAAGGTGGCTAATGCTTTGAAAGAAAGTACTGAGAAGATTAAGAACATACAATATGAGGACTTGACATTTAAAATGAGATCTGAAGGATAAGTAACAGTTTACCGTGGTAAGGAGAAGAGGAAAATACATTTCAGGGAGGTGTGTACCAAAGCTCTGAGGTAAGAAAAAGAAAAATCTAAGGCACTGAGAGAAAACCAGTGAGGCTATAGCCCAGTGAGTGAGAGGGAGAGTGGAATGCAATGAGATAGGTCTGGTGGGGAGGGGTCACATGACTTAGCCAATTAGGTTACTTTTGAAAGTGAAAGGGATGCTGATAATAATTAAACCAGGGCAACAGGCATAAACAGGTTCTGAATTGGGTAAACTGGGACAGACGGTGACTCTAATTTAGGCCTTGTAAAGGTTTTATTCTCTATCCTAAGAACAATAAGAAGCTGTTACATGATTTTAAACGTGGGGTGGAGACATGTATTATCATATTTTATCATGATTATTTATAATAACACTCTAGCCGTAATGTGGAGAATAGATAAGACTGTGATAGCAAATGCAGGGAGACAAATAAGGACATTATAACAGGAATCCAAGTGAGAAATGATGGTGCTTTGGACCAGAGTGAAAGTAATGGAGATGGAAAGAAGGAGATGGAGCCTAGTGATAACGACTAGTAAAATCAATATAACTTGAAGACTGATTGGGTTTGAGGAAGAGAGGATGACATAGGAGCAACCTGGAAACTGCTTCATGAGGTCAGGAGAAGTGAGAAAGAACTGGACAAACAAAGAATGAAGAATGAAAGAAATGATCAAACAAATGGCTGCTATGGCCATTTACTCCCCAGGAGGAATTTGAATGGTCTAAGAAACTGCCATCCCAGCATTGGGGGCTACTTCTCATAGCCCCATTGTTTTCCACCATGGCTCGTGGATACAAACCAATTCTTGCTGTCTGAACACATCTGCACAATTAGAGAATGCAGGTATATCTGAGAGACCTAGAACTGAGCTAGTGACAGAAGCAGAGAGATGGTGTTCAAGGATGGCGATGTGATTTCAGAAAGGAAATATATCTTGAAAAAATTTGGAAGAGAAGGAAGGAACCTGGCTTGTAAAAGAAATACGTATTCCAGATAGAAGAAAAGGCACATGAAGAAATCCTATTAGGTTGTGTGTTAAGAGTATGTTAGCGACTTTCCAAGATTATCATTTAATGTTTGAAGGGGTCTTTCTTTCTTTTTACAATAAAAGTAGAAAATAAGGAAGAAGCCCAAAGTAGTTTCCCTTCCAAATGAATCACTTTCCCTTTTCTAAACCACTGTCAGATGCCATCTGATTCTGTCCCAACTGAAACAACCAAATTGGGAGGGAAAAGCCCTTCAAGGGAATTGTAGTACAAAGCACACTGATTTTCCTTGTGGATAAGTGAAGTCAGAACATAAGTTCTCTTAGCTAACATATCTTTTTGGTTGTTGTTAATTTACTTATGTCTGAGGCTGATCAAAGTAAACTGGGTTTAAAATAGCTCTCAATCAAATTAAAGTTCCTCTTACATTATTGATTTTAATCAAAATGGAAATAATGTGTAGTTTGTTATCCTTTCCAAAATTATAATCATCACTCTCGTTTGATGTGGCCATAAGAGTGCAAGCATAACCAGAAATTCTAATTTTTACTGATATTTCTATACTGTTTCCATTTTCATATTCAACTGCATTGTGTAAGGCTGATGTTTCACTCTTTCTACCAAAAGTCCTGAAGGAAAAAAAAAAAAAAGACAGTGATGCTTCGTAACAGTCTTTACCTGGTAACAAATAAATAATTCAAAGTTAAAGACTTTTAGTCTTGGAATGAAATCTAGAGGTTAGGTCGTCCTATTCCCTTATTTTGAAAACTTAGAAAGCGTAGGTCAGAAATTGCTTGCCCAAAATTGCGTGATGGAGTCAGAACAAGAACTCAGCTTGCTGATGCCCAGGCCCTATTCTTTCTACCGTATTCCATAATCCTAAAGCTTTGTTGGGCTTCAAGCCTCATGGAGTTTCTAACAAGCTAATAGTGTAAGAAGAAATAATGATTTATTTAATTAGTATTTTCCAGAAGGAAAATGTTCATCTCTTTTAATACCAGTGTTCAATTTCTTTTGACATAAACGTTCAATCAATGTTCTTCTCTCTTAACATGAAGCCAACTATAACTTCTTTTGGCAATTATATTGTATTGAGAAAGACTTTTCTGTGGTGGAATAAAGCTAATTTGATGAAAACCTCACAAATTCAATCTTGGGTTGCATTCTCATTTAACCTTCACTCAGCTTTAAATCAGAGGAATCAACTTTCCCTGAAGCAGTAGAAAATAATAAACAGGGTGTTTATTTGAGTTTTTTTTTCAAGGATAAAGACAACCAAAGAAATGGTAAGATTAATTTGTACTTGATTTTGTTTAAAGCTTTTGAAGAGGAGTTTGTCGTGCTTGTTCAAATAAATATCTTTCTGGCACCTCAGTCCTTCATTGCCAAAAAACAGATACGGAGTTCTGTAAAGGTTAAAAGATGGAAATGTTTTAATTCAAGACTTCTTTCACATAGAAAATAAACAATAACCACATCTGGTTTAAAATGTTCTGATACTTGTATTTTATAAGAGACAACACAAATTATTGAAGATGCAAATTACTTCATCTCAAGACTCAATCAGTTCCCCTTATTCCTTGGTATTCAGATAAGTTAAAGTTTTCAGTTTTATAATTAGCTAATATTTACAAAACATGATTTTAACTGTCCTAAAAAATCTTTCAGCTATCTTACTACAACCTTAAGCTACCATCCTATCATTTATTTTTGAACATCAAACATCTCAGAAGAGTATCCTCTTCCCTTGGCTTCTACCTCTTTACCAGTCAATTTTCAACCCCTACCTCCATTGAAACTGCCCTCCTAAAGGTCACTCATGAATGGCTGGCCTTCCTCTGCCACTAACAAAATCTTTTGGTCTTTTTTCAGTCATTATTCTTACTGACATTTAGCCACAACATTTGACATGGTTGATGTGGGTATGGTCCCTTGTCATCTAAAACGCTAAACTCTCCTGGTTTCTTCATCCTGTTGCATCAACAGCACTGCTGATCAGAGTATGGAGCCATGGGAGCCCCTCATTTTGGAGGAGAAATCATCATTGTTAGTTAGAGACAAAATGAGATAAAACAATACATTTGGGGGAAAGTATTTTGGTGAGTGAGTTGTTGAGGACAGACAGACAAACCAAAGAAAGAAAAACAGTGGGAGTTTAACCAAGTAGAGCTGAGGTCCCAGTGGAAGCCCAGATGCCCTGGCAGTAGAGCCACCCCCCTTTTAGTGGTGCCATCATGTTGATTTTTTCAAATGCAAATAGCATAATAATTAGAGGTAAATCCATCAGTGGTCTTGAAGGAGTTTGGGAAGGGTTTGTGCCTCAGACAAAGGGTGAGGTCACAAGGGAAAATAATCTGGGTTAAGTGCATAAAAATTTCCCTGGACTTGCACACTTAATACCTTCTGGGGCCAGCACATACCTGCTGTTTCTCCCTCTATATTGGTAAAGTCTGTGTTGGAAAAGTATCATCTGATTGCATATTCGTCTGTTCTGCTCATTGGCCTAGCTGCCTATAAGGAATCTCAGTCTGGACAAAAAGACAGAAGAGCACTTTCCCAGACTGGGATCAGAGCAACTGAAGGACCTGCTCCTCAGATTTCTTCCCCTGCCCTGCAAACCACCCACAGGGTTGGCTCAGCCAGAGTTGGGGGTGGAAGAAGAATAGGCATTCAACACCTTCTTTCCTCCCTCCACTCTTTCTCCCGCCCTCCTTCCATCCTTCAATAACATGTACAGAGAACCTAATGAATGCCAATTACTCTGTTAGACACTGAGGGCACAAAAAGTAATAAGACTGGTTCCCAAACTAGTTTATGGTCTTAAGGGAAAATGTATAGCCTACAAGCACCTTTAAGTCAATATTTTTTTTAAAAATCATGTATTCTAATCCTTACATTGCTCGCAACTCCTACCCATCCTAGCCCCTCTTCATGATTTCTCTTATTTCTATTACAGGTAATCAAAGGTTACTCAAGCTTAAAACTCTAGATTTATCACTCAGTTTCTAAAATAAGCATCCCTCCCTTCCTTTTCTACTGCTATGCCCTTGGTTCAGATGCTTATTAATTTTCTACTGCACTAACATGCTTGCTAACCTCCCTGCTTCTAGTTTCTCCCCAGTTCAATTTATTCTGCTCAAGGCCACCAAATTAATTTTCTTCAAACACGGCACTGAGTATATCAATATCCTAGGCAAAATAATCATAGACTCCACAAAATGTCTATTCAAAGTACCTACCAGCTGACCCCAACTTATCTTTACAGCACATTTTCCACCATTCCAAGTGCATACTTTATTCTCCAATTATATTAGTATGGTAGGCTGAATAATGGCTCCCACAATGTCTGCATCCTAATCCCCAGAACCCCTGAATATGTTACCTTACATAGTAAAAGGAACTTTGCAGATATGACCAAGTTAAGGATCTTGAGATGGGAAGATTATCATAAATTATCCAGGAGGGTCCAGTGTAATCACGAGGGTTCTTATAAGAGGGAGACAGGAGGTCAGGGACAGGAGAAGGCAATGTGACAACAGAAGCAGAGATTAGAGTGATGCAGCCATGAATGAAGGAATGCCAACAGTCTCTAGGAGCTGGAAGAGGCAAAGAACAGATTTTTCCCTAGAACTTCCAGAAGGAACCAGTCCTGCTGACATCTTGATTTTAGCCCCATAAGACACATCTTGGACTTCTGATCTCCAAAACTCTAAAACAATTAATTTGAATTGTTTTAATTTACTAAGATTGTGGCATTTGTTATAGCAGTAATAGGAATCTAACACAATTCATTAGCTATTGCTCTGTAAGTAACTACCAAATCTCAGTTGCATACAAACATAAGCATTTTACTTCTGACTCACAGGTCTATAGGTCAGCTGTACTTTGCTGATATTGGATGGGTTCTGCTGGCTCCCCACTCTTGGTTCAGTTCACCTCTACTCTATGTATCTCTCATTCTTCTGGAAATAGCAAGTTGCATAGAAAATATCCTTCTCTAACTCGGCAAGTACATTTCAAGCATTTGCTCATATCATATCTGCTGACATTCCATTGGTCGAAGCAGCTTACCTGGACAAACCCAAGATCAATGGGGCAGTAAAATATCTCCTGTCTCTAGTGGGAGGAACTTCAGGGTCTCAGGGCAAAGGGCATAGATTTAGGGAGTTTGAAGTAATAGGAATAATAATGCAATATGCCCAGTGGTGTGCTGGTACATCAGTTTTCAAAAACAAACAAACAAGAAGAAAACAAACAAAAGAACGCTGATTTATAGACTTTGTAAATATTCCCACTTTGGTTGATTTCAAGCTACCAACATGACATCACTGAACATGAAATTGGGAAGAGATGCACACAATGGGCTCTTGTAGCCAATACTAGTCAGTTTCAGCATAGCATTGGATCTGCAAATCAATCAAACCAGGCTCATGCCATTCTATCCTACTGAAATTCCTCCACCTTTCAAATGCCACCTTTTGCACAAAGCTTCTCTGTTTTCCTAACTAGAAGTGATTACTCCCTCCTTGGCATTTTCAAAGCACTTTCTTGTGGATATTTTTCATTCATTTTTCTGGGATACCTATTGTGCATATAGACATATGTCCACTGGTTTTCAAGGTACTAGAAGATAGGGACTGTGTCTAACCTATTGAGATCCTGCAGCACTTTGCACACAGTAGGTATTAATAGCTATCTAGTAGATGAATAAATGAATGAAGGAGACACATAAAAGGATAAAAATGTTAATTAGATTATTTGGACAGGTGTTATTCCAGCAGAAAAATGTCATCTGAAAGAAATCGGCCAACTAAGAATTCCAAGTAACCTAATCCCAGAGAACACAAGAGTCCTGAGCATGTGCAGTGGGCGAGAAATTTTTTCTTCCTAACCTGTTCAAAGCTGAGAATTTGAAAACCGCCACAGAAGTTAATTCTGACAAAACAAAACATTCTCTTCTCCACCATTAGGAAACAGAAGCTCCAACACCCACAGAGAATTTGGAAGCCCTCAATGACTGAAGCAGTGGAAAATGAGTCTGCTTCATAATCCATAGCAGTTTTGCAGAAATCCTCCATTTTTATTGTCAGGAGGAAGCCACAGTTCTTACCACCTGGCAGCTGTCGAGACCTGGGATTCAAACTGGTAGAACCAAACTGGTTTCCTGTGTAAATACCTTTTTCAATCCTATCATCAAACTCATCCCTGTGAATGAGGCGCTCTTCCAACCTCAGTGCAAGGCAATTCTGTTTGGAATTGAGATTGTTACTGAGGCAATTTTTAGGGTTTGTGATTCAAGCACATTCATTGGTAGGGTAAGAAAGTGTATAGGCATTGTGGCTGTCCCCTGTTGAGTTCATGAAATGAAAAATAAGACTTTCTTTCATTGCTATTGCTTTTGGTCTTTTTAAAGCCCTTGCATACTAGGAGAAAGGGGTTTTTAAAAACTGAAATGCAGATAGAGTTCTTTTTCTCTCAAACAAAGCATCTTTGGTACAGAGAGCAAAGCCTTGATGCATAAAATATACACAAGGGCCATCTTCCCTTCCTTCATTAAGAATCAGGGATAACTTTACATGTGTAAGGAGGAAACTTACAGATCTAGACAATATTCTTCCTGGAGTGAGGCAAATATATCTTGTGGAAAAATATACCCCTTCCTTGGTCTGCCATGTCAACAATCTCCCTTCCTGCATAGCATGAAATGTCCACAATTACAGTGGCTTCTCTGGGTTAAATAATAGGCTAAACATTGATTCAAATGGCTCCGATTAAAACATACTCATTTGTTCATTCAATTAACCATTTATTGTATAACTACTATGTTCCTGACACAGTGTTTGACACTAAGGATTCCAAGATTAATTTTTAAAAATGGAACAAGAGGGGGCTTTCCTGGTGGCGCAGTGGTTAAGAATCCGCCTGCCAATGCAGGGGACACGGGTTCGAGCCCTGGTCCGGGAAGATCCCACATGCCGTGGAGCAACTAAGCCCGCGCGCCACAACTACTGAAGCCCGTGCGCCTAGAGCCCGTGCTCCGCAACAAGAGAAGCCACCTCAATGAGAAGCCCACGAAGCCCACGCACCACAACGAAGAGTAGCCCTGGCTCGCTGCAACTAGAGAAAGCACGCACGCAGCAATGAAGACCCAATGCAGCCAAAAATAAATTTATTTAAAAAAAAGAAATGAAAAAAGAGAATCCCTATTCTTAAGGAGTTAAGAGTCAAGTAGGGAAAATAGACATAAATAGTTGGAGCTTAGATGTCCTCACGTCTGATCAGACACATAGATTTGAAAATCTGTTATTAAAGAGTGAAGCCAGTGTTCAAGGGGAGCCATATTAACAGTGGCACAGATTCCATTAGATCTTACTCCCCACATACTCTTTGAAAACCTCAGACTTCTTTAAGGTATGCCTTGAAGATCTCTGGTAGTTCCCATGGAGTACTTCACATGTACTCATAAAGATATGCACTCTAACCAAGAACCTTTGTGTCCTGGCCCAGTGGGCTGCCGTTCTCATGGGAGGTGCTCAATAGTACATCCCTTCTGTGTAGCATTCAGTTGGGTGGGATCCTGGGTTCTCCAATATCTTACAGATATTTAAGGATTCTGTTTTTTAATTGTCACACAAGCTCTCTTCTCCCTATGGGCCTATACTAGTGCAAGGGATAAATCTGAATGGCAAACACCATGCTATACTCAAAATCCCCATGCCCTTGGAGTTCCTAAGCTATAACTTATTGAATCACCCTTACTGGGCCTGCCTTTTTCTTCCTTCAGGGTGATTTGGCTCACAAAAGGGCCTCTCCACTGGTTGAGAAGTCATGATTAGGCATATCTGCAAAGTTCTAAGACTCAAGCTGGGACCATTGCTACTCTTGTAATATTTAAGCAGTTTGACTGGTGCAGCCTAGTGGAAAAAACAGAGAAAGCACCCTATAGGAAGTCACACACAGGCTGAGGGCTAAAGGATGAATCAAGAGTTTCCCAAGTAAAGAGGAAGAATGAAAATGTCAGCAATGAGGTAGAATAAGCAAAGGACTACATTTCATTTGAACACTGAATTGTATAAGCTAATATTGTCTTGTAGTGCACATAGTGGGTGTATGTCCCATTTCTAGTATTACATATTAACACATCACTGATCTAGTCAGTGTCAGTGGATTGATATAAATAGTTTGAACACACCAATGTATCATTGTAATGCTTCTTTAACTGTTTTATGCAGACATCACAAGTTACAGTAATACCTATGTAAATCATAATTGGTAATTAAATTGAAATACTTATTTTAATTATAATATAATTAAATTACTCTTTCAGTTGAAAAAAAAAGTATGGAAAAAATTTTCTTATTAAAAATGAAGGCATCCAGTTGATACAGAATTGAGAGGAGATGCAGAAGCTGGTGCTATGACCAGAACAGGAAAGAAACAAATTGGGATAAAGCATGCCACAAATTTCACAATGAATGGCAATTGCAATTTGCTACAACAGAATAAAACAAAAAAGCTATTTGTGTGTAAAAAACTTTAGAAGAAAATAAACTGGAAAACAGTAAGAAAATATTAAAAATAAAATTATTTCAACCAATACATAGTGAATATGATAAGAAGTTTTGCATCAATAGTCAAAAAAAAAAATCAGTGAAATGGGTCACCTGGAATCAGAATGAAATTTCTAACAAAACATTTTTTAATAATTTATAACTTTGGCCAGCTATCTAATGGCTTGGATTCTTGCACAAAAAGGAAACCATATTTAGATAGAGAAACAGTGAAAGATTTTTCATTTCCATTGTGGAAATTGTGTTAGAAAATTATAAGATAAAGATTTAAAATGATATTTTACGAAAAGTGAATGATTCTCAATTATGCCACCAAACAATTACCTGTGGAATACGTTTCTAACAATTTCAAAGATCAATTGGCTCAAAATTTGAAAAATTGCATGTACTTTTCTCTAGCTTTAGATGAGTCACGCAGTGTAAGTGACATTACCCAATAATACTCTGGGTACATTTTGTCTCAAAGGACTTACAAATGTATAAAGAAATGATGTCAATTAGGGGCCTAAAAATCAAATTTATGGTGTAGATATTTTTTAATCTTTTACATCTGTCAAAGAAGAATTTCAGCTAGACATGAAAAAATTCATTTCTATAATAACAGATGATGCTTCAGCTATATTAGTTTCAAAAATATGGATTTATTGAATTTTTAAACAAAAGACTGATGTTTTTCTTTTTGCTTTGTTCCACTGTATAATACATATTGAAAATATTTGTGCTCAGTTTCCTGAAGCAAACTTAAGAAAAGTGTCATGGATACAGTTATTAAAATTGTTCAGTACACATGCAAATGCTATGAATCATTGCCAGTTTATGGAACTGCTGACAGAAATAGAAGACAATGATCGTCTGTTCTTTGCCAGTGCTTATTGGCTGACTTGTAGAAGAGCTTTGCAAAGATTTATTGTACATTACTTTTAAATAAAATTCAAGATTTTCTTAAAGCAAAAGGAATACTTGCCAAGTAGTCAATAACCAAAGACAAAAATGGCAGTGGGATTTACATTTTTTCACTGATAGCAGATTGCACATGAATAAACTAAACTTTTATACCAGCTTTATTGAAATATAACTCACATACCATACAATCCACCCATTTAAATGGTACAGTTCAATGAATTTTTAGCATATTCACAGAACTGTGTAGCCATCACCACAATGTAATTTAAGAACATTTTCATCACCCCAAAAGAAATCCCATACCCATTAGCAGTCATTCCCCATTTCCCCCTAGTTTCCCCCCTTTCCCTTGCCCCTGGCAGCCACCAATTTACTTTCTGACTATGGATTTGCCTCTTCTAGACATTTCATATAAATGGAATCATACAATATGTGGTCCTTTGTGACAGGCTTCTTTCGACTATCACAGTGATTTCAAGGTACACTCATGTTGTACCATGTATCTACTGATACATTTATGTTTTCATTTCTTTTTATTGCTGAATAATATTCCATTATATGAATATGTAACATTTTATTTATCCATTCATTAGTTGATAACATTTGTATTGTTTCAACATTTTGGCTATTATAAATAATGCTGCTATGGACATTTGTGTACCAGTTTTTGTGTAGATATATGTTTTCATTTCTCTTGCACGTATACCTAGAAGTGGAATTGCTAGGTCATATGGTAACTTTATGTTAACTTTGTGAGGAACTGCAAAACTGTTTTTCAAAGTGGCTGCACCATTTTAAATTCTCTCCAGCAGAATATGAGGGGCCCAATTTTTCCACATCCTTGCCGACACTGCTATTATCTGTCTTTTTGATTATAGCCATCCTAGTGAGTGTGAAATGGTATCTCATTGTGGTTTTGATTTGCATTTCCCTGATGCCTAATGATGCTGAGGAATGAGCTCATTCTGAAAGTCCAAGGAAAGGAAAAGCTTATTTGTGAGCTAGACAGGTATGATAATTTATGTTGAAATTGAAGCTTTTCATAATAGAAATCACTAATAATGATTTTCACATTTTTCTAACATGAAACAATATGCAGAGGATTTAAACTGTAATTGACAGCATTATGTAAGTTGGCTACAAAAAAAACTACAAGAAAAATTTAAAGAATCTTTTTTTGATAAATTGAGTTGTTTTTCAATTTATACAATACCCCTTTGAACTTATTCATCATACTGAGTTGACACAAGATTTAGTGAATTTATTTAACTCGGACAGATGTAGTTTGAAACTGATACGGTTTTTATTCAAAGTCAAATCAGTTCTAAAAACAATAAACTGGCTTTGTCAATATGGATGCAAATGTTAAAAGAAGATGTTTTTTGGTACTTGCTTGATTTCAGCTACTGGAAAGCTTTTAAGTATGCTTGGAAAAACTTAGGCATGTGAATCTACTTTTTAAACTGAAAATTATATGAAATCTAAATTTAGTTCAAGTATTCCCAATGAAAATTTAACATGCAAATTGAAATGTACTGTAAGTATGAAACACAAGCCAATTTTCAAAGATTCAATATGGAAAAAATAATATAAAATATCTCAATAATATATTTTTCATTTTGATTGTTTGTGGAAATGATAATATTTGCATATATTGGGTTTAAAAATTTTGCCATTTAAATTAATTTGACCTGTTTCCTTTACCTCTTCGTAATAATTAATTTCAAAGGTTGATCTGTATTGTTAAGGGTGATACTGGGAGTAAAATTCTGTGTATAAAGAGCAACAGTGAACTGAAAGAGGAGGGCAGGCATGTTATCATGAAGATAAGTTGCCAAAACTGGAACTTACCTGCCAAATCACTATTTGCATAGGTCCAGTGCATCCCCAAATAGAGAAATCTTCATGAAGATTAGAAGTAGGTACAATCTTGAACAATGGGAGAGGATTTAAGACCAATTTAAGTTATGATGCTTTGGTACTTTTGAAAACTCTCATCTATCTACATATATCTTGAGTCTCTGGGATAGCAGATCATGGCTGGGATATGCAGACAATTATTGAAGCAAATCTATATAAACAACTAAGGAATACATATGAACAGTATGTAGGATTATTTTCACTTTGCAGCCAGTTAGATGTAACCAGAAGGGCTAAATAGGAATAATACTTACTACAGAGAACAATTTAGAAATTTTAGTACAGAAGTGAGCAAATTGTTAAATGGAAGATTACAAAAGAAGCAGCAAAAAATTATTTTTATATTATACATATGCTACCTTTAAGTATATATGTATATATTTAAAGTATATATTTTAAAGTATGTGTATATGTGTCAAAATATACATATATATGCATATGGAATGATATATAACACAACATTCACTATATTAGCATTGGTTATCTCTGGGAAGCAGAATTACAGGTGATTTTTATTCCTTTCTTTTTGCTTGACTGTGTTTTATAAATTATCTACAATGAACATGTATCCCCCTTTTTTTTTTTTAACATGTATCCGTTTTGTACTAACAAAAAAGTCTTTTAAAAAGTAATCTGAAGACCTCCTACCTATGTAATTGAAAGCTGCAGTCTTCTGAGCAGAGCATAACCAGAAATGGAAGACATTACAAAGACTAAACAATCATCACCTCCCCTCAACACATAGCATAAAGATGAAAAGACCTTCCAACAAATTAAGTCTCAGTGAAATTCTCCAACAGCCACTTTTGGCTCAGCAGAAGGGCACACATTTTTTTCTCTGTTGCTTGGCCTAAGATGTCTGGGCACAAGCTCACTGGAGTGAGGTGATACCAGGCAGCCTCTCCCAAGCTCACGCAGACATGGTTTTCTATGTCGCACAGCGTAGCGGGTAAGGCTAAACTTTGTGGGATACCCCCCACTGACTCTGCTCCCCAGAACACATGAAAACCCCCTGAACAAATTCTTAGTTTCCTACTGGGTGCTGATTTTGCACATTGCTCTCATTCTCTTGAAACGCAAACATGATGGATTTCTTTCGCAGAGTAATGTGAACAGAAAATGCCTTAAGGTCATGGGGTGAGAGGTGGGATTCAGTACAAGTGTCTGGAAAGTTTAGATTTCCATGGTCAACTGCACACTAGGGAATTTTCCCAAGTGACTCTCTTGGTTATAAAGCTTTTCCCTCTCAGCTCCAAACCTACCTTGCCTTGCTTTGTTCTTTTCTCCGAGGCAGGGTCTGGAACTCTGCCAGCTACCTTTCCCCTTAGCCAGCTGCTCCCTGTTGGACTCTGCCAATAGGGGGCGCACAAGGGAGTCTGTGAGGGTGGAGGAGGGAGAAGGGACTTGCTCGTCCCCGTTTGCTCACTGTTTCTGTCAGCATCACTCCAGTAAGGTTTCTTCACCCAGGCAGTGACGTTTGCTCCCTCAGAGACATCTACACCAGCTGAGAAGCTCCCCCTCCTCCGAGTTACTAAATTTTAACAATCCCAACCTCTGCCTTGTGTTCTCCAGTCCTAGAGGTAGAAGCAGCTTTCTGTAGTTACAACCTTGCAATATTTCAGTCTTCCCCTTTTGCCTTTCCAGATCTCTAATACCTGGTTAACAATTTGTTATATTAAATTCTCTCTGTTAAAACAGCTAATGTGCTTTCTGTTACCTGACTAAACCTGCCGAATACAGTCAGAGAATTGAATTTCAAAAAAGGTGAAGGGCACATTATTAATAGAACATATTAGGTAACTTTCTTCTGTTCTAACAATTGGGCTTATAATTGATAAACAAATAAATGAAACCATGTGTAATTATAATATAATAATTATATTACTAATGGCAGCTATACAGACATTTTAAGAATTAGGACCAGCTGTGGCTGGAATAATCTAAGCCATGTAATTGGTTCAAGAAAACTTCAAGAAGGAAATGAATTTTAGGGATGAGTGATACAACCTCTCAGAGAGGAGAAGAAAGGTCATTCTGGTATGGGCAATGGCATTTGCATAGGCTTGAATGGGAAAACAAATGAGTCACTTGTACAAGGAAACAGTCCTTCATCATCAACCTCCTTCCCAGCACTTAGCACAGAGCCTGAAACATTGGAGATGATCAATGAATATTTGCTTAAGTATTGAATGCAATGATCGAGTTGGTTTGTTTTATTGGTATGGAGAGTTTGGGTAATCTTGTCCTCAGAAGTCTTACTTGTGTGCAGCAATTCAGAATCATAGCAGGTTCATAATAATAGGAGCCAGGATTCTGGAAGAAGATATCTTGGAAGTACAGTAGGAGAATGGGAAGTTTTGAGACAGCCAGAAATTATCGCCTGAGTAGTGCAGAAACAACCCCTGGACTTCAGCACTCACGACAGAAATGGTAAGGAAATGGAAGAAGGGGAAAGAAGAAGGAAGAATCTTCAGTACCTGGAGATCAATGTAAGGATAAAGGAGAAGAAAAAGAGCCATCGCGCCAGTGTTATGAATCTAAGAAAACAGAAAACCTGCATAGGATTTGGGGAACAAATAGAACTATCTGAGCTAAGTGTTTAAATTAACATGTTCATGGAATATCCAAATGGAGATTGCCTGTGGGCAGAAGGGGAAAATGATACTAAAAGAAAGGAGAAATTTTCAGACCTGGAAATGAAGATGTGCAACCCATATATACAAATAAATTGTGACTGAGTGGATAGTTAGCAGTGTAAAACGAGAGGGGGCTCCAAAAGCAGAAGAAACAACTCACGTACCTGGAGGATTTTTATATAATTTACAATGACCAGTTGTTCTGCTTGTAGACTAGAAACAAACAAACAAACAAAACTATGGGTTTAAACTAGAACTTGAAGGATTTAGATTAAATTCAATATTTCTTGACAGTGAGAGAAGGTTACAAAATCTTCTTCTCTAGACTTTTTAAAAAATGAAATTGATTATTATTTGTCTGGGGGTGGTGTGACTGTGGACCTGCATAAACTTAGTGGAATAAAATTTATTGCTTGATTTCCCTTCCATTCTTATGATTTCCTAGAAGGACTTTTAGTGGTTGGTTAATTCACTCAAGGTCATGTACAATGAGAGCCAAGTAGAAATCAATTTGCCAAGTCTGAAGTAGGTTTTCATCTCAAATGGTTGTGTCGTATCTATCCCCTACAAAGAAATAATAAACGGAAAGAGTGCAGCCTCTTGGATGTCTGGTGATTACCACCATGACACCCTAGACAGAACTCTGTCCCCAGCAATCCCTTACTATTCTCACTGACTCAGAACAGCAGAAAGGGTGGGCAGTTAGGATTGAGGAGAGAGATGCCAACGAATTTACTGTTCTCAAAATGACTAAAACTTTGGTATTTTCTGCAATATTCAGTCAAAGAAACGCAAATTCTCAACAACAAAAATAATAACAGCATTTCTGACCTGTGGCACTCCAATGATAAGGATGTTTCAGAAATCATTTTAAACAATGAGGTAACTACTATCTGTTACAGATTCAATTGTGTCCCCCTCAAAAATTCACATGCAGAAGTCCTCACCACCATTACTTCAGAATGTGACCTTATATGGAAATAGGGTTGTTGCAGGTTAAAGTTTAGATGAGTCATGCTGGAGTATGGTGGGGCCCTAAACCAATATGACTTGTGTCCTTATAAAAAAGAACACCATATGAAGAGACAGAGAGAACACCATGTAAAGACTGGAGTTACGCTTCCACAGGCCAAGGAACTACCAGAAGCTAGGAGAGAGACCTGGAACAGATCCTTCCTTAGCACCTTCAGAGGGAATTTGTCTCTGCTGACACCTTGATCTTGGACTTCTAGCCTCCAAATCTGAGACAATAAGTTTCTATTGTTTCAGACACTCAGTTTGTAGTACTTTGTTAGAGCGGCCCTAGCAAACTAATATACTATCATTATCTCTATGTTATGGATGAGAAAAATAAGGAAGTGGTAGCTAGTAATGTAGCTTCAGAGCCTGAGCTTTAAGAGCCTGTATGACCACTCCCCCCAATATCATTCAATATGACAGTAGTGATAAGTGAGGGTTGTACTGAAAAAATTGATGATAGTAGTAACAGCTCTGTAATTCCTTGACCATATCTTGAATTAACAAGGATAAGAAAGTATTCTTGTAAATGTCTCACACCACACACACACACACACACACACACACACACACGAAGTCTAGACTTTAATTACTGCATCCCTGATCACTTACTGAGAACTGTGGTTTTTTGAACCCCAGATGTACACTGAGGACTTGTGAATTTCAAGTCTCAGCACCAACACTAACCAGGAGCTTTTCGTTCACCCCAGCCTCAGTTTCCTCATATGTAGTAGGTGGTGAAAACTTCCTAGGGTTGCGGGAATTACATGAAAATGTAGAGGAATGCACTTTGAAAACCATACAGTGCTGGGCAAACACAACTAGAATTTGAGTTGCATCTAACCCAGAAAGAACATAACGAAGTGGAAGTGTTAGCAATTATTCTGGTAGGGAAGAGAGTGAATTTTTTTTCAATGATATGAAAAATTTCCCTACCTTATTCCTTTCATTTCCAGCGGGGTACAGTTACTATAATGACAAAATCATGGGGCTCCACCACCACTATGTCCTACATATACACCCAAAACTTGGCTTTGAGTATGTTAGCTGGTAGTTCTAATAGGAAATCACTGCTACTGTATTTGGTAAGAGATTAACTTAGCTTTGTAGTCAAGAAAACAAAGGCTTTGTTTTGGATTCTTTGGGAAGCTAGGTTTCAGACTCATTTTCACTGCTTTCCAATGACCAGCCAGCCTAGAACTGAACTGGACCTCCCACTGCCTCATACACATCTGGTGTTTTCTAACGCAGAGAGGAAGGCAAGGAAAACTGGTCTTTTGTTAATAAAGGCAGAGGAAGTTTTCTGTTTTCATTGAAGAGCCAATGAGCAGCAGCCAAACAGGAGAGAGATGCACCTGTTTGTGACAATCCAGTGAATGTCAAGGCTGCTGGTATTTGACTGGAAACAGAATCCCCTTTGAGAAGCACTTTGAGATCTCGCAGGGGTGAAGAGAAATGAGAATCCAGGCTGGCTTGCAATGCACAGCTTAGAAAAGTGCATTGATATTATCTTGTTGGACATATCAGGGAATCAAAATTAGGGGTACTTGCAGCCTTATTCAAAGGAGTACATCTTGAACAAAACAAATCTTCTCTCATATTGCCATGTTTCAAAAACCCCTTAGCCCCAGCCTGCACCAACCCTAGAACAACGGAATTATTAGGAAGAGTGTCAATTTACCACCCCCTAATCCAGAGATGCTTGTTCTCTGAGGCCTCTTCTTGTCTTCTGCTCATGAGCTCTTGATATCTGCTATGGACTAAATGTGTCTTCCCAAAATTTGTATGTTAAAGCCCTAATCCCCACTGTGATAGTACTTGGATGTGGGGCCTTTGGGAGGTAATTAGGTCATGAGGGTAGAGCCCTCATGAATAGGATTAGTGTCCTTATAAAAAGAGACACAAGAGAGATGATCTCTCCACCATCTGAGGACACAGCAAAGACAGCCTTCTGTGAACCAGGAAGAGGGCCTTCACCAGAATCTGACCATGCTGGCATCCTGATCTCAGAATTCCCAGCCTCCAGAACTGTGGAACAGTTTCTGTTGTTTAAGCCATTCAGTCTATAGTATTTTGTTAAAAACAGCCTAAACTGACCAAGACAACAGCCTACAGCATTTAGAACCCAAAACATACCCAGCACATAAGCAGGGAAGAGTCTGGCTATAATTCAAGATTTTGATACTAAAGATTTCATGTCCATCCCTCCCCATCAGCATATGGACATCAGTATATTGGATAATATACAAAATTAATACATAATATACTAATGGTGGGAGGAGTAGGATAAAAGAGCAAGTTTTCCTGAGTGTACTTATTTAACTGATCTATTAGTAAAGGTAACACTCTAACAAATAAATCCTAAAATTTCAGTGGCTTAATATCCTAAACATTTACTTCTCACTAACATAGCAGTCTAATATGGTTGTTCCTGCTAGGCAGCAAGGGGCTATTCCATGCAGTCACTCAGAAAGCAGGCTACCATAGACTCTGATACATTTTACATATGGCTTTCATGGTCTCCCTGAATATTAACATGCAGACAAGGAAAAAGAGAGAGAGTGAGTGAGAGAGAGACACTTGGGAGGTTTCGATGATCAGGCCTAGTAGACTTGAACTCATCTCATGGCAATACCCAACTGCGAAGGAGGATAGGAAATGTAGTATTTGTGCTCAAAAAATAAAATAGGAGGGAGGGAGGGAGAGAGAGAGAGAGAAAACAAAGCTGATAATCAAGGAGCAGTCTGTGCCACAATTGATTTTAAAAAACCCACAACATTGCAGTATGGTAGACGTGTCTAAAGCAGGAAAGCAAAATGGAACGGAAATTAACCATTGCACACTGACTCAAAATCCATACTCCCAAAACACAGAGTCTAAAGTAACTCTCTTGTATCAGTTATCTATTGCTGCATAATACACCACCCCAAAACTGAGTGGCTTGAAAACAACATTTATTTATTATTACAGCTCACATGAAAATGGGTGTGCCAGGGTCATCTGACCTTGATTTGACTTGCTCATGAATCTGTATCTGCAAGTTGGTGGGTCAGTTCACACGTCTACAGGTCATCTGGGAGCTCTGTGCTATGCTGCACTAGGCTGAGCACCTTAGGGGGCAGCTTGCTCCACATGTCTCTCATCCTCCTCTTGGGACTATCAGATGGCCTGAGTATGTCCTTCTTTTTTTAAACATCTTTATTGGAGTGTAATTGCTTTACAATGGTGTGTTAGTTTCTGCTTTATAACAAAGTGAATCAGCTATACATATACATATATCCCCATATCTCTTCCCTCTTGCGTCTCCCTCCCACCCTCCCTATCCCTGGCAGAGGTGCAAGAGAGCTACCAGAAACACACAAAGCCTCTTGAAGTCTTGGCTCAGAACTGGGGCAAAATCACTCCTACTTCATTGTATTAGCCAAAGCAAGTCACATGGCTGAGCTCAAATTCAAAGGGTGGGGAAATTGACTCTTTAATGGGAGGAGCAGGAAATGTGCAGGGCAAAAGACATGGATACAGATAAGGGTGAAGAATAGGGTCATTATTGTAATCTACCACATCCCCCAATTCCAGCTGAAGTTACCCTAACAGTGATTATGCTCAAAAGAAACACTGATGGTTATATTTCTTTTTCCCCGGTTTTACTGAGATATAATTGACACAGAGAACTGTATAAGTTTAAGGTGTATAACATAATGATTTGATTTATATATTGTGAAATAATTACCACAATAAGTTTCATTAACTTCCATCATCTCATATATATAGATACAAAAACAGAAAAAGAAAAAAAAATGTTTTTCCCTTGTGAGGACAACTCTTAGAATCTACTCTCTTAACAGGTTTCAAATACACCTTACCAAAGTGTTAACTATAGCCATCATGTTGTACACTACATCCCTAGTACTTATTTGTCTTGTAAACTGAAAGTTTGTAACTTTTGACCACCTTCATACAATTTCCGTCTCCCCTCCTTCTGCTTCTGGTAACCACAAATCTGATCTCTTTTTCTGTGAGTTTGGTTGGTTTGTCTTTTGTTTTTTGTTTTTTTAGATTCCATATGTAAGTGGGATTATACAGTATTTGTCTTTCTCTGTCTGATTTATTTCACTTAGCACAATGCCCTCAAGGTCCATCCATTTTGTCACAAATGGCAGAATTTCCTTCTTTTTCTGTGGCTGAAAAAAAAAATATGTATATATACATATACATATATATACATATATATATATATATATCACAACTTCTTTATCCATACATCCACCATTGGACACTTAGGTTGTTTCCATGTCTTGGCTATTGTAAATAATGCTGCTGTGAACATGAGGGTGCAGATATCTCTTCAACATAGTGTTTTCACTTCCCTTCAAATATATTCCCAGAAGTGGAAATGCTAGATCATATGGTAGTTCTATTTTTAATTTCTTGAGGAACCTCCCTACTGTTTCTATAGTGGCTGTACCACTTTACAATCTCACCAATAGTGTACAAGACTTACTTTTTGTCCACATCCTTGCTAGCATTTATTATCTCTTGTTTTTTTATGATAGCCATTCTAACAGGCATGAGATGATATCTCATTGTGGTTTTGATTTGACTTTCCCTTATGATTAGTGATGTTGTGCATCGTTTTGAGTACCTATTGGCCATTTGTATACCTTCTTTGGAAAAAATGCCTAGTTAGGTCCTTTGCCCATTTTGTAAATTGGATTATTTGTGCTTTTGCTATTGAGTTTTATGAGTTCTTTATATATTTTGGATATTAACCCATTATCAGCTATATAGTTTGCAAATATTTTTTTCCCATTCTGTAGATTGTCTTTTCATTTTGTTGATTGTTTCTTTTGATGTGCAGAGCTTTTTAGTTTGATGTAACCCCACTTGTTTATTTTTTATTTGGTTATTTGTGCTTTAGGTGTCATATCTAAAAAATTATTGCTTAGACCCATGTAAGGGAGCTTTCTTTGTATATTTTCTTCTAGGAGTTTTATGGTTTCTGGTCTTACATTTAAGTCTCTATTGTGAGATAATTTTGGAGGGGTCTAAGATAGGTGTCTAGTTTCATTCTTTTGCATGTGAATATCCAATTTTCCCAGCACCATTTATTGAAGAGACTGTCTTTGCTCCATTGAGTATTCTTGGCTCCCTTTTCAAATATTACTTGATCATATATGTATGGGTTTATTTTGAGGCTCTTGACTGTATTCCATTAGTCTATGTGACTGTTTTTATGCCAGTACCATACTGTTTTGATTACTATAGCTCTATAATATAGCTTGAAATCAGGACGTTTGATGCCTCCCACTTTGTTCTTTTTTCTCAGAATTGCTTTGGCTATTTGGGGTCTTTTGTGGTTCCATATAAATTTTAGGATTGTTTTATTACTTTTGTAAAAAATGCCATTCAAATCTTGATAGATATTGCATTGAATCTATAGATGGCTTTTAGTAGTATTCACATTTTAACAATGTTAATTCTTCCAATCCATGAACAGTGGATACCTTTCCATTTATTTGTGTCTTCTCTGATTTCTTTCATCAGTGTCTTGTAGTTTTCAGTGTATAGATCTTTCACCTCCTTGGTTATATTTATTCCTAAATTTTTTATTGTTTTTGATATGAATGTAAATGAGATCATTTTCTTTATTTCTTTTTCAGATAATTCATTGTTAGTTATAAAAATGCTACTGAGTTTTGCATGTTATTCTGTATCCTGCAACTTTATTGAATTCTTGGTTAGATCTAACAGGTTTTTTTGGTGGAGTCTTTAGGGTTTTCTATATATAAAATCATATCATCTACAAATAGAGACAATTTTACTTCTTCCCTTCCAGTTCTGATGCCTTTTTTTTTTTTCTGGTCTGATTGTTCTGGCTAGAACTTCCAGTACTATGTCAAGTAGAAGTGGTGAGAATGGGCACCCTTGTCTTGTTCCTGATCTTAGAGAAAAAGCTTTCAATGTTTCATCACTGAGTAAGATGTTATCTGTGAGCTTGTCATATATGGCCTTTATTATGTTGAGGTACTTTCCTTCTCTACCTGATTTTTAAGAGTTTTATCATGAATGATGTTGACTTTTGTTAAATGCTTTTTCTGTATCTATTGAGATGATTATATGATTTTTCTCTTTCATTCTATTAATACGACATATCACATTTATTGATTTGCAGATGTTGAACCATCCTTGCATCCCAGGGATAAATCCCCCTTGATCATGGTGAATGATCCTTTTAATGTGCTGCTGAATTCAGTTTGTTAGTTTTCACTGAGAATTTTTGCATCTACGTTCATCAGGGATATTGGCCTATAGTTTTCTTGTAGTGTCCTTTTCTGGTTTTGGTATCTGGGTAATGCTGACCTCATAAAATGAGTTTGGGAGTGTTCCTTCCTCTTTGATTTTTTGGAAGTGTTTGAGAAGGATTGGTATTAATTCTTCTTTAAATGCTTAGTAAAATTCACTAGTGAAGCCATCTGGTCCTGGGCTTTTCTTTGTTGGGAGATTTTTGATTATTGATTCAATCTCCTTACTAGTAATTGATCTGTTCAGATTTTTATATTTCTTCCTGATTCAGTCTTTATAGGTTATATGTTTCTAAGAATTTTTCCATTTCTTCTAGGTTGTCCAGTTTGTTGGTGTATAGTTTTTCATAGTAGCCTCTTATGATCCTTTGTATTTCTGTGGTATCAGTTGTAATGTCTACTTTCCATTTACAATTTTGTTGATTTGGATCCTCTCTCTTTTTGCCTTGGTTAGTCTAGCTAAAGGTTTGTCAATTTGGTTTATCTTTTCAAAGAACCAACTCAGTTTTGTTCATCTTTTCTATTGTTTTTCTGTTCTCTGTTTTATTCGTTTCTGCCCTAATCTTTATAATTTCCTTCCTTCTACTAACTGCACTCAGATGGTTCTTCTTTTTCTAGTTCCTTAAGGCATAGAGCTAGGTTGTTTATTTGAGATCTCCCTTGCTTTTTAATGTAGGCACTTATTAACTTCCCTCTTAGAACTGCTTTTGCTGTATCCCATAAGTTTTGGTATATTGTGTTTTCCTTTTCATTTGTCTTAAAATACTTTTGTATTTCTCCTTTAATTTCTTCTTTGATCATTGGTTGTTCAGGAGAGTGTTGTTTAATTTCCATGTATTTGTGAATTTTCCAGTATTCCTCCTGTTATTGATTTCTAGTTTCATACTATTGTAGTCAGATACTTGGTATGATTTCAACCCTCTTGAATTTGCTTAGACTTGTTTTGTGTTCTAACACATGGTTTATCTTACAAAATGTTCCATGTGCCCTTGAGAAGAATGTGTATTCTCCTGTTGTTGGATAGAATGTCCTGTATGTGCCTGTTAGGGCCGTTTGACGTATAGTGTTGTTACAATCCACTGTTTTCTCATTGATTCTCTGTCTGGATGACTTATCCATTGTTGAGAGTGGGGTATTAAAATCCCCAACTATTATTGTATTATTGTTTATTTATCCTCTTGACTCTGTTAGTTTTTGCTTTAAGTGCTCTGATGTTGGGTGCATAAATATTTACAATAGTTATATTTCCTTGATGGATTTACTCCCTTTATCATTATATAATGACCTTCTTGGCCTCTTTTTACCATTTTAATTTAAAACTTATTCTGTCTGATATAAGTATAGCTGCTCCTATTTTGTTGTTGTTGTTGTTGTTGTTACCATTGGCTTGAAATATATTTTTGATGGTTAAATTTATGATGAGAATGAGTAAATTGACTTCTAATCACTCCCAATATGCAGTCTCCACAGTAGACATGCAAACAGGAAAACAACATTGACTGGTAGGGAGTCAAAGCTGCTTATCTATTGGCAAGCATTAGTCATCCCTGCTAACAAAGGATTGTGCAAATGATGTTGCTGGCTCAATTCTAATTAGAAAAGAACATTTGAAATGTAGTGCTACTTTTAAGCCATTCACAACTTAAGGGAAAGTCCTTTTCCCATGGGACCAAAGTTTCCATAAGCAAATATCATTACTGGGGAGTGGGGGTGAGATGGTGTGTGTGATGGTTAATTTTATGTGTCAACTTGACTGGGCCATGGGGTACCCAGACATTTGATCAAACATTCTGGGTGTGTTTGTGAGGGTGTTTCTGGGTGTGTTTGTGACGGTGTTTCTGGGTGAGATTAACATTTGAATCGGTAAACCTACTAATAACAGATTGCCCTCTCTAATGTGGGTAGGCCTCATCCAGTTGATTGAGGACCTGAATAGAACAAAAAGGTAGAGTAACAGGGAATTCCTCATGCCTGCATACTAGAGCTGGGACATTGGTTTTTTTTCCTGCCTTTGATCTCAAACTGAAAAATTGGCTTTTCTTGGGTCTTGAGCCTGCCAGCTTGCGGACTGGAACTTACACCTTCAGCTTTCCTGGATCTCCAGCTTGCTAACTGCAGATCTTGGACTTTCTCAGCCTCCATAATCACATGAGCCAATTCCTTATTTTATAGATAGATAGATAGATGGTAGATAGATAGATATATCGATATGATATAGATAGATATATATAAATATAGATATAGATATATAGATATCCTATTGGTTCTGAAAAACCCTGACTGATAGAGGCAGCAAGGGGTAATGTTCAATTGGAACCTCATCAGCCTCTGAAAGGCACTCAGGAAATCTAAACCATGCCCATGAAAAGTAAAGCTCCAGTTTGTTTTTCCCACTTGTCTAGTTCCAAAACGCCAGTGGCTATTAACATTGATCTGTCCAGACTGCATTTATAAAGATCTGTAAACTGATCAGAGGGGAAATTAAATTAGACTGTAATTCTGCCGCACTCTGAAGAACATTAGCTTGCAAGAACACTCAGGAGGGCCAATTAGAACCATCATGGTCTATCTGGCCATGGAATACAAACATGTTCTCTCTCCTTCCATGAAACCTGAAGTGCTACTTAGGTAGTGCCTGTCTCATTTGGAGGGTTAGTGCTGCTTATGTCTAGAGGTACTGATCACACATCAAGATTAGGAAATGCCTAAAGTAATCCTAAATTAGTAATGCCTAAAGTAAAAGTTAGCAAAACTGGACTGAGGAATAAAGCCAGTTCGGTGATACAGCTAAGATTAATGTCAGAGAACTAGTAATATGAGCTCCAGCAGGGAAAGAGAGCTGAGCTCTGCCAATGACCACTGGGAGAAGGAAAATAAGTGAGACCAAAACAGCAGGACCAATAACTCTCACAAAACGGAGGCCCCCCACCCCCGACCTCAGTAGATTAGGTTCAGAGTTAGTTTCTAAAACCCCAGATAGAAAAGGAAAGGGACATTAACCTATCCCGTGTCTACCCTATGCCAAATTCTTGCACACATGGTTTTATTTCATCTTTGCAACATCTCTCCATATTTTACAAATAAGTAAACTGATGCTGAGAGAGATTAAGGTAATTGCCCAAGATCACATCAGTAGAAAGTGAGGCTCCTGGGATTCTTATCCATGTCTGAATCCAAAGCCCATGTTCTTTCCACTACAGCACACAATCTATGTAAATGAATGAGGTAAAAGGAAAGTAGAAAAGGCTTAGAGCAAGCAAGGAGATGAGACCTCTTGCATTGCATCAAGGAAAAACATTCTTAATTAAAGGTAAGGGTGGTTGTCATCAAAACCTGAAGTAAAGTATGTGAAAGAGAAAAGGAGCCTGCACATGATGAAAAAAAAAAGAAGCTCAGAAAGCACTGAGAAGTGCCGCATCTGAGCCACATCCTGGGAGGCAAAGGGTCAGAGACAGGCAGCTGATCAGGCAAATGAAGAAACACATTGAACTTGGAGGAATTCACCAAGAGTAGTGGTCCTATGCTTACTTCACACCCTGGCAGAGAGAGAGCTAGGAAATATAAAGTGATGTGGTGAGCTTGGAGTTGACAAGATGGGGCTGATGGTCCGGGCTGGCCTCTAGAAAGACTTAACTTTTACTCCAGTATCCCAGGAACAAGCTGACCATAGACATGCTCAATATCTAGAGCCAGATCCTGAGTTTTCAAGAAGCATCTCTGTCTTTTGGGAATGTGATCAAAACTGTTTTTACCTCATGCTTTAGTCAGATGGGACTATTTGTTGTTTTTCGAAATATCAAGCACTCTTTGTCTTTCAGGCCTTTAGGCATGTTGCTCTCTCTACCACAAATCCTATTCTCTTTTCTTCACTGCCAACTATAGCTCCAACACTGACTTATAACACAGCCCAACTTATTTCCTGGGGTGAACTCTCTGATGTGCCACCCAGAGTCCCCTTCAAGGAAGCACTCGTTGCCCCAGTCTCTGGGAGTGCTGTTGCACCAGCCTTCAGACAGCAGCCCCGTCAGGGACTACTTCACCGGAAAAGAGCCTCCTCACCCAAGTTCATGCTCCCTCCTGCAGTGGACTATATCCAATGACTGATCAGTGCCAGAATATTAAGGTCTGGCCATCTTTGCCCAAACAAGGACAACTATGAAGGGTCCTATATCCTCCAGACCTCCTCATGGAGCTGGCTACACCTGCCCTTGGGCCTGCATTGAAGCTGACTTCTCCTTTACTCACTTTTTCCATTCTCTCCTTTCCATAAGCGTTTATCCCATGGGAACTCTTTAATAAACATCCTTCACATTAAGCTCCATCTCAGGGTCTGCTTCTTCAGGAACCCAATCTGTGACACTTCTGGCCCAGCAGAAGAGGGAAGAAGTGATAAAATGGGGGAGAAGATGAAAGATACTAAGCACTCACCATCAATGAGGTTCGTCAAAACACTTAAATATATTTTTAATCCAATAGAAATCCAACAAATTCAAGAACTCCTGTGCCAGTCTGGGTTTAGTCAGGAAAACAAAGGCACTGCATTTATTACAAGAATAGGGAATTAATCTTGGAAATCAAGACTTATATGAACACGAGAGGAGTTGGGGAAGTGAAGATCTGGAAGGGGCTGTAGCCAGAGGATAGAAGGTCTAGGGACTTCATTTAAAGCACTGAAGTAGGTGAAGTGGGCTGAGAAGCAGGAAGTGAGGAAATCCAAGAAGCCACCATTCTGGCCACCAAAGTGGAAGCTCATGGAAAGATTTGTGAAGCTGCCAATTCAGCGAAATCCACTGCATTTCACTAAACTGCTGCATCTAAGCTCCACAACATCCCAAGAAGTATAGCTTTCATTTCCACCTTCCAGATTTCACAGGAGTATCTCCTCTTAGCAAACTCTAACTCAGAATCATACAGGAAAGAATATTCTGAGAAATACAGTTACCTGCCTTAGACAGGAACGGTGGTGGAGCCAGCTGACACAGACAATCCAGAACTCCCCAACCAAATAGTTAAGCCCATCTGCCCAAATCCATGAGTTATGATTTGTTCTTGTTAATCTCTCCCCACTTCAGGTGACTTCAATGCCCTTCTGTTCTCTACATGTCATTGTTTCTGAGTAGGGCCTCTGGGAAAAAATAAGCATGCCTGTCCTCTCCATGTACAATGAATGTGGCTCAAGCCACTGTGAAGAATGTTTATGGAAAAGAGACAAAAACCAGCTAGTGGGCTTAGAAGTGGAAAAGCTTAGAGAAACTAGGAATGATATGTAGCATATGGGCGACTTTCCTCCCTTTAGTCTTAATTACCCAGAATAATGAACACCTATTAACCCAGGTACAGCCTACAAAGGTCACAGCCATGATGGAGAATTTAGTATCAGGTCAGAAAGCAAAGTGGCTTTTATGAAATAGGAATCTTCATCCACATAAACCTTCACCCACTTGGAAGAAGCCCAATTCCAAGCCTTCTTTTGCATCATTCCCATTTCTGAGGCTTTGCAGATGCATAATATGGAGACTACAAAACACAATTTGCTAAATTATAACCTTAATAACTCAGTTTGCTCATTCCATCTGGGGACATATTAGCAGATGGTCCACTAAGTGGCTTCTAACTTCATATTTTAATGGTTCCCTGAGAACATCTTTTCTTAAAGTCCCTCTTCTGGGAAACAAGATCAGCAGTCCCTGGGATATTAAATAAAGTGGTAGCAGCCTCCTTTGGATTTCTTTCTTTCTAAAACTTCAAATCCCATATTTAGGTTCTTTTTGTGTTGGTTTTTGTTGTGTTGTATTTTCATTTTTGAACGTGCCCCAGGACCACAGCTACTCCAACTGTGGTCTTTGGACCAGCAATATCGGTGTCACCTGGGATCATGTAGAAATGCAGAATCTCAAGTCCCAGCCAAGACCTGCTGAATCAGAACCTGCATTTAACATGATGACCAGGTGATTCGTATACCCTTCGAAGTGAAGATGACTGCAGTAAGTGAAGATGCTAGATTTTCATATACCTGAGGGCTTTCTGATGGAGACTATTTATTCTACATGGTCTCCTTGCTCTAATCCAGGGGCTTTTACTATATGGGAGAACAGGTGAATCCTTTGCCTTAAAACTTAAGTTTAATCATCTTGGGTGCTCTTGTAATCCTATGACCCCAACAGAAGGGACCCGGCTTCATAACTAAGGGCAATGTGACAACTTTCCCACATTCAGAATGCCTTCGTTGAACTCTGGCCCCATCCTTTCTACTTTCCGCTCGAGTCTGGGTTGTTTGGTTTTGCAGGAGTGGTCTAAGAGTGATCGCTGGATGGTCTGAATGATCCAGAGTCCTGGAGAAAAGTTCCATGTCTAGATTTAGACAATAATCATTATAGCACATGTTGACAGTGCTGTGCCCATACCATTTTCATGCACACCTGCTCCTGGTGGGCGTGCGTTCCCTCCCAACAACCAGCACCTGTCCGTCTTTGTTGGCCGACTGCCCTCCGGCTGTCAGAACTTGCTTTGCCTGTGTGCATGGAAAGCCAGAAGTGCCTGAGGATTTATGTCCTCCTTTCACAGCCCCTAACCTATGCCTGATTGGTGGAGAGGACAAATACTCCAGTCCCTTGGAGTTGGAGCTGATTGGACAACTGTGAACTGTGACTATGTACTACTTCCAGAACTTTCCCTGTGTCACATTGATTCTATACACTTGCTTGACCTCCTTCCCCTCCTGGTCCCACTTCCCTGGTGGTTTTTCCTAGAAACAGTTCCTGCTAAATCACTGTCACACGAATTCTTGTCTCAGGCTCTGCTTCTGGGAGACTCAACCTTAGACAGTCACCTTTATGGCCTCCCCTCTTGTATATTATTGTTTGTAATTTGATATGGAATTTATTACTTCTATATATTTATTGAACAGCCTCTCTGTACCAGGCACTGAGCTAGCGGTGGAAGTAGAGTAGTGATCAGGAGGGATATGGTCCCTGGCTTCAGGGAGCTTATACCTTAGTAGAGAAATAGACTTTAAAGTCTGATGAAGGTTATGACTAGTTATATGATATTATTACCAATAAGCTAAGACAAATCTATTTTGCAGAAGCTCAGCTTTTCCTCCTATTAAGATCTGAGATAAATGGCTCCCCAGGGACCTCAAAGAGGATACGAGATATACATACAATTTAAAAATCAGATCCATACTTTTAGTCATTAATTCAACAAAAGTTTCTTGAGTACCTACCTTTAGGTACTGTGGAAATAAAATGAATAAGACATAATCCCTTGCATTAAGGAGCTAACTCACTAATAGAAGAAAGTCAAATCCATAAAGAAATCAGTATAAAACAATGTGTTGACTACACTTGTCAAAATCTGTTCAGTGTGTTCAAGGAATATAGAGAATTGTTTGACTTCTCTGAGGGCATCAGAGAGAGGTAGTAATGCCTGGGTGAATCTGAAAAAGTAGGAGTTTCCCAGGCAAAGGCACTGCAGACAGAAAGGACAAAGGAAAGGCCAAGTGGGTTAAACTGCCCTGAGATCCAAGCATGAAGTGGGAAGAAGTGAGGGTACAGATGTAGACAAAGGGAGAGAATAACACAGGACCTTGAGTGCCATGTTAAAATTCATGGACGTCATTGGGGGTGATCTGGGAAAGGGCTACTTTTAAGCACAGAACAATAGAGACAGATTTTCCTTTCAGCCCAACCACACTGCCAACAGCGTAGATGACTGGATGTAAGAGATACCAGTCAGGAGACTGGTAATAATCTATGATAGATCTGAGACCACCAGGAGGAAGGGATGAATTCAAAATCGCTAAGAGACTTAAACGTTCTCACCACAAAAAAGAAATGGTAATTATGCGACATGATAGAAGCATTAGCTGAAGCTATGGTGGTAATCATACTGCAATATATAAATGTATGAAACCAACACATTGTACACCTTAAACCTACACATGTGATGTTAATTATATCTCAATTCAAAAAGAAATATTTAGAAAGAAAATCATTACGTATGAAAAGTAGTACGGTTTACCTCAAAATGCGTGATATACAGAAAGCATTAGCTTTCACAGTGGACCACAGACATTGGCCCTTTTTGTACCTGAGTTCCCATCCTGAACGATAAAAGGCCCACATGGAATTTTCTGTACACTTGGGAGATTTGCAAGACATATGTTGGCAGATGAACCTAAAAGCACAGAACTTAGAAGGCAGGTCTTAGAGACTAAGAGATATTTGGGACTAGATTTGTGAGCAGGCTTCCACTCCCCTAGTGAAAGAAAAGAGGCCTGGCATGAGCCACACCAAACAAGAAGTAAGGTCAAGGCAGCTGAAATAATATGAAGTGAACAAGTTTCGAGAAGACTGGAAAATGACCTGTTGAAATAAAAGATGACCTTCCCCCTAAGTTACTGCTGATTCGTTTGTGCTGAATGACCTTATTTAAAACGAAGATTTTTAAAGCTGTCAGAGTGCCCTCTAACTAGAAGGCATCATCAAGAGACATCATTACCTATCCCTCTGTCCTTAGAAGGTGGTACCTAGCAATAATTCTGCAGGGGATTTGCAACTTGATTTTTCCCCCACCTTTAGTCATTGGTGCTAATACTTTTCCATAGCATCTTAATGTCAAACTACATGTGACAGGACCAAAGGAGTTAGAGCAGTGATTCTCAACCTTCACTGCATAGTAGAATCACCTGAGCGCTACAAAAAAAATACTGATGCTGATAGCCCAATCCCAGAGATCCAGATTTAATTGATCTGGGGCTTTGGACATCAGGGTTTTTTTTTTTAACTCCTGGGTGATTCTGAGGTGTGGGTAGGGTTGAGAATCTCTGCATGAGACACGGGCCCCAAAATGACCCTCGGTGGACAAAAGCAATAAATACCCTCTTTTCCATTCCCCAGGAGTACTGGAGAGTCTGAGTGGAGGGTAGCACCCACCTTTTTGCATAGGCAAGCAGCAAGAAAACTGGAAATATCACTTCAGTTTATTTAAATGACCCCCTGCCCAGCACCTTGGGTGCCCTAGGTGTAAATTAAAGAGACAAACGCATAGCATGTGTAATTTTCTCTGATAAGGAAGGGGTCTGTCAGTGAAATGAACACATTTCCAAACACCAGAAGGGATCTCAGTGCTTTTCTCACTGCACAAAAAAAGTCTAACGGAGCGAGTTGCTTTATCTTGAATAAATTATCTCATTGACTTTTGGAAGGAAAAAAAACACTGGAGATAAAACATAATAAAAACAACACAAAGAAATGTAAAATACTAGAATTAATTAAGGAAATATTAAACACATTCTGGCAGAGTGAGAAAGTTGCAGCTAAATATAGCCTATATCAGAGAGGATGGCAAAATTGAGGGATGATGTTTGTGATCATGTGATACTATGAAAACACTTTTCAAATAATTGCATACTCAGGTGTCAATGAGAGGAATCTCTTTCAAGAGAAGGGGGATAAAAGAGCCTAGGAATTCTAAGTCTAGCGTGACTGCAAGCCGAAGTATAAAGGCTAAGTTTTATGGAAGGCTATGTGTGCAAAGTACTGTGCGAAACATTTTTATCCCCACAATGGACTAGGAGGTAGATATTGCTGATTCCATTTTGAAGATAAGGAAACTGAGATCCAGTGAGTTTAAGGGACCAAAACGTATTGCTTTTTGATAGTAAGAGTCAGTACAGCATGATGGTTATAAGCAGGGACCACCATTGGGAGCTCAAATGCCCAAGTTTATGCTGTGTTTTCCAGTTACGTGCTTTCTCTTTCCCTGCCTCAGTTTACTTATCTATAAAATAGGGATAATAATCGTTTCTCCCTCATAGAGTTTTGTGAGGATTAAATTGGTTAATATGTGTAAAGCACTTAGAAGGCAAAGCGTGCTAGGACTTAGAAGGGTGAGCAGCATATTATGTGTTAGCTACAATTATTGTAGCCCATTATCCTGAAGATAATAGGAAAAGGAATGTTTCTCAAGGAGGAAGGCATAACTATGCTATAAGCAAGAAAAGAAACAAGAACCAACCAGAAACTTTCAGGAAATGTTAGAAAATTGAAATGAGCTAACCCAGACCAGTGGAGAAAACTGAGCAGGAGGAGCCATAACCCAAAGCATCAGCAGTAGGAGCAGCTATTTTCAGGGGCGAGCTAGAGGAACTCGAACCCAGAGGGGGCACCCACAAATATCAGGCATGGAGTTGGAAGGATAAACGTAGCTGGTCAGTGCCAGTACCACAGGGAAGAGACCTCAGAGACTGAATGTTAAAGGAATCCTCCTCTCTGTCCTGGGCCCCGAGTTACGGGGGCCTAAGAGAAAAGCAGAAGAGAATGTGAGGAAAATCCAGATTCCGCAGAACAGACATGCAGACAATAAAGCCAACCAAGGTATTGGTTCCCAGAAGTAACTAAATCCTTTCACTGCCCAAGTAAATCCTCCCTCATTTGGCAAGTAGGAGGACTCCCCACAGGCCCGGCTACCTGACCCATGCCCACAAGTACATGTGAAAACTGGATGTAAGGAACGGTTTTCTAAGATAATATAATTTACCCCAAAATGACGCCAGAAGTCATAGAGAAATCTAAGTAGAAGAAATTGAAAAATTTGTCAACTAAGCACTAGGCTTAGTTGATTTTACAGAGGAATAAAGATCTAAAGAACAGATAATTCAAGGGTTATTTAAGCATCCCACTGCGTAGAGAAACAAGGAACTTTCCCATTTTCTTTTTATAAACCAAGCCAAACATTGTTATCAAAACCCAACAAAGATTACACAAAAAAGGAAACTAGAGACCAATCTCACATATGATTTAGTAATGAAAAATCCTAAATAAAATATTAGTTTATGCAATCCAGCAGGGTAATTCTTCATCACTAATTGGGGTTTTATACCTGGGATATGGAAAATTTATTAAAATAATCCACCATATTAACTCATGTAATACTAGGTATTATTCCAAATGCTCTACATACATTAATTTTTTCATTCTCAATGAAACCCTAGGAGGTAGGCACTATTGTTATCGTGATTTAGAGAGAAAAAAAACAGACACACAAAGCTTAAGTGACTTCCCCAGGGTCCACAGCTAGAGAGCAGCAGAGCTGGGATTTGAACATAGGCAAGGTGGCTCAGAGCCTGTGCACTTCTCCATAATGCTATATTGCCTCTTGTTAAAGGAAAAATATCATTTTATCATCTGCTTAGAGGCTGAAAATACATTTGGTGAAATTCAACCTCCATCAAGAATTATTTTTTCTTGACTAAGTTTTTTATTGTGGTAAAATATACATAATATAAAACATACCATTTTAACCATTTTTAAGTGTATAAGTCAATGGCATAAGTATATTCACATTGTTGTGCATCCGTCACCACTATCCATCTCCAGAAATTTCATTAAGAATTTTTAAAGGACTCTTTTTAAAAGGAGTAAATGGGAAATCTAACATGATTAAACTATGTATCTCATACATGGAGAATACTATAAGATTGCCATTGAAGTCAGAAACAAACCAAGGGTGTCCATTATTGCCACAATTATTTACCATTGCTTTGGAGGCACTGGCAACACAAAAATAGACAAGAGAGTTAAAGGTATAAAAATTGCAAAAGACATTATTATTTAGAGATGGTTTCAGGATATACTTATGACATATAAAAGAATCAACTGAAAAACATTTATAAATAACAATACAATGCAATAATTTGGCTGGGTATAAAAGTAATGTACACAAGTAACTACCCATTTACAAACAGCAGTTAGAAGAAACAGAGGGAAATATCTCAATTTACAGTAGTTATACACACATGCAGAATACCTAGGGAAAAACATAACAGGAGATGTAATTGAAAACTTTAAAGTGCCAGTGGAAAATGCAAAAGTGTGAAAAATAGAATGACAGACCGTATTCAATGATTAGTAGGTTTGTTGTAATAAAAATGTCAATTCTTCCTAAGTAATGTGGTTTCATTAAGAATAATAACAGAAATTTCATTTGTAACTTTAAACTTCATTTGAAAAAATAAAGGAAGATTATATATGAAAACTCAGAAAATAGATACAAATAGAAGGAGCTAGCACTATGAGACATTAAAATATAAAGATAAAACACTTTAAAAGATCAACGGAGCACAACAGAAGTAAATGAACTACATATGGAAATTTCTTTCTGATACAAGTGATAGTTTATATCCATGGGGAAGAGATGGATTATTCTGAATTTTTATTATACAATTGGGTAGCCATCTAAAAACTAAAATAAAATTTGATCCATACTTAATATCTTATACCAAGGTAAATTCAAGTTGAAAAGATATTTTCATTTTAAAATTAAGTAAAACTGAAAATAGCTGGGAGAATACTTTCATAATCTTGGGGGTGGGGGGTGGCCTTTCTAAAGATTAAAAATCCTGAAGCCATAAAAAAAAAAGACTGAGAAAAATCTATAACCTAAAGCCAAAAGACACACAACTTAGAAAAATATTTGCATTTCATACCATAGAGTACTAATTTCCCTAATATGTAAAAAGTTCTTACTAATCAAGAAGATAAGACCAACAATTCACTAGAAAAAGGAAGAAAGACTTTGAACATATAGTTCACGGAAAAGGAAATACAAATGGTTCTTAAACATATTTTAAAGGCTCAGTTTCACTCATAATAAAAGAAAAGTAATGCAAAATTGTACTGATATACAATAGCTCTCCTATCAGATTGGTGATGTTGAAAAGCTTGATAATATGCTCTGTTGTGATGAGAGGAAAGAAGCTCTCTC
Source organism: Balaenoptera borealis (assembly GCF_965194805.1). NCBI lineage: Eukaryota > Metazoa > Chordata > Mammalia > Artiodactyla > Balaenopteridae > Balaenoptera > Balaenoptera borealis. The sequence goes on along the minus strand of NC_138881.1, from coordinate 17,688,459 downwards.
TTATATTGCTGCTGAGAGTATGAGTTGGTAAACCTTCATGGAGGTAACCTAGCAATATTTATCAAAATTACAAATTTTCATATCTGCTAAAACAACAGCATGACTTTGGGGAATTTATCTACAGGTATTTGTACATGCTTATTTATTGTGGCATTGTATATGATTACAAAAGATTGGAAACACTCTAAGTGTTCAAAGAGGCACTGGTTAAATACAGCACATCCAAACAAAATATATTATACAGTTGTTAAAAAAATACGGAAGACTTTCAAGTAATGATCTAGAAAGACTGTCAAGATATAATGTTAATGAGAAAATAGTACACTACCATTTGTAAAAAAAAGAAGAGGGAAATAATATAGAAGGTATTATTTACTAGGCTATGTGTATTTAGTAGTATATTCATAAAATAATTCTGAGAGAGGTAACGATTACATGTGGCGAGGAATTGGGTGACAGGAACTTTGGTGTGAAAGGTGAATTATCATAATTTCAGAACTCCAAGGATAAAAAGAAATTAAAATAACTTTGAGAACAGTGGAATGATGCTTTTAAAACTGAGGAAAAATGATTAGGAACCTATAATTTATGCTTAGCTATACTACAAGTGTAAGAATAAAATACATTTTCAGACATGCAAAAATGCAGATAATTTGCCACCTACACATCTGTATGAAAAATGCCTTACAAAAGTTATTCTAGCCAAAAAAAAAAAAAAGGCAATATTATACATGAACACGAGATAGAAGAAACAAATGCAGTTGACTAAGATCTAAAAGAAGCACTGGAATTTGATGCTTTTAAAATCCTCTCTCAAGTTTGGTGACGTGGATTTTTCCATAGGAAGAGTCTCCTGTAGTGAATAATATTTACATAAATCTAATACTGCACGTACTATTTTATTTGTTTTAATATTTTAGAATTAATCTAAAGGCAAAGACAATTACAGTTACAGAATAAAATTGTATAAACCTAGATTATGTGAAAATAATAATATAACAAAATCAGGTAATATCAGGTGGTATAAGTGAGCCAAATTTCTCTTTTTTCAGAGTGAGACATTAACAGATTATAGATAAGGTTAATAAAGCAAGGAATACCAGTGTGTGCTTATTATCTATAATAAAATAATACTATTATACACCAGAAAAACATGTTAAAAAAAGGAATTGGTTCAAAGTATTTACCTATGGGAAGAGGTGCTGAGGGAAGGGAAGCTTTTAGTTTTCATCTTAAGACCTTTTATATAGTTTAATTTTTAACCATGCACAGTTCACTTTTAAAATAACATACAAAGGGTAAAAAAGGGAGGGAGGAGAGGGAGTAACTTTCTCAGTATCACACATGTATTAAGTGATGGAGCCTCACTCTAACCCGGATTCATCTAAGTGCAAAGCCTGGTTCTCAGACTTGAACATGCATCAGAATCCCCTGGAGGGCTGGTTGAAACACAGCTTATTAGGTCCCATCCCCAAAGTTTCTGATTCAATAGATCCAGAGTGAGGCCTGAGAACTTGCATTTAGAATCAGTTCCCAGGTGATGGTAATGCTGCTGGTCCAGGAAGAATACTGTGTGAACCACACACTACATCATAACCCCCATTTTTGAGATCAACAATTTGGGAAAAGAATTATTTTTAATGTGTCATGAGTTTTGACCACAGTGCGTTGGCTACTGTCTTTTGGCGGTGGGGGAGTGGAGGGGTGTGGAAGAGGAGTGTGGGTTTGGTTTTTCCACTTTTGCCTCCATAGACCCTAGAAAACAGAATGTCCTTTGAATCAACCTATTATTTAAGTGATTTCCCCACCAGGAAAGTGGGCTCTATCTCCAATTATCTTCAGTTTCTGGATTGCCACTCATGAAGCCCATGTAATAGCCAGGTTCAGAAGTGAGACCCGACACTACAGACCAAGAGAAGAAAAAGAAAGGAATTATTTCAGGATTAACATGTGTTCACACAAATTCAGTGGCTGGCAAGTAGTGTTTACTGTGTCACTATGGAAATCTCTGGGCAATCTTAACAGCACACTGAAAGGTTCAGAGGAAGCCTCTAAGGTGTTGTGTTGACAATTTAAATGATGTAAAACAGTGTTATCATCTCAGCCCCTGCACAAAGCAGACGCTAGAAAACATCATGATCTTACAAATACGGTATCCATCTTAGCCCTTATCCTTTCTGTTACGTCCCCTCATTTCTCTTTAAATAATGAGCCATTTGGTCACTGACTTTTTGTTATGTATCTCATCACTTTCCTGTGGAAAATACTACCCTTCACAAAACAGCTCACATCAGAACAGTGAAAGTTTTCATCTGTTGTAAAACATGCTGTAAATTACTGAATTTAGAGGCCTTATATCTAAAAGGGGGGCATGTAAAATGTCATTGGCAGTTTAGTAAAGATTAGTTCAGCACATTTATTCTGATTAGCACCAAGGGCTTCGCAAACATCCAGACATGAAATGCCAATAAAGCAATTACTTTATAGGAGCAAATCACTTTAGAAGGTGCATTAACTTCCTTGAACCACTAGGCTACCAATTAGTAATGGATTGCCTCTTTGTGCTTACTGGTGACAAACTGTAGATAATGCCACCCCGAAGCATTTAATACATTCCCAGGGCAGGATTCAATAAATCATCATCATCCTTATTTGTTAGATTTCTAAAATTGCCCTGTTCCTAGCCCTCCACATCAAGGAGCCAGTACAAAACTCAAAGTGTTTGCAAATAAATAAATTGGAATTACAAAAAGTAATTGGTGGATTTTTTGGTAGTCTATTAGTTAGGGTAATGCTATATGTTGGTAACAAGAGCAAGTATAATGGCTCAAATGCTACAGAAGTTATTACTCCAAAAACTATGTTCTAAAAGAGCTGTCCCTAATCAACAGGTAGTTGTCCTCTGTCAAGGTTAATTTTTTTAAGTGAAGTATAGTTGATTTATGGGACTTCCCTGGCGGTCCAGTGGTTAAAACTCCACGCTTCCACTGCAGGGGATGCGGGTTTGATCCCTGGTCGGGGAACTAAGATCCCGCATACTGCGCAGCATGGCCAAAAAAAAAAAAGTATAGTTGATTTATAATATTATATTAGTTTCCAGTGTACAACATAGTGATTCAATATTTTTATAGATTGTACTCCATTTAAAGTTATTATAAAATATTAGCTGTATTCCCTGTACTGTACAATATATACTCATAGCTTATTTATTTATACATAGTAGTTTGTGCCTCTTAATTCCCTACCCCTTTCTTGTCCCTCTCCTCTTCCCTCTCCCCACTGGTAACCTGTAGTTTGTGCTTTATATCCGTGAGTCTGTTTCTGTTTTGTTGTATACATTCATTTGTTTTATTTTTTAGATTCCACATGTATGTGAAAACATACAGTATTTGTCTTTCTCTGTCTGACTTATCTCACTGAGCATAATACCCTCTAAGTCTATACATATTTTTGCAAATGGCAGAATTTCATTCTTTTTTATGGCTGAGTTATATTCCATATATATATATATGGAATATAACGATATATAATGCATATATAATATATATTATATTATATTATATATTTATATATATATATATATATATCTCCCCCACATCTTCTTTATCCATTCATCTGTTGATGGACATTTAGGTTGCTTCCATATCTTGGCTATTGTAAATAATGCTGCTAGGAACATTGGGGTGCATATATCTTTTCAAACTAGTGTTTTTGTTTTCTTCAGATATATACCCAGGAGTGGAATTGCTGGGTCATATGGTAGTTCTATTTTTAGTTTTTTGAGGAACCTCCATACTGTTCTCCATAGTGGCTGCACCAACTTACATTCCCACCAACAGTGTATGAGGGTTCCCACATCCTCGCCAACATTTGTTATTTGTGTTCTTTTTGATGATAGCCATTCTGATGAAGGTGATATCTCATTGTGGTTTTGATTTGCATTTCTCTGATGATTAGTGATGTAGAGCATCTTTTCATGTGCCCATTGGCCATTTGAATATCTACTTTGGAAAAATGTCTATTCAGGTATTGTCCCCATTTTTCAGTTGGGTTGGGGTTTTTTTTGATATTGAGTTATATGAGCTGTTTATATATTTTGGATATTAACCCCTTATCAGTCATATCCTTTGCAAATAATTTCTCCCATTCAGTAGGTTGTCTTTTCATTTTATTGATGGTTTCTTTTGCTGTGCAAAAGCTTTTAAGTTTAATTAGGTCCCATTTGTTTATTTTTGCTTTTGTTTCCTTTGCCTTAGGAGACAGATCAAAAAAAATATTGCTACAATTTATGTCAAACAGTGTTCTGCCTATATTTTCTTCTAGGAGTTTTATGGTTTCCAGTCTTGCATTTAAGTCTTTAATCTATTTTGAGTTTATTTTTTATATGGTGTGAGAAAATGTTCTAATTTCATTCTTTTACATGTAGCTGTCCAATTTTCCCAGCACCACTTATTAAAGAGACTGTCTTTTCTCCATTGCATATTCTTGCCTCCTTTGTCACAGAGGAATTGACCATAAGTGCATGGGTTTATTTCTGGACTCTCTATTCTGTTCCATTGATCCATGTGTATGGTTTTGTGCCAGTAACATGTTCTTTTGATTACGGTAGCCTTGTAGTATTGTGTGAAGACAGGGAGCATGATACTTCCAGCTTTGTCCTTTTTTCTCAAGATTGCTTTGGCAATTCAGGGTCTTTTGTGGTTAAATTTTAGGATTATTTGTTCTAGTTCTGTGAAAAATGTCATGGGTATTTTGATAGGGATTGCATTAAATCTGTAGACTTCTTTGGGTAGTATGGACATTTTAACAATACTAATTCTTCCATTCCATGAACATGGGTTATCTTTCCATTTACTTGTATCCTCTTCAGTTTCCTTCACCAATGTCTTATAGTTTTCAGAGTATAGGTCTTTCACCTCCTTCGTTAAATTTATTCCCAGGTATTTTTCTGTGAAGGTTAATTTTATGTCAACTTGGCTGGGCCACAATACCTGGATATTTGGTCAAACACTAGTCTGGAAACTGCTGTAAAAGTATTCCTTAGATGTGTTTAACATTTAAATCAGTAGACTCTGAGTAAATCAGATTACTCTCCATAATGTGGGTGGGCCTCATCCAATCAGCTGAAGGCCTTGAGAGAAAAAGACTAATGTCCCCAAGGAAGAAGGAATTCTGCCATCAGACTGCCTTTGGATTTGAGCTGCAACATCCACTCTTTCCTGGGTCTCCAGCTTGCCTGTCCTACCCTGCAGATTTGGGCACTTACCAGCCCCCACAATTATGTGAGATAATTCAGGCACCAAGTCCTGGTCTATCCTGTGGCTCCGCCATCTTCAGTACGTATCTCTCAATGTTTCTGTCTCTACCATGCCTGAAGAAGGAGAAAGATCAATGAGAAAGGTATATGGAAATTGTTCATAGGCTATTCTACTCACATTCCGTTTAGAAGTTAGTCACATGACTACTTCTACCTATAAAAGTGGATGGAAAATGTAGTCTAGTTGTGTGCCTAGGATAAAAAAGAGAAGATGGATTTTGGAGAGTAGCTAGCACTGCCTTGCTTGCTACCATCCTTCAAATAAATTTTACCATCCTAATACCCTGAATCTCATTACCAAATCAATGTTATCTAAAGACAGGCAGGTCTAATGAGTCCCAAAAATCACTGCTTTGGACAACAAATCTTCTCTCTCAGAGGTAGATCAGCCCCCAGAAGTGTTCTGAGCACGGTCATTCACCTTGCTAGATGTTGCTGACATTTCTCATTCACCAGGTTCAATCTCCTCTCCAAAGGCCAAGACAGCTTCCTGTAGGAAAAAGTAAGAATGCCCTCACCCTAGTCTCCTGTAAGACAAAGACCTCTCTTTTTCCTCACCATTATATTCACCATTACACTGTGAAATCCACCACAAGTCTGAGCACATAGAAATAATTCCATCAGTATTTTTGAATTAATGAATGAATGACAAGACTTCTTATATTACAGGATCTTATATTTAGGATCCAGTAAAAATTTCTAGAAATTATCTACCAATTTTCTCCCTTTACAGAGAAGTGAACTGTATTCTTAGAACGTAAATATTTTATTCAAGGTCACATAACTAGCTATGAATAGAGCTCATACCAATTCCCAGCCCAATGTCTATAGCATAGTGGTTTTAGGCAGAAAATTATAGATAAATAGATCAATTTATTTCCTCATTAAATAATTATATAATTATATGTTATTATGTAACCATAATAATACTATCTTCATATAAATAATTATATATGAGGATATATAAAAAATCCTCATTTATTTCTCTCTACTCCCCAAAATCTTTATCCTGCCTCTGCCCCACCCTAATGCCCACCTTCTCTGTCTCCTGACATTCTTCTCTGTAGATCTGCACATAACTCCCTATCTGTGTAACTGCACCTGGCAGAGCTAGGAAGTCAGGAGAGAGGGATGGTGAAATGGGGCCAGTGATGCCTGCTCAAGTATAAATCACCAAGTGCAGGTGAACCTGGCCATGTTTTCACCTTCAGACAATCCATCTCAGTCATATTCTCTATGTACCCCAGTACTCAGTGAATCATTTTTCTTACCCATTGGGAAAGAGACAAACAAAAAGAGCCTCTGTACATGATAAGGGCTTATATAATCAGGACTTTAGGGGTTTTTGTGCTTCTGTGCTTATATTGTCACAGAATGGTGATGATAATGACAGCTACCATATTCTGAGAGCTTACCACTGGGCAGGCATTGATGAATTACACAAACACACCACACACTATCTTGGGATCACCCAACAGTGTATACTTGCTGATTGGGGATGAAGGGTCATTCTCTAAGGCAGAGGACAGAAGTGGATCACATCAGGACTGAAATCACGACCTTGGCCCAATTAATGTCATAAATGTTTCCCTGTGGACCTCCCGGGGGTTCTTAACTGTGAGCCAAGGTGCCCCAGGGCACGACAAAAAATTTACACCAGTGCCATGGGATATTTTAAATTTTCAAGGGAATACCTGTGACATCTGTTGTATACCATATGAACTACTAGCTTGAGATAATTCAGTTTCATCATTAGTTAGATCACTACATTCCTTTTGATGACATCATATTTTGCTAAGCCGGGATTTTTAGTGGTTGCCATAAAAAAAAAAGAAAGTATTGCATGAAAATCAATGTGAAATAAAAAATGAGGATTGCAGTGTTCAGTGTGACACTAAAGGTTGAGAAGCTATTTAGTGCCCAACGGGTGCTAAGTTGTTAGAATATAAATGCTTATTAAGTTATTTGGACCTAACCCCTTAATAAATGAAACTGTTAGGTATTCATTTTGGCCTACATGCCCTGTGAAAGAATTACTGAGACTCTAAGGGTGGTGTGAACTGAGAAAGTTAGGGAACCTTTGTGGACATCATTATTTCTGAGGAGAAGCGATGAAGTGTGGGTGTCGTGGCATGAGCTCCCTCCTGCTGCTCCCTCTGATAATTGCTTTAGCCCAGAAGCAGCAACCCTGTGGACCCAACCTACGCATGCTCAGAAACTAAAGCAGTGGCCTGTTTTATGCACACTGTGCTTTCCTAACATCCACTTATATCAGAAGGATTTCCAAAGACTATCTGAGCTGATATCTACTTGCTACAAATAAATGCAAATAATAAAAGTAATGAACTTCCCAGAAGTCCCAAAGATGTTATTTCTGATCAAAACTGCCTCACTGCTTTCCTATCACCTTTCCAACAGTGTTCAAGCAGCAGTATGCTCAGTGACTTTGTTAACTGGCCTTCATTCCCTTTCTGCAGAGTGTTTTTCTCCCAGGAGTTACACTCCATGCCTAAGAGCACTGGGGCTCACACTTTCAGATTCTTCCAGCTTCCCTAGTTGAAATATATTGGACTGAATGGCCAACTATTTAAACCAATATTTGGGTAAAACTTAAAATCAGTCATCATAGAAAGAACTTCTGGAGCACAAGAATTAAATCTTAAATGTTTCAAATAAAATGTAATTATGATAGTAAAGATGAAGTCCTTCCAACAGGTAAACATCCACATTTGTTTTCTTGTAGCTTCTTTTGTTAGGAGAATTGTTGAAGTTTTGCAATAGGGCAGAATTGGGAGAAGACTAGATAAAATTTTAGCAAATAAAATTTTCCTGTAACATTCACTCTCTGGGGCAGTTGTAGACCTTTCAGTAACTGACTCCAGTGGCTATGATGTGACCTGTAAAATCTTCCAAGTTTCCTCAAGCCAAATGGTTTTTAATCTGCTTGCAATTCCTCTGGCACTCTAAAACCCAGCTACTGGCAGAATGGGTCCTGATACTAGTGACGTCAACCACTCATCAATGTTTACAAATTTATTTGCATGCTATTGACTGTATACACTTTGAAAATTTTAACTCTTATATATTCATTCGTTCAACAATAATGTTTTTCATACCTGCTCTTCTAACCATTTCTCATTTCTAATTTTCTTCATTCTTGTTTTCTTTCATTTTTTCCTCAATTATATTTACCAGGGATTTACCTGGTTTTTGTTGTGTTGTTGTTCAGTATTTTTGTTTTGTTTTATGATTTATTGTTGTTGTATTTACTTTCTGTCTCTGAAAAGAGTATAATTAAGAATCTCATAAATTTTAACAAGTATTAAGTTTTAATTATTTTCTAATAGTCTGTAACTTTATTTTGAAGTCATCTTTGTTCCAAAACTATTTAGCTGAAGTTGTTCATCTCTCTTTGGTCTTGTATTTCCTTTATACTTTTATTAATTTCTAAAAAAATTTTTATGGGATCATGCTCAGAGAATGTCACCCATGCAATTTCTAACTTGTGCAAGTTTTATAAAAAATTTATTTTGTAGACATGCATTTAGTCACTTTTTGTAAATACCCCATGGATATTTAATAAGGGGGAGAACATCTCTACAGATAATGTCTGTTATCTTTGTAGAGTACAACATCAAAAACTCTTTAATAATTCCTTTTTCTTAATTATATTATTGAAATTTTATATCCTTATTTATTTGACTACTTTGCCACATATTGATAATAGACTGTCAATTGATTGTGTTCCTATCAAGTTATCTTGATATTTACAGAAGTTTTTGATTTCTATACATTAATGCTATGTTATTCATGGCACAAAGGTTCATGACTCTTATATCTTCATTGTGTATTATATCCTTTATCAAAATTGTCATCCTGTTTCTCTCACTTAAAGCATCAGGGTCTATTCTCTGTCTCTAAGAAGAATTATTCTCTCTCTCTCTCTCTTCCTCTCCCTCTCCCTCTCCCTCTCCCTCTCTCATCTGTCCTGCTATAGTACCCTGTTTACTCTTGATAAAATTTAGGTCAATTACGAAAAACATGATTATTGAGGATAAGGCACAAGAAGGGATCTGAAGCAAACCTGCTAATTTTGGTGTGACCAGGACTTCAAGGGCTGTAGGAGCTGACCCTGTGGGGAGCCATATAATCAAAGCAATGTCCAAAAAGCCCATTCAGGCAAGTTTAAGTTTAGAATTCAGGAACAGGAAATCTTGAGGTTGAATTAAGTGGGAAAAGTACTGCATGAAGGAAACCAGGCTGTGAGCAATGCAGCCACTAATGTAGACATCTGGGGAGCAGAGTGACTAGTTCATAGGAGGCATCAAACAAATATTTGTTGAATGGCTAAATGAATGAATGAATGATATATGAACCTGTTCATAGGTGGCAGGATCCCAGCAGTTGAGTCAGGGTGAGATTGAGGACTTCAATAAAGTAACTATGTTCTCCAGAGTTGAGGACACAGATCAAGAAAGGGTGCTTGGCCCTAGAGCAGAGTATCTTAAACTTCTTGGTGAAAAATAATTAGAATACATATTCTTGCCTTAATTTCAAAGAGTCTAGGATAGGGGTCCAAGAATCAGCATTTTAAGTATACATCCAGGTGTTGCTGATTCAGAATGTTACAAATTTCACATCTGGCAAACACTAGCCTAAAAGCAGGATAGACCTCTAAACAGGATGATGGGTTAGGACCAGAGAGGCTACAACTGGTGTACCATAAGACCAGTCCAGCAGGTGGACACATGCGGCCATCTAATGGTGCTGCACACGAGATGGATAAGGATGTGAAGCAAGAGGCTTAGAGGGGAAAGAAAAACAAGCCACAGTGCAAATATTATTCTTTTACTCAAGCCTCCACTGCCTGCTCCAGACTCTGTGATCTGTCACTCTATGGTGTCATCAGCCCTAGACTATAAGCCAAGAAACATGGGTTTTTATCCAAGCAGTATAGGCCACTAGTCCAGGTCTCAGCTGCTTCACATATTTTAAAAAAGGAGCTAAGATTGTGGTTTCCATGTTCTTCTGGGACAGTGAGAAGCCTGTGCATTTCAAAAATCAAAACACCTGAGTTCAAATTCCAGCTGAGCCCTTTACTGACACTGTAACATTGTGCAAGTTACTGGGAAAGAGATAATTTTTCTGGGGAGGATAGAAGTTACCTTACTGCATGGTAGGTACTCAATTCTTGAACTACCTCCCCAAGATTCAATATTTTGAAAAACTGTAAAACTTATATAACAATGATTTGCACTAATTTTGACAGCATGCTGTTATCAGTACTATTGTTTAATTATTACTTTGTTTCTGAACATTTCATTGCACATATCTCATCTCTCCTAGTAGATTAGATTTCTTGAGAGCAGGATTTTACCATGCATTTTTGCTTTATTTAGGGTGACCAACCATCTCAGTTTGCCTGGGACAGAGCAAGGTCCCAGATATGGGACTTGCAGTGCTAAAACCAGGAAAGTTCCCAGGTAAACTGATGAGTTGTTAATTCCGCTTTATATCCACCTTCATATTTCGTTAATTACCTAATAAATATAAAGTGAATAAGTGCATTTTCCCCACCTCAATTTTAATCATGCTTTCGTTTTAGTTTATCATTACTTAATTAAGACAACAAATCATAGAGAAGTGTAATTAATCACAATAATAGTCAAGTTATAGTTATTTTCTATTAAAGAAAGATTCAGTTTTTGTTCATAATATATTTGCTTTATCTTACTAAAGGGGTAATCTCTGTGACAAAAGATTGTTAATAAAAAGTGGTATTCTCGATCATATAGCCCAACTTGTGGTTTGCTCCTAAAGTTCAGGGATTTTGTTGTTTGCCAACTATATAAAACAGTCTCTAAAGATAAAGCCCCAAAGCAACATAAGAATGAATTTTTTAAAAGAAATTAGAATTATTATGATTTTTTGCATTAAATAATGTAGACTTCTGAGTACCTTCTCTCTTAAGTACTTTTTTTTCCTCCAGAAATGCAATTCTTAAAATTTTAAAACTGGTTAGGCAGTTTGGGATTCCTCTGGGATTTTCATGCCAAAGCCTCCACTGACATTTTGAGGAGTTAATGGTTATAATTACTTTGCCTGTAGCAATATCACTGCCTTTAAAATAAAAGCCTCGGGACTTTTTTCTAATGTATTAGATTATATTCTATTCAAAAGGACAGGATTTATTATACAGAAAAACATACTGAGTACACCGATCTTTCTTCCAAAAGTCTATTTTTCTAACATGAATCTTAAAACTATTATCACATATTTGTGGAAAAATTTATTCCTCTAATCCTCCATTTTTAAAAATCAAAGATTCTCTGGTATGTGAATCTTTAATTTTTATTTTCCTTTTTCAACGAGTCATTATTTGTGGTACAGAATCCTTGCTCCTTTGGCAGGGTGGGGGAAGAAATGTCCAGACCCTGTTGAGATAAGATTTGTGACACTGAGTCACAGCAAAAAGACCAAGTGCTCCCTCACAGTGGCCAGCGGCCTTGTAGAGTGGCCACCATGGCTGCTGCTCAGGAGAGAGACCAAAGACTGTGGAAACTGTGGCCCTTAGGGTCGAGCTGCCCACACAGAAGGAAGAAGAACATAGTGCCTGGAAAGGGGTAATCATGGATAAAAATGGCACATCCCAGGAGTATTTAGGTGCTTGAATAGAGTTGGCCTTGGCAATGGGTTGAATAAGTGGCTGACATACAGGATGATGTTAAATGCTCCAGAAGGAACAGAGGTAGGACACATGGCAGCCACAGGGGCTTCCTCCCAGGTCAGGTGGGCCACTAGAGGAGACTGAGGCAGTCTGTCAGCAGACTTTTACATCAGTCAGCACTGCAGCTTGAAAGCAGACTGGAGTCCGTCTCTAGGCTCATCCCTGCCTCTCTCCAACTATAGGCTTCATCCCTCTCCAATTCTTTCCCCCTTATGGTACCACAGTTTGCCAGCATTTTGTTTTTACACTACTGGATAGGTATGTGTGTGTGTGTGTGTGCGTGTGCATATGGCGGGAGGCGGGGGACAAGGAAGCTAGTGTGTAGAAATGCCTAGTATGTCCCTGCCACTATGTGAGATGCATCATGTACACATAACTTCACTTCATTATCACAAGGTGCAGAGGCCAGTATGGTGGAAAGCATTGTTCAGATAGAGAAACTGAGGATCGGAGAAGTTAAGGAACTTGCTCTAGGTCACAGAGCTAGGCTATGCACCCAAGACTGACTCCAAAATAGATTTTCTTCCTACCACACCACACTGACACCATTAGGATCTTCATATCTCTGAAAAATTAAAGGTCCTGTTTCCCCAAGACTGTTAAATGTATAGTGCATTGTTATACGCCAATAGATAAGGATCTTCAAGCAACAATATTCATCTCAGATCAGAGAAGTGGCATTGTAAAATGGAAAGAGGGTTAGCATGGGAGAAAGAAATTCGAAGTTGTTACCTCTAGCTGGTAAATATTTAAAGCCATTTAAGCTCCCTGGGGCTCTGATTCATTATTATCGGAAAAATTGAAATAGCCATATTTTCATAATAGGACGTAAGTGAAGGTAAAAGAGCTTTTGTAAGCTGTACACCATCATGCAAAAAGAAAATATGGAAGTAAAATGAGAGAAACAACCCAGATGTCCATCAACTGGTAAGTGGATAAACAAATTGTGGTACATCCATACAATGAGATATTGTTAAGCAATAAAAAGGAACAAACTGCTGATACAAGCAACAACACAGGTGAATCACAAACGCATTACTCTAAGTGAAAGAATCCAGACTCTAGAGGCTAGATCCCGTAGGATATCATTTATATGACATTCTGGAAAAAGCAAAACTGTCAAGACAGCAAACAGATCAGTGGTTGCCAGGGACAGGAGAAAGAGGAAGGGGCTGACTACAAAGGGGCGTGAGGGAACTTTCTGGAGTGATGGAAATATATCTTGCTTGTTTTATGTTTGTCAAAATACAGAATTATATACATTAAAAAGAGTGAATTATGCCTCAATAATCCTGAATTTTTAAAAAAATGTAAAATGAAGTTACCAAATACTTAATTCTAACTAGTTATAAAATTCTGATTTGATTACTTGGGGAGCCATTTGCATCCTGATAAACAAGATGCTTTAGTTCCTTCGGAACAAATGTTTGCTCTGAGTTAGAGAACATCCTCATGATCATGAATGATTAATATGGCCTCCTGCTCCAAGATCTCTGCAGATGCTTTGCTCAGAGCCATATTCCCGGTCAGCTTTTTAAAGCAATCTCCGTTTGGCAAGGGTTGTACCTTTACTTGACGCTGCAAAAGTGTTCCAAGCTGAACTACTTTCAAACTGCAGGATGTAGCCAGCCAGCAAGCTCCTTCTGGCATCTTGTAATATGGGAAGACCCGACCTTGTTATCTCCCAAAGAGAATATCCAAGAGCTCAGCCATAATTACCCGACTCTGGAGTCTGGCTTGCCCTTTCTTAATGCTAAGCAGGCTGCTGCTGAATCAGAGAAAGCCTATAGAGGCTTTTCTGTTTGAAACGGCAAAAATTTCCAGGGTAAGCCTTCAACTGACATTAGCAGGGTTTCCCATCTCAAAATCAATTTGCAACATTTCAGTTTTGAAAGGTAAAAGCCAAAGGGATAAGAGCTTGTTTTTTCTGACAACAAAACTACATTACCTCTCTGATCTAAAGTAGATTTTTCAAAATTAACACACAGACATTCCAATGGAAGATTTTCATTTTTGTTTTAGCTTGGGGAAAACTGTGTCAATTTTTTTCTACAAAGTTTTCAAATATTCATTTTTGAAAGCCTTGATAATGGCTATATTTGAAGTTATATATTTGAAATCCCTAACCGTCAATCACTCTTAAATGAAACAGTTGGCATTTTTGTTAGATGTCTAATCTGCACCTTTTTTAAGTGCAGCAAATACATGAGGCAGTTAGATCGTAAAATATTTATAAGAAAAGCTCCAATCTTAAACCTTTTGAGACATGTGATTAGCAACTGTGACAATCTTGAAACTGAAGACAATAAAATTCCTTTTATTTTCATAATCCTTTAAAAAGTTTCTTAAAAATTCATAGGATCTGCATTTGACCAATATTCTGCACATTAATTTCATGTGTTGAGGGAGCACCATTCCCTTCAGTGCGGAGAATTCCCTTTCATTCCTGTGGATTTTGTTAATTCTCCAAGCCACATTCCACGCAATTGGCAGTATCAAAAATGTAAAGCTTCCCTCAGAGTTCTTTGCCAGGCACACAGGCAGTTTTAAGACTCAACCAAGCAATGAGACAGTGTTCCCACTCTGGAGAAATGACTGATTGGATGGATTAAATGTGCTTCTGAAGTGATTTCCAAATGGCTATAAAAAAAGGAGGCTAATTAAATATAGTCATTGAAGAGCAGTACTTAACTCATCGAGCTCCTGTATTATACATTCTTCTCAAAGAAGCCATGTGCTCTGGAATTTTCTACAAAGGGAGAAAATGAAAAAGAGCATAAATGTCCATTGAAAAAGCAAAGGTTTAGCAAACTATGGGACATGAACCAAAAGGACTACAGTGTGGTCATTTAAAATAATCATTAGGAAGACTTTATAACTATATGGGGACCTTCTTATAATACATTAAAGGAAAAAGCAGATTGTTAGGTGGTATGCGCATTACAATTGTAATCGTGAAAAATGTATGCTTGTGAATAATTGCAATCTAATAAAATATACAGAAATTTTAATTCCTCTATTTAAATGAGGGATATATAAGTGAGTCCTGTTTTTTTATTTTCTTTAATGCTGTGATTATACCCTTTTTAAAATTTAAAAAATGCTTTTTATCTGCACTCTTCTCACTGGAGATAGGAATATGAATCATGAGTTTATGTGAGGCATTCCGATCACCGTGAATTCAATTCAAGCTGCAGTGTTGCCTAGCAACAGGATAACTTTTCTGCAGTGAAATTCCCCAGTAGCAGCAACCTATGAAATATCCTGCGAGGAATTCCCTACCTTAAGTGCACCCCATACTCTGTTCTCGTATTCCACTGCTCTGGGGGAATTTCATAATCTGATCATGCCAAGATATTAAAATTTGGAGGGCTGCATTTTAAGATCCACATCCCTGGATCTTTTGCCTCTCTGCCTGGAAGAGGAGAATGGAGTAAAGGACTTTTCTAGATTTCTTCCAGTCTCTAATATTCCCCAGATAAGAAGAACAAGGAAGGAAAATGGTGAGAGCTTTGATTTCTAATCTTTATGGATGGTGGCTTGACATGGCTCCAATCAGACGTAATGTTTCTTTTTTTTATTATTAAGAGTTTTTTGAGATATAATGATATAATTTACTATAAAACTCATCCTCTAAAAAAAAAAAAACTCATCCTCTCACAGTGGTTTTTAGTATATTCACAGAGATGTACAACAATCAATATTAGAACATTTTCATCACCTCAAAAAGAAACCCTATAACCATTGGCAGTCTTTCCCCATTTCTCTCCAACTCTTCCCCTAGTCCCAGGCAACCACCAATCTACTTTCTGTCTCTATAGATTTGCCTAGTCTGGACATTTTATATAAATGGAATCATACAATATGTGGTCTTTTGGGTCTGACTTCTTTCATTTAGCATAATGTTTTCAAGGCTCATCCATGGTGTAGCCTGTATCATGACTTCATTCCTTTTTATTGCCAAATAATATTCCATTGTGCAGATAAACCACTCTCTGTTTATCCATTCATCCACTGATGGACATTTGGATTGTTTCCACTTTTGACTATTATAAATAGTGCTATGAACACTTGTGCACAAATTTTTATTTGGACATGTTTTCTTTCTCTTGGAGATACATCAAGGAGTGGAATTTCTGGGTCATATGGTAATTCTAATGTTTAACATTTTGAGGAAATGTCAAACTGTTTTCCAAAGTGGCTGTGCATTTTACATTCCCACCAGCAGTGTATGAGGATTCCAGTTTCTTCACATCCTCACCAACACTTGTTATTGTCTGTCTTCTTGATTATAGCCATTCCAGTGGGTGTGAGGTGGTATCTCACTGTGGCTTGAAGTTGCATTTCCTTGATGACTAATGATGTTGAGCATCTTGTCTAATGCTCATTGGCCATTTGTTTATTTTCTTTGGAGAAACATCTATTCAAATTCTTTGCCCATTTCTAAATTGAGTTAACTTTTTTATTGTTGAGTTGCTTTTTCTTTTTTTTCCCTTTTGCTACTTGGATTCTTTGTGGAAATACATTGATGTCAAGACCTTTGCAAACCCCCAAACACTTAGACCTAGACAGTTACCACCAGTTATGGAGGAGAACAGAGGGCAGTCACCATACATCAGTGTCAGTGAATGGAGACACAGCAGGCCCCAGGGAATGATCCCAATGAACATGCTGATATCTGTCTGGTGTCCTTACATCACCCCCGATATCAGAATCTTGCTGGTCAGCCTCCACAGAGCACAATGCCTGCTCTTGCTCTCAAACAGCTCTGGGGGATGGGGGACTTTCCACTGTAAAAAGAAAAGAATGGCTGTGGTCACCACCCACTATCCCCTACCCCTGTGATCAGGTTCTATGCCTTTTATATTCCCCACTATTTACCCTAGATCCAGGCAAACAGTTGACAAATAAATGAATGTGAAAACCTCCAAGTAACAGTGAGTTAGTTGATCTTGCTTGCAAATTGTATGTGCCAATTTTGTGTTTAACATGTATTTAGCACTTAGTGCTCTAAGCATTTTATGAATAATTTTAGCTAATTATTTACAAATATTTTTAACACTTTACAAATAATTTTAAACCAATTTAATCCTCATAACAATTCTGTGAAGTTAGTATGTTACTGTCTCCATTTTAAGGATGAGGAAACTGAGGCATAGACAGGCAAAGTAACCTTCCCAAGGTCAACAGCTGATGAGTTGTGGAGCCAGATTCAAAACCTCGCCTGGCTCTAATCTGTGCTCTCAACTGCCAGGCAATACTCCCTTGCTAATTATGTGGGGTTTTTTTTTTTAATTTTTATTGGAGTACAGTGGATTTACAATGTTGTGTTTGTTTCAGGTGTACAGCAAAGTGAATCAGTTATACATATACATATATCCATTCTTTTTTAGATTCTTTTCCCATATAGGCCATTACAGAGTATTGAGTGGAGTTCCCTGTGCTATACAGTAGGTCCTTATTAGTTATCTATTTTATGTATAGTAGTGTATATGTGTCAATCCCAATCTCCCAACTTATCCCTCCCCCCCATCCCCTGGTAACCATAAGTTTGTTTTCTACATCTGCAACTCTACTTCTGTTTTGTAAATAAGTTCATTTGTACCCTTTTTTTAGATTCCACATATGAGCAATATCATATGATGTACGTCTTTCTGTGTCTGACTTACTTCACTCAGTATGACAA
This sequence comes from Balaenoptera borealis, assembly GCF_965194805.1. Classification (NCBI taxonomy): domain Eukaryota; kingdom Metazoa; phylum Chordata; class Mammalia; order Artiodactyla; family Balaenopteridae; genus Balaenoptera; species Balaenoptera borealis. Next base: position 17,670,729 of record NC_138881.1, on the reverse strand, counting down.
TCTCTAGGTCCATCAATGTTGCTGCAAATGGCATTATTTTGTTCTTTTTTATGGTTGAGTAATATTCCATTGTATATATGTACCACATCTTCTTTATCCATTCATCTGTCAATGGACATTTAGGTTGCTTCCAGTACATTTCTTTTTATATGAGAATACATTTCCTTTCATATGAGACAATAAGCTTTCTTTTTCTTTACCCAGTTGAGAGAATTTTCTGTTACTTACATCCAATATATTCTAAAAAGGTAATGAGGATGAAAAGAGGAAATGAAAAGTCAGGGTAGTAGCCAAATGAGTGAGGACAGGATAGAGCAAGGTGCAAAACTGAGGCATGTGGTGCAGGAATCCCCTGTTGAGTGATAGCTTAAAGGGACTGTAGGCTACTTACTTTGGGTGTTATGTGCAACCACCTCAGCTTTGCCCTTATCAACTATTTAGACTAATCAGTGCACTTGACCTTCTATTGCATCTACTTTATGCAACCTCAGCTTTAGATGAATCCCCCAATTATTTCTCCACCCCAGCTCCTAGGGTGGAGCTCCTGCCAAGCACAGCTAGAGGAAAAAATGTGTCATTGTACCAATAGGTTCTACTACAAATCCAGACTTCCCAAACTCTAAAAGGATATGTTCCTTTTAGATCAAAACCATAAGTTTTGTATACCTCTATGGGGACCTCATTGTCTAAAAATGTTTTATGTTGTAATTATTATTTTCAATTGAAAAATTAATATTTGCTTCTTGTAAAATAAAAAAGTCAACAAAAATGAAAGGATAAAAAAATGTGAAGATTAATGAGTATCCTTCTAGGTTTTTAAAAGAAATTTATTGGAGTGTAGTTGATTTACAATGTTGTGTTAGTTTCAGGTGTACAGCATAGTGATTCAGTTATACATATACATATATTCATTCTTTTTCAGATTCTTTTCCCATATAGATTATTACAGAATATTGAGTAGAGTTCCCTGTGCTATACAGTAGGTCCTTGTTGATTATCTATCTTATATATAGTAGTGTGTGTATGTTAATCCCAAGCTCCTAATTTATCCCCCCGGCCAACATTTCACCTTTGGTAACCGTAAGTTTTTAAAATCTGTGAATCTGTTTCTGTTTCATAAATAAGTTCATTTATATCATTTTTTAAAATTAGATTCCACATATGACTGATATCATATGATATTTGTCTTTCTCTCTCTGACTTACTTCACTTAATATGATCATATCTAGGTCCATCCACGTTGCTGCAAATGGCGTTATTTTGTTCTTTTTTATGGCTGAGTAATATTCCCTTGTATATATGTACCACATCTTCTTTATCCATTCCTCTGTTGATGGACATTTAGGTTGCTTCCATGTCTTGGCTATTGTAAATAATGCTGCAATGAATATTGGGGTGCATGTATCTTTTCAAATTATGGTTTTCTCTGGGTATATGCCCAGGAGTGGGATTGTTGGATCATATGGTAGTTCTATTTTTAGTTTTTTAAGGAACCTCCATACGGTTTTCCATAGTGACTGTACCAGTTTACATTCCCACCAACAGTGTAGGAGGGTTTCCTTTTCTCCACACCCTCTCCACCATTTATTGTTTGTAGACTTTTTGATGATGGCCATTCTGACCAGTGTGAGGTGATACCTCACTGTAGTTTTGATTTGCATTTCTCTGATAATTAGTGATGTTGAGCATCTTTTCATGTGCTTTTTGGCCACCTCCTTCTAGACTTTTTTTGTGATGCATATATGCATGCATGTGCAAATACACACACAAACACATAGACATATATTCACACACAGAGGTTTTGGTTTGGTTTTGTTTTGATGGAAGACACAAAGATACTCTCTCCTGGAAGGAAATCATTAGTATCTTTTCAGATATATCCTACACATATACAAATCTTTAAAATTACAAATATGCATATATAAGTGTACTTGGTTTTGTTACATTGTATTTTTTTCCAAAAAAAGGACATGTCATACACATTATACTATAATTTAATCTTTTCACTTTACAACGTATTGTTTCTATCTCTCTGCATCAATGCTTATCTGCACCCCATCTAAGACAGACCTCATCTGAATAAGATCCCATTGTGGGGATGTACTGCAAGTTTTTCAACCAATTGCCTATTGAATAGGCATTTGTGTTAGTTCTGATTTGGTGTCTGTTTTAAGCAATTCTTCAATGAACAATTTCACACATTAATTTCTGTGGAATTATTTCTACATGACAAATTCCAAACTTTTAATAGTTTCTTCAAGTCTCCAACCAGTCCTCTTACTCTCAACAACCTTTTACTTCTCTGAGGAAATGAGGCTCACCCAACAAGTTCTGCCTTATAAATTCATCTCTCTTCATCTTCATCCGTCTTCTGCTTGTTCTACCGAATTATACATGGAACTACGTCTTTTCCCTTGCCAAGGCTAATGCTTTCACCAGTGCTGCCAAACCTGTCCTCTCACTCTTCTCTTCTGGATCATTGCAAGTGCCTCTGAACAGGGTTCTCTTACCCCATTCTATCCCATCTAATCCAGCTTCTATATGGTTGGAACACTGATCAAATGATGTCTATCTCCTGCTCAAAATCCTCTCTTGGCTTCCTAATGCCTATAGAAAAGCATACAAACAACTGGTCTTTTTCTCTTTGTGTCTTTGCTCATTTTGTTCCCTTTTTCTGTAAAGTACTTCTTCCTGCTTCACCAGTTGAAGCTTTCCTCAGGTTTCAAGGCCCAGTTCAAAAGCTTCTCCTCCCTGAAGATTCTCAAAAACACCCAGGTGAAATTGGCCCATTCTTAAGTTCTCAGAGCCACACATTTCTGCCTTATTTTGGCCCTTGTCCCATCACACTGCTAATAATAGTTATCTATGTACATACATATTTATCTCCATGGCTCTATATATGTTCCTTTTAGATCAGAGCCATAAGTTCTGTATACCATAGCACCCGGCACAGTGAGACTACATAAAAAGCCCTCAAAAATTGTTTAATATGTTTATTAGTACCACGAAAATAAAAAGAACACTGACATTTGTTCAATATCAGATAACCAGATGGTGTATTATATAAATAAAGCCTATTTGATAAAATCACAAAGAAACATTTAAATATGGAATTATCTCTGTGAAAAATATGAAACAAATGACCTCATATGTTTTTAATACTACAACTTACAAAACGTGACCCATCTCCTCTCAACTCGATCATGACACCTTGCTTTGCCTCCCAATCGCAAGAATGGGATACTCAGATACACACTACTATATATAAAATAGATAACTAATAAGAACCTACTGTATAGCACAGGGAACTCTACTCAATACACTGTAATGACCTATATGGGAAAAGAATCTACAAAAGAGTGGATACATGTATATGTATAACTGATTCACTTTGCTGTACAACTGAAACTAACACAACATTGTAAATCAACTATACTCCAGTCAAAATTAATTTTTAAAAAACCCGCATACATTCACACATGATGGCTTAGCCTTATGAACAAGAACTAGAATCTTGATAACACAGTACACCCTCCTTCTTTTTCTGTGCCCTCACCATCATTTCACCTCCAATTAGGATTAGAGAAAAGATAATACAGACGATTTTGAGTTTTTTGGTCTGAAACCAAAAATATTCTCCTGGTCAGGTCCTCTATGAGTAGGAAAAGAATTATCAGCCCTCACCTCATTTCTTTGAAAGTATAGATAGTTACCACATCTAAACCTATTAATTGTTGAATCCACTAAATAATCCAAATCTAAAATGTTTAACACTGGATAAAATTATAAAGGATATAGTCATAATGAAAAAATGTAATGAAAAGCAGTAAACAATAATATTTACCATTTTTCAAACACTTACCATAGGCCAGACACATTGTGCCAATACTTTACACATAGTCTTTCACTCAATCCTCATCAAGTGCAGGAGATATAATCATACCCTTATAGCAAATTAGGAAAGTGAGGGTTAGTAAGAGTAAGTAATTTGCTCAAGAACACGTAGCCACTAAGTGTCAGGAGACAAACACAGATATGCCTCAGACCCCAGGCCAGGCTCTTTGCCACCACTCTGTACTACCAGCCACCATGAAGGAAACACATCTTTCTATAAAACGCTCTGCAAAGAAGTTTCCAAAAGTTCATATATGTCTCCTTTTTTTGACCAAGGAATTCTAACAGACCAGGAATTCATTCTAAGAAAATAATCTTTCTTCCCTCTCCAACACCCCTGCTGTTGAAGATTCTGTAATGTTCTCTAATACTCTATTTTCTCCCTTCTATTTCCCACCTACCCTTACAGACTAGTTCTGGTCAAAAGGTTGTGAGCAGAGGAACATGTGTCACTTCCAGGTAGAAGCAGTGAAAGGTTTGTTCATAATTTTCCATTATCTCTTCCTTTACCATGATAATTGAGCTAGACGTCTGTTCCAGCTGGCAGCTACAATAGTGTGAAATCTCCATCAAACTGGGTCCCTGAGGACTGTGTGTCCCTCCCCCCACTGACACATGATGGACATGTAACATGAGTGAGAAACAAGTCATTATTGTATTAAACTATGGGTATTTTGGGGTCAATTTGTTACTGAAACATAACCCAGCCTATCCTGACTAATACATCTGCCAAATAACAAATAACATAGAATAGGAAAAAAAAAGTTATGTAGGAGAGTTTTTATTGCAGCATTAAAAATATTTAAGATCAATGTCTAACAAAGAGTCAAATAAACCATCATGCAAGTTACCAGACAGACTACCACTTGTAATTGTGACACTTAAGATATAGTATTAAGTGGAGAAAGCAGATTACAAACTTTATCTTCTTTGGTATGAATCCTAAAACAAAGTGTCTATATGTATATATGGGAGTATAAAGAGACCTGGAAAAAAATAAAACCAGTGTGTTGATAAATAATGGAATAAGAAGGTAGGAGAGAATGTTATTTTATGATGTTGCTATTAAAATTGATAATTTTCCCCTACATAGCACATCCAATTAATACTTTCCTTTAACCAATACATTTCTTAAGGCAAAACATTAGAAAACCAAAATAGAATAGTGGAATTAAAGGAGAGTTTTAAGTTAATAATATTTTCTTTTCATATTTATGCTTAATACAAAGAAAATCAGACCCTGACAAATTAAACATTCATTTCTCTTCATATTGGCCAGTTGACCTATTTCTCCAGGTCAGCTCCCTCCTTAGTGTCATGGCCCTGCTGAGATAATTCTAAATCCTTTACTATTCTATTCTTTACATTCCTCCTCAGTGTGATAGTCACCTGGTCTAGTCAGGAAGGATCAACCAGAAATGACACAATAAACATCCTGAGGAGGAATTTAAATAAATGCCAAAAATTTTCTAGCTCTTGTCATCACTGAAAAAAAAAACCCACCTAGCTTGTGATTATAGAAATATGATTTTAGGATAGAAGCATTATCTGTGTTCCCCTCCCTAAAATGCTGTCTAACTAGTTTTCGGCTTTTGAAGCAAGATTTTAATTCTCACTTGTTAGAATCTTCTTTGTTAATCCACCAAAATAGAATGACAAATCCAAGAGGTGCCATAAAGGGAACGCTAAGCACAAGACTTGTTTCTCATGTGCTTCCATAAAACCCATGCGGCATGACTCACTTGCAAATAAAATTACTAGAGAGTGTGTCACCTGTTTAATTATAAACAGATGTTATTTCCAAGCTTCACCATAAGAAAAATTCCTTAACAGTGAATCTTATCCCAAATAGAAGTGTATGACAGCATAGCACTGGCTTCTTATACCTAATATCCCAGTTCTGCTTGAGCCATATTGAAATCAGAGGCAAGCTTTGCTTTGATCAAAATTTTCACTGTGGGAGGAGCTTCAAGATGGCGGAAGAGTAAGACGTGGAGATCACCTTCCTCCTCACAAATACATCAGAAATACATTTACATGTGGAACAACTCCTACAGAACACCTACTGAACACTGGCAGAAGACCTCAGACCTCCCAAAAGGCAAGAAACTCCCCACGTACCTGGGTAGGGCAAAAGAAAAAACAGAGACAAAAGAATAGGGACGGGACCTGCACCAGTGGGAGGGAGCTGTGAAGGAGGAAAGGTTTCCACACACTAGGAAGCCCCTTCGCGGGCGGAGACTGCGGGTGGCGGAGGGGGGAAGCTTCGGAGCCACGGAGGAGAGCGCAGCCACAGGGGTGCGGAGGGCAAAGCGGAGAGACTCCCGCACAGAGGCTCGGCGCCGAGCAGCACTCACCAGCCCGAGAGGCTTGTCTGCTCACCCGCCGGGGCGGGCGGGGGCTGGGAGCTGAGGCTCGGGCTTCGGTCGGATCCCAGGGAGAGGACTGGGGTTGGCGGCGTGAACACAGCCTGAAGGGGGCTAGTGCGCCACGGCTAGCTGGGAGGGAGTCCGGGAAAAGGTCTGCAGCTGCTGAAGAGGCAAGAGACTTTTTCTTGCCTCTTTGTTTCCTGGTGCGCGAGGAGAGGGGATTCAGAGCGCCGCCTAAACGAGCTCCAGAGACGGGCGTGAGCCGCGGCTATCAGCGCGGACCCCAGAGACGGGCATGAGACGCTAAGGCTGCTGCTGCCGCCACCAAGAAACCTGTGTGCAAGCACAGGTCACTCTCCACACCTCCCCTCCCGGGAGCCTGTGCGGCCCGCCACTGCCAGGGTCCTGTGATCCAGGGACAACTTCCCCGGGAGAACGCACGGCACGCCTCAGGCTGCTGCAACGTCACGCCGGCCTCTGCCGCCGCAGGCTCGCCCCGCCTCCGTACCCCTCCCTCCCCTCGGCCTGAGCGAGCCAGAGCCCCCAAAGCAGCTGCTCCTTTAACCCAGTCCTGTCTGGGCAGGAACAGATGCGCTCAGGTGACCTACACACAGAGGCGGAGCTAAATCCAAAGCTGAACCCCAGGAGCTGTGCGAACAAAGGAGAGAAAGGGAAATCTCTCCTAGCAGCCTCAGGAGCAGCAGAGTAAATCTCCACAATCAACTTGATGTACCTGCATCTGTGGAATACCTGAATAGACAACGAATCATCCCAAATTGAGGCGGTGGACTTTGGGAGCAACGATATATATATTTTTCCATTTTTCTCTTTTCCCCTGTGGATGACAGGGTCTTGGTGCTCCCACTGGGCATCAGGCCTGTGCCTCTGAGGTGGGAGAGCCGAGTTCAGGACACTGGTCCACCAGAGACCTCCCAGCTCCATGTAATATCAAACAGCGAAAATCTCCCAGGGATCTCCATCTCAACACCAAGACCCAGCTCCACTCAACGACCAGCAAGCTCCAATGCTGGACACCCTATAGCAAACAACTAGCAAGACAGGAAAACAACCCCACCCATTAGCAGAGACGCTGCCTAAAATCATAATAATGTCACAGACACCCCAAAACACACCACCAGATGCAGAACCTGCCCACCAGAAAGACAAGATCCAGCCTTATCCACCAGAACACAGGCACTAGTCCCCTCCACCAGGAAGCCTACACAACCCACTGAACCAACCTTAGCCACTGGAGGCAGACACCAAAAACAACGGGAACTACAAACCTGCAGCCTGCGAAAAGGAGACCCCAAACACAGTAAGTTAAGCAAAATGAGAAGACAGAGAAACACACAGCAGATGAAGGAGCAAGGTAAAAACCCACCAGACCAAACAAATGAAGAGGAAATAGGCAGTCTACATTAAAAAGAATTCAGAGTACTGATAGTAAAGATAATCCAAAATCTTGGAAACAGAATAGAGAAAATACAAGAAACGTTTAACAAGGACCTGAAAGAACTAAAGAGCAAACAAACAATGATGAACAACACAATAAATGAAATTAAATATTCTCTAGAAGAAATCAATAGCAGAATAACTGAGGCAGAAGAATGGATAAGTGACCTGGAAGATAAAATAGTGGAAATAACTGCTGCAGAGCAGAAGAAAGAAAAAAGAATGAAAAGAATTGAGGACACTCTCAGAGACCTCTGGGACAACATTAAACGTACCAACATTCAAATTATAGGGGTCCCAGAAGAAGAAGAGAAAAAGAAAGGGACTGAGAAAATATTTGAAGAGATTATAGTTGAAAACTTCCCTAATATGGGAAAGGAAATAGTTAATCAAGTCGAGGAAGCACAAAGAGTCCCATACAGGATAAATCTAAGGAGAAACACGCCAAGACACATATTAATCAAATTATCAAAAATTAAATACAAAGAAAAAAATATTGAAAGCAGCAAGGGAAAAACAACAAATAACATACAAGGGAATCCCCATAAGGTTAACAGCTGATCTTTCAGCAGAAACTCTGCAAGCCAGAAGGGAGTGGCAGGACATATTTAAAGTGATGAAAGGGAAAAACCTACAACCAAGATTACTGTACCCAGCAAGGATCTCATTCAGATTTCACAAAGAAATTAAAACCTTTACAGACAAGCAAAAGCTAACAGAATTCGGCACCACCAAACGAGCTTTACAACAAATGCTAAAGGAACTTCTCTAGGCAGGAAATGCAAGAGAAGGAAAAGACCTACAAAAACAAACCCAAAACAATTAAGAAAATGGTAATAGGGACATACATATTGATAATTACCTTAAGTGTAAATGGATTAAATGCTCCAACCAAAACACATAGACTGGCTGAATGGAAACAAAAACAAAACCTGTTTATATGCTGTCTACAAGAGACCCACTTCAGACCTAGGGACACATACAGACTGAAAGTGAGGGGATGGAAAAAGATATTCCATGCAAATGGAAATCAAAAGAAAGCTGGAGTAGCAATTCTCATATCAGATAAAATAGACTTTAAAACAAAGACTATTACAAGAGACAAAGAAGGACACTACATAATGATCAAGGGATCAATCCAAGAAGAAGATATAACAATTGTAAATATTTATGCACCCAACATAGGAGCACCTCAATACATAAGGCAAATACTAACAGCCATAAAAGGGGAAAGCGACAGTAACACAATCATAGTAGGGGACTTTAACACCCCACTTTCACCAATGGACAGATCATCCAAAATGAAAATAAATAAGGAAACACAAGCTTTAAATGATACATTAAACAAGATGGACTTAATTGATATTTATAGGACATTCCATCCAAAAACAACAGAATACACTTTCTTCTCAAGTGCTCATGGAACATTCTCCAGGATAGATCATATCTTGGGTCACAAATATAGCCTTGGTAAATTTAAGAAAATTGAAATCGTATCAAGTATCTTTTCCAACCACAACGCTATGAGAGTAGATATCAATTACAGGAAAAAATCTGTAAAAAATACAAACACATGGAGCCTAAACAATACAGTACTTAATAACCAACAGATCACTGAAGAAATCAAAGAGGAAATCAAAAAAACCTAGAAACAAATGACAATGAAAACACGACAACCCAAAACCTATGGGATGCAGCAAAAGCAGTTCTAAGAGGGAAGTTTATAGCAATACAATCCTACCTTAAGAAACAAGAAACATCTCAAACAACCTAACCTTACACCTAAAGCAATTAGAGAAAGAAGAACAAAAAAACCCCAAAGCTAGCAGAAGGAAAGAAATCATAAAGATCAGATCAGAAATAAATGAAAAAGGAATGAAGGAAATGATAGCAAAGATCAGTAAAACTAAAAGCTGGTTCTTTGAGAAGATAAACAAAATTGATAAACCATTAGCCAGACTCATCAAGAAAAAAAGGGAGAAGACTCAAATCAATAGAATTAACAATGAAAAAGGAGAAGTAACAACTGACACTGCAGAAATACAAAGGATCATGAGAGATTACTACAAGCAACTATATGCCAAAAAATTGGACAACCTGGAAGAAATGGACAGATTCTTAGAAAATCACAACCTTCCAAGACTGAACCAGGAAGAAATAGGAAATATGAACAGACCAATCACAAGCACTGAAATTGAGACTGTGATTAAAAATCTTCCAACAAACAGAAGTCCAGGACCAGATGTCTTCACAGGCGAGTTCTATCAAACATTTAGAGAAGAGCTAACACCTATCCTTCTCAAACTCTTCCAAAATATAGCAGAGGGAGGAACACTCCCAAACTCATTCTACGAGGCCACCATCACCCTGATACCAAAGCCAGACAAAGATGTCACAAAGAAAAAACTACAGGCCAATATCACTGATGAACATAGATGCAAAAATCCTCAACAAAATACTAGCAAACAGAATCCAACAGCACATTAAAAGGATCATACACCATGACCAAGTGGGTTTTATCCCAGGAATGCAAGGATTCTTCAATATACCCAAATCGGTGCGTGCATGTGAGGGGGCGTGACCACGGGGCGGGCGGTGCTCGCCCCGAGTGAGTGGTTCAGCCCGGCCCCGGCTCGTTGTGCTTGCCTCACGCTGGCCCCAGTTGGCAGCAGCGCTGGAGGCCTCGGGCCTGTGACCACAAAGAGGGAGCCTGGGGCCGGATGGGAGCGGGGCGGCGGCGGTGCCTGAGGCCCAGGCCAGGCCCCCTCCCCTCAGCCTCCCGCCCCCCCGCCTGCCCCGCCCCCGCTGGTGGCGCCCCGCCCCTCCCCCAACCGCCAGACTAGCCTGGTGCGGGGGCCGCACGTGAAGACATGGGGGAGAAGCTGAGGCTGGTGTCGCCCGTGGGGGCCGAGCCCGCCGTCTACCCGTGGCTGCTGCCGGTCTACGAAGCAGAAGATTCCAGGAGACATTCTACAAATGAAGGACTCTAAACCGTGTGGTTGGAAAAGGAATTCTGGAAGGAAGGTATCCTCACCCAAGGAGAGCAGGATTCCAGGAAAAAGGCCTGGGCTGCGGCCACAGTGGGCGGGGCCCCCAGGCTGGGCCGCCCCTCCAGGACCCCCGGAAGGGCTCCTGGAGGCTCCAGGCGGCTCCTCCCCCGGCGCCGCCCTCCCTCCCGGAAGGCCTGGGGGCAGAGCGGTCCCACCTCCTCGCCCAGAGCGGAGCCCGCGTTTCCGCAGAGCTGGAACTCCCGGCTCGGGGTCTCTTCCCTCTGCCGTCACTGAAGTGCCCCGGAGCCCGAGGGGAGGGCGGCCTCACTGAGGCTGCCGGCTCTGGAGGGGCCCCGGCGGCCAAAGCCGCAACAGTCCTGGGGACGGCGGGCCGGGTAAGTGGGCGCCGAACCTCCGCCTGGTCTGGTGCCCGGGCGTCAGGGCAGGACCAGCTTCTGAGGGGCAGGGGTTCGCTGCCACCCGCCGCTGCTGTGCAGAAAGAGCGGCCCCCAGCGTTCTGGTCCCGGGGAACTTCGGTCCCTCCTCTCGCCCCTGCCCTCGGCCTGGCTCGCGAGGCCTGGTGGGCGTGGGGAGGGGGTCGGCCTGAGCGTCCTGAGGGGAAACGGGGAAAGGGAGGTGCAGGGTCCGGTTGGAGTGTCAGCGCCCCTCCTCCTGACTGCGGGGAAAGCGGCTGAAAACGCATCCCCAGGCTCAGAGGCCCCTTGTTCAGCCGAGTCTCTCTGCGCTCCTTCCTCCCTGAGCTAAAGTACTGGGGGGAGGGGACAGGGGAGGGGAATGGTGCAGGTAATGGGGAACATCAAAAGGTGATTGTTAACTAAGGAAAACCAGCTCTCCCAAGGTGAGGAATGTAGCGCTTTTCTTTGTATGGGAAGATGCAAGCGTCTGGGCTCACTGAAATCATTCCTTTGATATGCACCTCAGCTCTCTGGGGCCAGCATTCTGTATTTGCATATCCTGAGTTCCTCAGGGCCCACCGGCTCACATTGGAGGGCTGCAAGTGCTGATGACTGTGACATCCTTTTTTTATTGATATGGCAAGGAATATTCCATTTCTTACAGGCTTGAGGGGCAGAGAGTGAAAAAGAGTAGGAGAATCTCACTCAGCATGTAATTTGGCATGTATATATATATATATATATATATATATATATATATATATATATATATATATATATATTTATATTTAACTGTGCTAATAGAGGCTCTCAATTCCAATCAATTTGTACTACTGCCCTCTATGTATTAATTTCATCAATATCATATGATAAATGCCTATAAAATTGACGTAATCCATTTAAACAGGATAATGATTTTTAAAGGAAACATAATAGAAATATAACAACAAAACCCTTACCACCAAAGGCTGTGTGTGGAACAACCTAAATACATGTTCCATTGTTAAAATATTGAAAGATCTATTCAGTAGAAATATCAACAAAATGAAAAATAATAAGGGCAGCGGAATGCTGAAATGATGTATCTTTATCATTAAAGTGGCAGAAAATCATTTATTAGTAGGCAGTGAGGGCAGAGGATGCCTGATTTTTATATCTTTTTCATATTTGTGCAGTTGTTTCAGCAAGTAACTTAAAGACAAAATGGAAAAACAAGGAGGTTTGTGCCTGAGATCATGTTGATGTGAAACCAGGGATGGCCACCTTGTGCCAGGTGCGTGAAGTTTACCTGGCCAGGTAGACCGCAGAGCTCCTGAGAAGCCAGGGTTGGAATTCTTCTGCTGGGTGCCCCTTAGCTTCTGTGACTTGATTGATTTTGAGTCATGTTGGGGGATAGACCTGATCACAGGAAATGGGTGGAAATAGAGTGATTTGGGGAGCAGCTAACGACATTCATCACAGCTCATGGCCTGATTGAATTTTAAAGAAACAGGAAAACAAATGCTTCTTATGGAATCAGAGAATGTGAGGGCTGGACAATCCCAGAAAATGAGAAACACCCATCCCATTTTCCAGATGAGAAAACAGAGGCCCAGCAAGGTGAAATCCCTCACCCAAGTTGCACCTGTCTCTCCTCCCCACTACATGGTTCATGAAAGCAGGACTCTTCCTGTCTTGATCACTGCTGAACTCCAAACAGGGCCAGGCATCTAGCAGCTGCTTCAAAAATTTTGGTTGGGTTTCCCTGGTGGTGTGGTGGTTGAGAATCTGCCTGCCAATGCAGGGGACACGGGTTCGAGCCCTGGTCTGGGAAGATCCCACATGCCGCAGAGCAACTCGGCCTGTGAGCCACAATTACTGAGCCTGCGTGTCTGGAGCCTGTGCTTGGCAACGAGAGGCTGCGATAGTGAGAGGCCTGCGCACCGCGATGAAGAGTGGCCCCCGCTTGCCACAACTAGAGAAAACCCTCGCACAGAAACGAAGACCCAACACAGCCATGCATACATACATAAAAAGAATGTAAGCAGACAAGAATAGCATTAAAAAAATAAAAAATAAAAAAAAATTTTGGTTGACTGGAAAAAAAATACGCAAATCAATCAATGTGATACACCATATTAACAAATTGAAGAATAAAAACCATATGATCATCTCAATAGATGCAGAAAAAGCTTTCGACAACATTCAACACCCATTTATGACAAAAACCCTCCAGAAAGTAGGTATAGAGGGAACTTACCTCAACATAATAAAGGCCATATATGACAAACCCACAGCCAACATTGTCCTCAATGGTGAAAAACTGAAACCATTTCCACTAAGAACAGGAACAAGACAATGTTGCCCACTCTCACCACTATTATTCAACATTGTTTTGGAAGTTTTAGCCACAGCAATCAGAGAAGAAAATGAAGTAAAAGGAATCCAAATCGGAAAAGAAGAAGTAAAGCTGTCACTGTTTGTAGATGACATGATACGATATATAGAGAATCCTAAATATGCTACCAGAAAACTGCTAGAGCTAATCAATCAATTTGGTAAAGTAGCAGGATACAAGATTAATGCACAGAAATCTCTTGCATTCCTATACACTAATAATGAAAAATCTGAAATAGAAATTAAGGAAACACTCCCATTTACCATTGCAACAAAAAGAATAAAATACCTAGGAATAAACCTACCTAAGGAGACCAAAGACCTATATGCAGAAAATTATAAGACACTCATGAAAGAAATTAAAGATGATACAAATAGATGGAGAGATGTACCATGTTCTTGGATTGAAAGAATCCACATTGTGAAAATGACTCTACTACCCAAAGCAATCTACAGATTCAATGCAATCCCTATGAAACTACCACTGGCATTTTTCACAGAACTAGAACAAAAGATTTCACAATTTGTATGGAAACACAAAAGACCCCGAATAGCCAAAGCAATCTTGAGGAAGAAAAACGGAGCTGGAAGAACCAGGCTCCCTGACTTCAGACTATACTACAAAGCTCCAGTAATCAAGACAGTATGGTACTGGCACAAAAACAGAAACATAGATCAATGGGACAGGACAGAAAGCCCAGAGATAAACCCACACACATATGGTCACCTTATTTTTGATAAAGGAGGCAAGAATATACAGTGGAGAAAAGACAGCCTCTTCAATAAGTGGTACTGGGAAAACTGGACAGCTACATGTGAAAGAATGAAATTAGAACACTCCCTGACACCATACCCAAAAATAAACTCAAAATGGATGAAAGACCTGAACATAAGGCCAGACACTATCAAACTCTTAGAGGAAAACTTAGGCAGAACACTCTATCACATAAAACACAGCAAGATCCTTTTGACCCACCTCCTAGAGAAATGGAAATAAAAACAAAAATAAACAAATGGGACCTAATGAAACTTAAAAGCTTTTGTACAGCAAAAGAAACCGTAAACAAGACCAAAAGACAACCCTCAGAATGGGAGAAAATATTTGCAAATGAAGCAACTGACAAAGGATTAGTCTCCAAACTTTACAAGCAGCTCATGCAACTCAATATCAAAAAAACAAACAACCCAATCCAAAAATGGGCAGAAGACCTAAACAGACATTTCTCCAAAGAAGATATACAGATTGCCAACAAACACATGAAAGGATGCTCAACATCATTAATCATTAGCAAAATGCAAACCAAAACTACAATGAGATATCATCTCACACTGGTCAGAATGGCCATCACCAAAAAATCTACAAACAATAAATGCTGGAGAGGGTGTGGAGAAAATGGAACCCTCTTGCACTGTTGGTGGGAATGTACATTGATACAGCCACTATGGAGAACAGTATGGACGTTCCTTAAAAAACTAAAAATAGAACTACCATACGACCCAGCAATCCCACTACTGGGCATATACCCTGAGAAAACCATAATTCAAAAAGAGTCAGTACCACAATGTTCATTGCAGCTCTATTTACAATAGCCAGCACATGGAAGCAACCTAAGTGTCCATCAACAGAGGAATGGATAAAGAAGATGTGGCACACATATACAATGGAATATTACTCAGCCATAAAAAGGAATGAAACTGAGTTATTTGTAGTGAGGTGGATGGACCTAGAGACTGTCATTCAGAGTGAAGTAAGTCAGAAAGAGAAAAACAAATACCGTATGCTAACACATATATGTGGAATCTAAAAAGAAAAAAAAATGGTCATGAAGAACCTAGGGGCAAGACGGGAATAAAGACGCAGGCCTACTAGAGAATGGACTTGAGGATACGGGGAGGGGGAATGGTAAACTGGGACAAAGTGAGAGAGTGGCATGGACATATATACACTGCCAAATGTAAAACCCATAGCTAGTGGGAAGCAGCCGCATAGCACAGGGAGATCAGCTGGGTGCTTTGTGACCACCTAGAGGGGTGGGACAGGGAGGGTGGTAGGGAGGGAGACGCAAGAGGGAAGAGATATGGGGATATATGTATATGTACAGCTGATTCACTTTGTTATAAAGCAGAAACTAACACACCATTGTAAAGCAATTATACTCCAATAAAGATGTTAAAAAAAATGTTCACTGTGGAATTCGCATGTAGTTTTGGAATACAGCTCTAGATCTGGCTTTACTGAGTCAATAGGAAAAATAATAACCGAAGAAAAACAAATAAGCCTACACAGACTGGGCCACTGGGAAACTTAAGTGTCATTGGGATTTAGTTACCCATAGATGAGCTTGTGAAAAGAAAGAAGAAATCTCTTCTTAGAGGTAAAATTCAAGGGTCATCTTCAAAGAAACAAATCACAACTGGAAAACACCCTCTGGAGAAAATCAAGAAAATGCATCCTGTTGTCATAATCATTTCATCAGTGACACTGTTTTACTTTCAAGGAAGCTGAGTAAAGAAATCCACGTGTCTATCCAAAGTTAGAACCTGGATTGAAATGTCAATAAAAATTACTCTTGGAGACACTGAAGTACCACTTAAAATACAATACAGACGTTCCCTGACTTACGATGGCTCAACTTAGAATTTTTCTACTTTACGGTGCAAAAGTGATGTGCAGTCAGTAGAAACTGTACTTCAGATTTTGAATTCTGATCTTTTCCCAAGCTACCAAAGTGTGGTACAATCCTCTCTCATGATGCTGGGCAGTGGCAGCAGCCTCAGCTCCCCATCAGCCACGCAGTCATGAGGATAAACCACTGATACACTGACAACCATTCTGCACCCATGCAGCCATTCTGTTTTTCATTCTCAGTACAATAGTCAATAAACCACAAGATATTCAACACTTTATTATAAAATAGGCCTTATGTTAGATGATTTTGCCCAACTGTAGGCTAATGTAAGTGTTCTGAACCTGTTTAAGGTAGGCTAGGCTAAGCTATGATGTTCGGTAGGTTAGATGTATTAAACATATTTTCAGCTTGGGATATTTTCAACTCACAATGGGTTTATTGGGACAAAACCCCGTTGTAAGTGGAGGAAAATCTGTATTTTGATAATACTAAAAATAGAAGATATAATGCTAAGAGTTTGAGAGGGCTTGACATTGTTGTCCATGTTTAAGACCAAATCCTAGAAAAAAATGTTTAAACTACCTGATGATATTTAGTCATTTGAAATAAGAGGTTTGTGGCGGACACTATTAATTGCCTACCCAACAAACGTTTCCTCTTTCACCTTTGCCAAGAAAACCTCAGTTGGATTCCTTTAGCTACGTGCTGTTAAGAAATAGTATCCCAAACTTGGAAATAAGGTAAAATAATGACTGTCCAACTTTCAATGTCTTAGACTCAACCAAAGGGTATCTAATTCTCTAGGGAGATGTACATTTATTTGACATATAACTTACTCTTGATTCTGTAAAGATATATGTTAATTTGTAGAACATTAATAAGGTGTGAGGGATTTCTGTCTGGTAAAAAAGATAACCCATAAGGTTGCAGTTTTATAGTCCTGTAAGGTATTAAACCTATCTATCACTTTCTCCTAGTCAACTTTGAACCAGCTTTACTATTTTGATGGCTCCCTCATTAAGGAGTTACCTTTGACATGTGTTCACTCTACGCTTATATAAGAGTCATGTTTTTAACCATTTGAAATTTAGAATTTGACAGTATCTGGCCCAAAGGAATGAATTGTGATTAATCTCAGACAATTGTGGCATTCCCATACCCGTTTGCCAGTAATTGTTCTAGGACTGCACATATGGACCCATTCTGATCAATGACACATAAAGAGAACTCTGCTGGGGCCTTCTAGGAAAAAAAGTTGTTTTCTCTGAAAGAGAGATGATGAAGAGAAAGTCTCTTTTTCTACCATTTTCATGTTTCTTGCTTAGGATGGTGTCATACAAAGGTGAGGCAGCCATCTTGCAAGTATGAGAGGAGACATCCCTGAATACTGAAGATAAAGAGTAGATGAATCCAAGGATGACCCCAGTCCTCAACAATATCACAAGTTGCATAACTGACCCTGACCCACCTAGTTCTGGGCTTCTGGTTGAATAAACAACATAAGTCTTCATGATATTAGATATTATTAGATGACTATTCTGTGACTTGCTGCTAAAAGCTTTCCTAACTGATATAGAAAGAAACAGGAAAAAATGCAATACAAGGATATATTATTTGAGTTCTTAGTTGCTACAGTAAAACTAATTTCTAGAATTACTTGTTTTTAACTTCATGCTACACCAGAGTACAATCAGAAAACCCAGAGGCATACCTGAATCTACTGCACTATGGCAGTGGGCTGGGAGCTGGGGAATTTTCTTGGCACATTTCAGGAAGGATATTTCTGAACCATTTCTTGCAATATGAATATTTACTTGGTTGGCTAGTTTACCATCCTCAGTTGTCTAGCTCACACTGGCAGTAGCAGCTCTACAACTCTCTGCTCTGACACACAGAGCTTACAGGCCCTCATTTATATCACTGCTATTTCAACAAAAGTGCCTTTGCTGGTATTTTATGAACATTGACATCCCATTACTTTAGTTAGTTCAGAGTTTGCAGATGTAAATTATATTGTACTCTCTGTAATAAACTTAATCACAGAAGCTTCTGATGACTGTGATTTACTTCTCAAGGGTGACAGAATTCTTTGAATTTCCCAGCAACGGACACACATTCTGATTAAACAATGAATATACTCTATATTTTTGAACATTGTGAACCTGCAAGTATCTTTACAAAAGTATCAAATAATTTTGATTCATGCTTAAGTGAAAAATGTATACAGAGAAAGTGTCTTTGAGAGATCATCCACCCTACTCTTGGTTTACAGATAAGGAAACTGAGGCCCAGGGGAATTTTACCACTGATCATTAAAAAATGCAAGTGCTTCTATTTTTTCTAAACCAATAGAAAAAAGAGTAACTTTAAGAGACATTATTCCTTATCCCAAGCCTCTAACACCGTCTCCCAAATACTCCAGGAGGGGAGAGGTGTGTTGCAGAAGGAGATGGGTAATAATAAGAGCTTTAGTATATGCTGTTGGTATCCCATTTGTGTCTTCTGCAACATGGGCCCTTGATACATAAAGTGTGGTCCCTGGACCAGCAGCACTGTCATCACCTGGGAGCTTTTTATTAAAATACATAATCTCAGCTTCCCCCAAACCTGCTAAATCAGCCTTTATTTTAACAAGATCCCCCAGGTGATGTACATTAAATTTGAGGAGCACTTGTGTAGTCGACTTCCTTTATTTTACACATGAGGTCATTGAGATCCAGAAAGAGGAAATGATTTGTTCACCTCTTAGACTTCATACATTTTCCAAAGAACTCCAGAAAGAAAAGTGACCCCATTAAGGTAAAGAAGAAGTGATACATAACAGGAAGTTTCCATGAAATGAAATATTAATGGAAGTAACAGAAAAATGAAAGGACTGTAATTTTGTTTTTTAAAAAATACCAACTATGTCATTCTTTGTTCATTGGATTGCTCTTTATTTTCAATTGTTATCTGAATCATGGTCAGTTGTAATGAGGGTATGTCTTAAAATATAGCTTTTTCTCCTTACTTCTATAGTGCACACATTATACAAATGTAGCAGGTTTAAGAATATCCAACCACAAACTCAGGCATGCAAGAAATGGAACTTTATTCTTCCTTATAACTCAACTTAATTTCTATCTTGATCCCCACCTCCCATCAAAAACTTAACCATAGATAATTTGGTGTCCCTTTTCTCCTAGGTTATGTCAAAGTTATGACAGCTTTTCCAGCCTGCCAATGGATCCAGGGGCAGAGGGACTGGCAATCTGGTTCTCAAAGTCATCTGTCCACATGAGATTCTCAGAGACATCCATCATGCCACCTGGTCCTTAGTTGCAATCCATACGGGTCATAGCTAAGTGTCAAGGTAAGACCTTATTACAACCTGTCTGCCCTCTTTCTCCACCAACTTGAGCACTGCTTGCAGGCACCAGATTAATTCTGCTGCTTGTGTGTCCTTTCAGGCTAAGATCTTGTCTTACAAGAGTAGCAGTCACACACTCAAATGTCCCCAAACTCCAGGCAGACACATGGTGACTGAAGTAGGCTACAGCAAAGTGAAGAATTCACACCCCATATAAAGAGGGAGGTTGCTCCTTATTGCTCCAGCCGCCTGCTGGTTTCAGTCCCAGTATGTCAGCATTTAGGATCATTACTAGCCAATGGGTCTCCCTTTCTGGTCTGTGTATTCCCTTAGTGCAGGAAAGCCTGCTTCACTCATCTTCATACCCCGGTGTAGTGCCCGATATTCATTCATTTGTATTCATTTATTCAATAAATATGGATTGAGCACCCACCATGAACTAGGCATGTGTTAGGCATTACAAATATACAAAGTCTCTGCCATCATAGGGTTTGCATTACTAAGTGGAAAAAACTGACATTAAAAAAGTGACAAATTGATGAATAACATACTTACATCCACTGGTAAAATGAAGAGCCATATTATTGCAGGTTTAATGAAAAGTTTAGGGCAAACCTATGTAACCAGCCTGCCAGGAGTTCAGCTGTGTGATCTAAATCTGTCCTGATTCAGGCCATGTTTTGGCATCTGCTAATTTCATTGTCTACTTAATAGCTCCTGGGAGTGATTCTAGTCCTTATGAGTACATAGAATAGCAGCATTTCCAAGCATTTTGTTAGACCAATATGGAGAAACAGGCCAGGAGAATACAGGAAACTCAGGCACCTACGCTCCACATCAGGGTAGCCTGCCAATTCTCACCAGTCCTTGCCCTTGCCTCCATAACAACATCCACCTACCCCCCACTCTAAAGAGAATAAGAAATTTAGGCCATCACTAGGTGAGAAACAAGGCTGGGAGGAGGATGAGTGCCAGTCATGAATTCAAATTCAAGTAATTATAGGTCTAGGTGTCATGAAGTTTACTGTATTTTGTTCCCGGTAATTTTCAGCAGTTCTTAGTGTCCTGTGGCTTGCCTTTTACCCATTTAATCATTGTCAGTCATGCCCCAAAAGTATGGTAGAACCAACTGAGAGACAGTCACTATTCACCTTTAATTATAAAATAGAAGCTTTAAAGGTTTTAGCAGGGAAAATGGCCTAAAAACCAAAGTGCTTTTGATTTGCAAGAACTAGACCTCTGAAGGAAAGGAGCTTGGCTTTCGATGTCAGGATCCAAAGCCTGACAGGGGAAGACCAGAGTTTTTATCTGAATCATAAGTTGAAGACTGTGTAATGATAGGAGCATTTTCCAGCCACATAAAGAAGAAATAAGGTCTTAGAGAATGAAGTTGGGTAAGTGTAGGGGGAAAGGGCAAGAAAGTTTGGAGCCAGAGTGGGATTTTGTTTTCCAGTTTCTTCCTACCCTCAACTGCTTCCCTCCCCCCACCACGCAAAAAATCTATAGGGAAAGGATGATAAAAATCCCCAGATTGATTTAGAGAAATGAATGAAGAAAAAGGTTTATGATATCTCACTTCACCTCTTTTTGAGATATGCTTTTTGCAAAGCTCCCTGGACCAACATGTGGCAGGCCCAGAAGGGTTGAAATGATGGTAGGTTGTGTTTAAGCATGGCTGCACTCACCTCGTTCCCTTTGCCTTCTTCCCACTCCCAGCAAACTTCAGCCTCCTTGCTTTCCAGTCACAGTGTATGAAAGGAGATCCGTAAATGTTACATTGTTTAAGAATAAGTCACAAGAGCCATCTGAGAAGAGCCATCCAGGCCTTTCAGGGTGTCACTGTGTTGTGAATTGCGAACAACTCAAAAAAAGACGGGGGGGTGGTTGTGGAGGGGATGGCCTAAGCTAGAGTTAGGATGGAGGTAGCAAATGACCCTATGAGAACCATAGGGCCAACTCTAGCCAATAAAATAGGAACAGAAGTTGGGAGGGTCACTTCTGTACTGAGACACTGAAAATACCCATGCTCAATTCCCTCATCTTTGCTTTTGTGGCATCCACCAAAAAGTCCATGCATTCCAGATGGTACAACTATAAGAAGGTGATACTTCTATGAGCCTGGATCCCTGAGTGACTGAGTGAAGCAAAGCCCCCTGCCGACCTGTATTGGAACATGTAGCATGAGCAAGAAATATATTTTTATTGTGCTAAGCCACTGAGATTTGGGGGAGGCGTGTTTGTTACTGCAGCATAACCTAGTCTATCCTTACTAATACAAGCTAATTTTCCTAGTTAGAAATAAGGAGAGTTACAGCTTTATCTCTCTGAGTTTTATAATCTCTAAATTTTAATTACTGCCACACATATTAGAGTGAACCATATGAAACTGCCATTTTACTAGGTCAAAATGAGTTGAACATCAGCAATAGTTCAACCATAGTATTCCTGGGAATGAACTTGCAGAATCCAGATGTACACTTTCACTATGACTTGGTATTTAAGTTTATTTTGTTTGATGATAAACTAGGGCATGATTTTCAACGCTAAAGCAAAGACAAAAACTGAATTCTTCCATTTTGTTCTCAGACAAGTTGAAAAATGTTGGAACTGGCTTCTCTTCAGCAATTGACATTACATTTATGTTGTTCAGACAGAAGATAAGTAGATTTAGGAAAGGGAGGCAGAGAAAAGGAGTTTTACTCTCATATAAAATTCTGGTTTGAGCAAGTATCCAGGGATGGTTCTAGACAAAATAATAAATTGAGTGAAGATTTTTCTTTGAGATATTCCCATATCTCCTATCAGTTTCTCTTTCCCTACTTTACTCTTTTTTCACTTCTCTCTTTCCCCCAAAGACTTGGAGTCAAGCCATGCATCCCAGTTCTGGGAATCTCAGCTAAGATTTACACCAACTACCAAGAAGGGGACGAGTTGGCCATGATTAGAGGCCTTAGCATTCCAACGAGAGCCTCACAAAAGATCCAAAGTCCCACAAGACTCAAAATCCTGGATAATAATAACAATAGTACTCATTGTGTCAACAGATATTTATTGTGCACCTAATTTATCCCAAGTACTGAACCATGGTGAACAAAGTCCCTGCCTTCACAAAACTTACATTTGAATGGACCAAAAGATTGTAAACAAATAAATACATAACATAATGTTAGGTACCAATAAGTCTTGTGAGTAAAATAAGGTAAGGTAAGGGGCTAGAGACTAACGGATGGGAGGTAGGGGCCATTTTACATATAGTGGCCAAGGAAGGCCTTTTTGAGGAGAAGACATTTGAGGGGAGACCTGAATAAAGTGTAGGAATAAGTCATGGGCAATGTGAATATGTGGGATCAGGAGCATTCCAATGAAGGCATCAGTATATGAAAAGTCCCTGAGCCAAAACACGCCTGCATAGCTGAGGAACCACAAGAAAATCATGACTAGACGGAAGGGAAGGATAAAGGAAATCATTAAGATAGATCAGAGAAATAGGCCAAGGCCAAATCACACAGGGCCCTGTAAGGACTTTGGACTTTGTTCAAACAAAGTGTGATGGAAAGCCAACGTAGGGCTTTGAGTGAGGGAGTGACAAGACCTGATTTATGTTTAGAAAAGATTCTTCAGGCTGCTGTATGATGAATAGATTCTAAGCAAGCATGCAAGCAGGAACACCAGTTAGGAAGCCACTGCAGTCGTTCCGGAAAGAGGTGATGGTGGCTTGGACTAGAAAGGTTGACATTGTTTGGTTTGTGATATAATCATGGTTGACATTTATTGACCATTCACTGGCTAAGGGCTTTATAAACATTATTCTCATAACACTCTGTGGAGTAAGTATCATCATTTGCTCCTATTTACTGAGGAGAAAACTGTCCTCTAAAGAGGACAACTTGCCCCATTTCCATCAACTAGCCCTGATTTACCAAGGAGGGCTCTGAAATTTAGAGAGGTGAAGTAACATATCCAAGGTCACGGAAGTAACATGTGCTCTGAGCTCATACAAATTTGTGTAACTCAAGACCAAGCCATTTTGCCTGCAAAGAAACTATACAGGCCACAATTACTGGTGTTGGGCTAATTATATTTGAGGCAACTCATTATATTCAGGGTAAGGAACGAGTCCTAGCATATGTTAATCACGGACAAGGGAATACTGGAAAGGACTAGGGCTGGTGTTAAAATTGGGGCTAGGCAATCTTATTTTTGGAATGTGCTACTTAATAGAGGCCCTGGAGGAAGAGATTCTTGGATTCACACAAAATAAGATTTTTGAAGGCCTTTAGAAGCCAAGAAATGCATTAAAATGCATATAACTGTTAGACTGTACTCTATTCCTTTTGGACACAAGGAAGGTTTGTGCAGTTTGAGTCATCTGATTTTGAAAAGATTGGCCTGTGAACCATCTGAGTCTTTATGAGAAGAGAAGAAGGTGGGACACATTGAGACATACTTCCTTGATGGGTTGGCTTGGAGGCCTGAGTAAGAATTGACTCTGGGAAAACCAGCAGCTGACAGGGCTGTTCCCCACCAAGTGAGAGCTTAATAAACAAAATCACAATTCACCCTAGCTTGGCTTCAGCATTTTTGAAAATGACATGCAAGATGGCATCATCACTGAGGAGAAAATCACAGCCTGGTTTGCAGTTGGAAATTGCTAGCTTGGTGGCAGCTGCTGTTCACTCATAGTTGAACTGCTCTGTCATTAGATCTCAGGATAGGGTAACACAAAGGGAGAGGATGATGCCATTGTCTTCCTAGGCTAGTGAGCAAATAAGAGCTCAGGAAAATCTTATTTACAGTCAGCGAAGTACTTAATACATGTGGTCAGCACTGTGTTAAATGCCATATAAACCGTGGCGGGGGGGGCGGGCAGGGGGGAGAAATGTGACATTGCCCTTGCCCTCAAGGGGCTTACGGTATTGCTAACATTCAAGAGAAATTACAAATACAAAGGTGTACCAATTATTAACGTATTGCCCCTCAGCTCCAAATCCGCCCTTCTTTGCTCTGCTTTGTGATACTGGAGCTGGACCTTGTAAACATTTCTCCTTTGCCAGATGATGCATTGTTAAGATTTGTCAATAGAAGGTGCTAAAAATACATGGCAGGGCAAAGGGGTACCTCTTCCTAATGTGCTTTGTTTCTTGCTTGCTTCTGCACCACACAGTGGTCAGTGGCAGGCAAACACCCAGAGGTGCTCACGCCTCAATGAGTTTCAGAGCACCCCCAAGGTGGCTTCCTAGCCAATTTCAGTGGCATTCTCACAGGCAGCCTCCCAGCATATTCCACTAGTAACTCAGAAGGCCGCTTCTCAGAGTGTTTCTGTAGCACCCCCTGGGCAACTTCCTATGAGTCTCATCAGCACCCCACCAAGAAGCTTCCTAGTGAGTTTAGCTGGCACCCCAGCCAGCAGCTTCCTGTTTGCCAGCCTGTCTGCAGAAGCTTAGTGAAGCTCTCCACTATCCAGTGGGCCATGCCAACACCCTCTCCACTGAGGTCTGAATCTCTCAGCCTTAGTGGGGTCTACAGAGCTCTCCCAGTTTGTTCCTGCCTTGGGTACTCTGCTTCAGTCCTAGAGATAGTGGCTGCCTCCTATATCTGCTGTCCCTGTATTCTTTAGAATTATCCTTTACCCCTTGGTAGTTGATCTCCTTTTATTAGTTAATAATTCTTTATGTTAAACTCCCCCCGTTCTAATTACTGTGTGGTGTCTGCCTCCTGACTGAAGACTGGCTGATACAAACAGTAAGAAAATATAAGTACAAAACTGGGGGATAACAATGAGATGTTACAGTAGTTCAGAAAATGTAGAGTTCAGTGTGGACTTTTGAGTCAAGGGAAGGCTTCATGGAACGCTATAACCTGAAACTGGACCCACTCTGACAGGGGGAGAGAATTCTAAATTCAGAGGGCATGTGTGTCAGGTGTGTGTGTGTGTGTTTGAGAGAGAGGGAGGGAGGGTGGAGAGAGAGAGAGACGGAGGGAGAGGAAAGATAAGATGAGGGGCTAGATTGGATGATTCATTTTAAATGGTGGGAAGTAATTTCGGAGTGTAAAAATAGATTGATTAACCAACCAATTAATTAATTCAACAAATGTTCATTGAGCACCGACTAAGTATCAGGTTCTAAGTGTAAGTTTATAGCAGTGGCCAAAATAGATGAAGATATTTGCCCTTGTGGGGTTTACAACATAGAGGGGGGCAGAGGGTAAGGCAGGAGAGGCATAACAAACAATAGACATGATAAGCACATTGGTACAATAGAGGTTGATAAGTGATATGAAAAAAGAAAAAGAGTAGACTGAGGGGTGTATTAGTTTCCTCTTACTGCTGTAATGAATTACACTGATAATGGTTTAAAACAACATAAATTTGTTATCTTATGGTTTGGAGGTCAGTAGTTCTAAAATGAAGGTATTAGCAGGACTGCGTTCCTTCTGGAGGCTTTAAGGGAGATGCCTTTCCTTTAAGGGAGATGCCTTTTCCAGCTTCTAGAGGACACTTTCAATTCCTTGACGCATGATCTTTCTCCGTCTTCACACCTAGCCAGGTAGCATCTTCAAATCTCTCTCGTTTCTTACCTCCGTTTCTGTGTCACATCTTCTCTGACTCTGACTCTCCTGCCTCACTCTTATAAGGACCTTTGTGATTACATCAGACCCACCCAAATAACCCAGTATAATGTCCTCATCTCAAGATCTTTAACTTAATCACACCCGCAAAGTCCTCTTTGCCATGTCAGGTAACATATTCACAGGTTCTGTGGATTAGGATGTGAACATCTTTAGGGGGACCATGATTTGTCTACCACAAGGGGGTTGCAGTTTTAAATTGGTGGTTATGATAGGCCTCATTAAAAATGTAAAATTTGAGCAAAAACTTAAAAGAGGGAGTTACCTATGAAGTTACACATGTGGAGAATGTTATGGAAAGAGGTAACAGTCAGTGCAAAGGCCCTGAGGCTGGAGGGTTCCTAGTGTGTTGAAGGAGCAAGGAGGCCAGCACAGCTGGCAGAGAATGAGGCAGGGAGAGTACCAAGAGATAAAGTCAGAGAGAGAGAGAGACAGATCATTTGGGGTGAATGATTTGGCTGAGGACATTGAGCAGAGGAGGACAGTGACTGCTGGAGAAGAATGCTGAGACCAAATACACTGCAGGCATGGGAGGAACAAAAATATAACTGGCATCTTGGGTCCAATGTTTTCCACCCCTGTAGTAGATATGGGGTTCTTGGAATGTTAGACTAAGGGAGCATGTTTCATGTATTTTATAGAGAATTATAAGAAAAAGTTTTTAAGCAGAGCAGTGTTAATATGTGTCTAAAAATTTTCATTGAGGCAGCAAGAAGAAAAGCTGTCTCACTGAACTAAAATGCAAATGTGCACATTTCTCATATTATTGATACCTCTTGCAATGTACTTGGTAGAACCTGAACTAACATGTGCAGGACTTGTGATAATGGCTTCTTGGCTGTGCAATTTTATTTTTAATTGCAAACACCTGACAGTTCAAATGGTCCCTTTCCTCAATCGACCTGATGCTATTTAAATCTACGGATATGATGCTTGTGGTAAAGTGCGAGGCTTTCATCTGGTCTCCAGCTGATCCTCATAAGGGACCTACCGCTTATTGGGAAGGGGAGAGGTCCCTAAGGGCTCGATTTCTCCTCTGCACCTCTGCAAACCTGAGAAACTTCCTTTACCAAACACTCAAGATGATCAGTCCTGCGGAAACAAGACGGGGATGATACACCCAAGTGCTAATTAATTGACTTGAAGTGTGAGGTTTAAGATGGTCAGTTTTCTACAGAGGAAACTTCCTCCTGATAGTAACCACTTGAAAGGCTAAATTGCATACCATAGAAAATCATATTAATAAAGGTTTAAATTTGTTTATTTCTTCATACCAGACACTGTTCTAAGCACATTTTTTTGCTCAACAAATAATTTTTGAGCACCTACTTTATGCCAAACATTGTCTTAGGCACTTGGAAAACATCAGTTTTTTTAAAAGGTTCATGCTTGATATATTTTGAAAGTAAAGCCGACAGGATTTCCTGATGGATTGGTTATAAAGAGTGATATAATGAGAAGTCAAGGATGAGGCCAAGTCTTAGGGAAGGAAAGATGGTCAGTGAGGAATTCTTCATGAAGAGGGTAATACCCTGAGCTCTCTTGGTTGTCTCTAAATCTTCAATCACAGTCTACTGTACCCAAGAGCTTTATCTTAGTGACGCATGGAGAAAACAAAGGTGAAACGGAGGTGCCTGTGCAAGGGACAGGTTGCAGGAAGCAAAATCATGGCCTAGGGAGTGTGAATCAAGAATTTGCATAGAGTAGGAATTCAGAAAGAAAAATGCCCAGGAAACTGTAAGTCTCCCCACCGCCACAGTCCTTATAAATGCTACAACAGACCTTGGGCATCTCACAACATAGAGATGAGAGCTTGAGAAACTTGAGAAAGTTTACATGGGACTCATATAAAGAGGGGCTCAAGAAAGCTAGAAGACTTGAAAGTATCGGGGCATTCAGAATGCATTACCGTTTATTAAATAATTATCGATATAATTATCATGAGTTAGTAACTAAGATAAACATATTAACCCTCATTACAACTTTAGAATATAGGTACTTAAATTATTCTCATTCCATAAATGAGAAAACTTGGACCTCAAGAGAGAAGGTAAGCAAATTGCTTGCCCATCCACACCCAGCAAGACAGAGGGACAGGTCTTAAACCTTAAGCCTTAAAGATGGGTCTTTTTGACCGCATGAAATGTACTCTCCTTAGACTGACAGTTAACAAAGAATATGCCTCTATATGATATCCTTTTTATGTGTATACATGCCTAGGTTAACCATTGAACACATTTGTGTATATTTCAGCCATTGTGATATTTTGATGATTCTCAACAGATTTTTTTCTTTGCTTATAAAACTCAATTAAATAAGCCCTTCAGCTATGGTATATTTGTCATCATCAACATGGTGTAAGCTTCAAGGGGCAGGGATTTTCTCTGCTTTGTTCATTGTCTCCTCAGCACCTAGAACAGTCCTGGCACATTGTAGGTGCTCAATGAGTGTTTGTTGAGTGAAAAATTGGCAGGCTGATCCCACCATCTGGTTTGGTATGGATGACCACAAAATCTGATCCTTGACTGGGATGGTGAATCAAATGGTAACCAAAAGGGACTCTTTCTCATTTGGAAGTGCTTGAGGGGATGCCAAGATAAACAAGAAGGAGTCTCAGAGGACATACTATCTGGGGGACTAACGTTTTCTGTGTAATTGAAAATTCTACCTTCTAAATGAGTATTGGGTCACATCCAAGATCCTGGGTAGGATCTCTGACACTCTGTGAATTGGGAAGAAGAAATCCACCCATACTTCCTCTGCTGTCCAGATTAATGTTAATTCCTGCTGAACTCCTTTAAGCAATATTTGGTGATCCTGTTTCAACTCCCTTTGAGTTCTAGAATCCTGATTCACTATCCCCCTCTCCACCATTAGCTACCATCCCCATCTCCCCTCCAGCCTCTCAAACTTTCCTCTAGAAGCTCTGGCTCTTGGCCTGGTCAGGCCCTTTTAATGTCTCCTCTCTGGATTTCCAGTGGCATTATCCTACCCTGGCCCTTACCATGGCTTTGCCTTCATGACACCAGGTTGCTGGACCACCTTCACAAACTACATGTTTGGTTTTGTTTGTTTGTTACTTTTTATTGAAACATACGACAAGAAAAATGTACTGATAACAAGTGCAAAGCAAACACACCCGTAATACCTGCACCCAGATCAAGAAAGGGAACATTGTCAGCATCTCAAAAGCTGCTGTCCTGCTCTTTTCCCTCACTACCCCCACCTCACTGCCTATTTCCCTCCTCTTCCCTTGAATCTCTGATTGATTAATGTGTTCAAACAAGATAATTTGTTTCAGGAGATTTTTAACTCTTCTCTGAAGCTTCTACTTTAGAGACCCTGATCGAAAACAGGGTATTCTCATCTCTTGCATCTTGTGAAGTAAGGTTCAAAGGATAGAAATGACCACTGTTGCTTCTTATTATTATCATTGCTTATTTTAAAAAAAACCCACATTCAAATGACAGTCTAGTCTGTGACAATGTCAAATGGACAAACCAGGATTAAAATCCTATGAATAGTTGACATGCCAAAACTTGGGCATATTCATCCCAGATTTCTGTTATTTCAGAAAGGTTTCAGTAAGCTTTAGCCATGCCCCATCCTATCTAAAGATGAGCATGTATCTTGCTCGCAACCACTTGATAGCAATAAAGATAATTTCTCTCTTAAGCAGATTTCATACTGGCTTCATGACAGATGTCTACAGACATCTCTGTCTCTGCACCCACACCTCCCCCAGGGTCTGAGTTTGCATATTGAAAGATAAATGACATTGAAAAGATACATGTATCTCAAGGGGTTTCTGAGATTACCTTTGAGGGAATTTTATTTGTCTACCAGAGCTTAGAGCTTCTGAGAACTTTTATGCCAGGAAGAGTTAATTAAATACAATGCATCCTGGGGCTTGAGAGCTGAAAGCCTAATGAGATCCAATGTTTCAAGAGAGACTACTTAAATTGAAACAGTGGCAGGATTATCTAGAAGCTTCAGATGAACTTTCAAGCATGATATGTTCCTCATTTCATTTTTTGGTCTGATACAACACTCAGCCCATTGCAGTGTACATTTCTGCATTTATGGATGCCAGAATCTCCTCAGTTCACTTCAGGAAGGCAATTTGAGATGAGAGTTATTCGATGGCATTTTAGATGTTGTGTCTAATAATGATAATGATGGTATATGGAAGCTGGCACAATAGAAGTGCATAAGCTACTGGGGAGAGAGAGGCCCACAATTTCATAAGAAAATGCTCATTATCTTTCACCAGCAGCAGATAAAGTTGAAATTTATTTCTACTGGTGGCTTGCAGCCCAAAACACTCGACTATTTCCAAGGCACACAGATTACAGTACTTTGGAAATCGCCCAATATGGAAGGCCATGGGAATGTCTTTGTTTTCTGGCTAGAAAGCCAGAGTTCTCTATCTGCCTCAGGTTTTACAGTTACAGCAAGCTCTCTGGGAGCTACTGTAGTTTCGGTAGGCAGCATGAGTGAAAGGCTAGGGAGACTTAGCAGGAACTGTAGGGGAGAAAGTGACAGCGATGGTAGATTTGGCGAGCGATTTTGAATATGCAGCTCATAGAGCTTTGCATCATTTGCACACCCCACCCTTTAGCCCCCTTGCCAGAGAATGAGATACCCACTCTTTTCTCCTTTCCTGCAGTGGGGACAGGATAAAAAAATGAAGGCAGTGAAAATCAGAAGTAGGCATCTGGTGATGGCTCAAATGCCCCCTAGACATGTAGGGGTTTTTGATGGAGACACGATTTTCAGTCTCCTGGTCTACAAGTCCTATTTATTTGGTAAGGGAGTGAGCCTAATTGAAGTGAGGTGTCCTTTTCTTCTAACACCATTCAATTTTATTGTAACTTCCCTTTCGTTTTCAGCCTGTGACAGTCAGCTAAATGTGTAGGAGATTAGAGTTATCATATCTAGATTTATGCAAATAAATACACACCATAGAGATCAGAAATAGAGAATGCCATAGCTGGATTGCAAGTGTGGTTCTCCGGTCTGCAAGTTACAAAGATGGCAGAACACACTTTGTTACCTTCTCAAAGGGTTGATACTCTTCATTAGTAACTTTTAAATTGCAAACATGACACATATCATTAACCATAACATCAGTTTAATGAAAAGATCATACCTTATAAAATCAGATCATTTGAGAATCTATAAATAAGTTCAATGGTATGTAAATGACTTAATGGAAGGGGAAATCCCTTTCTCATTGATTAAAAATGCTTCCCCCCGTCACCTTTAGCCTATTAATAGGCCCAATCCTGAATTAAAAGCTGAGCTGCACACCATATGTGCCAGGGACAGAGAGAGCATTCCAGCACTTCTCAAATTTTCATGTCCATATGTATCATCCAGAGGTTTTGTTAAAATGCAGATTCAGATTCAGCAGGTCCAGGGTGGGGCTCTGGGCAGTGGCTGCTGGCCTGTGGGCCACACTTTGAATATGGAGGACATAGGGAACCTTCTGCCCTGTAAGGAGGCTCCGTTCAGTTTCAAAGTATTTCCAGAAATGTGCCCAACATTTTGAAACACATAAAAATTTTTGGTTGTTGTTATGATTCACTCTCATGATTCTTTTTGCAATTGCATGGAACAGAGTAAACATTTTTGAAATATCAGCTGATGGAGTTTTTGTCCATGGGTTCACGTTTTCCTTCCACCGCCTTGCCCCCATTCAAACAATAACTGACCCTTTGCCCTCTGGCACATAAGAGGGAGGGGGCAGGAAAGAAAGTAAGTGGTTTCTTTCTAGATTTGAGTGCTTCAAGGGCCCAAGGCCAGTTCTCTGCCACCCTGTCACCTTATCACTCTCTATTTTCTCTCAGTCACTGAAGCCAGTTGTTGGTTTGCAATTGTTACTGTACTTGCTCTGTTGCACTTGTAATAGAGTAAGGAGGATCAGTAAATAATCCTTGTACCCACTATCTCTACGACAGATTAAGAGGGTAGCCTATTTCAAGATAAATGAGAGAGAGCATATTTCACGATTATTTTGCAAAGCAAATATACCTATGTCAAAAGTATACAACTGAAGACACCGTTATGAAACAGACCACAGTAAGAACTGTCAGTAGTATACAACAGGGTTTCTCAACCTTGGCACTGATGACACTTGGGGCCAAATAATTCTTCGCTGCGGACTGTCCTGTGCATTGTAGAATGTTTAGCAGCATCCCTGGCCTCTACCCATTAGATGCCAGTGGCACTTCCTGCACGCTTCCACACACATACACACAACCAAAACTATCTCCAAACATTGCAAAATGTCCCTGAAGGGCAAACTCACTTCTATTGGGAATCCCTGGCATATGACAATAATAGCACACACAGAGTGCATATTGTGCAACTGGCAGGGTTCTAGTATTTACATGTAGTCACACATTTAATAATCAATACAACTTTATGAGGTAGGTACTATTACTTTTCCTAGTATAGATGAGGAAGCTGGAACACAGGTTAACGAACTTACCCAAAGTCACAGAGCCAGTAGGTAGAAGAGCTGGGGTTTCCATCTAACCAACCCTTCTAGTTTAAGAATCTGTGCTCTTAACCAACATACTGTGTGATGAAACACTGAGTAAACTAGAAGAGGAGTGCAATTCCAATAGGATTTATTTTGAATGTGAATAAAGTCAGCAATGCTGCTATGAAATACAGTTACATATTAATTTAATTGCCTGACACCAAACCATTTACATTTGGGGATTTTATAAAAGAATATGTATTAAATATAAGAGGCCCTGGGCCTTAGGGCTGCCTTCCTGGAGACTTTCTAAGTTCCCCTCTGGCACTGGTACTGGCCCAAGCAGCAGTGCTTCCCAGGCAGTATGTGCTTTGCCGGTCACCGGTTGTCATTCCTCCCTTCCAATTACTTTTTGAATCACTACCCTACCCCTTGCACGAGGTCGACCAGATGCCCCAAAGAGCTCTGGAAATCAAATCTGTGGGCTGGTCTTAAGGTCCTGGTTCCAGGAGAGCAGCCTGGTGAGGACAGTGCTGCCACCAGCCAGCGTGGTATTTCTTTCATGAAAGTGCACAAGATTGGTGCTGACTCACTGATTTGGAGTGGCTCTCGCTCATATCACACAAGTATCTCTAAGCTACCAATGGTCCACCACCAACCCTTGGGCAATGCTACTTCCAGTCTACAGCACCTGAGAATGAAAGGGTTGACGGCAGGCACCCATTACCATGTGCATCCCCCTGCTGGCACCCAAGGTGATCCCCTTCCCCTGTAGCCTCTAAAGGTGTTGGTGGCCCTCAAAGGGAGGCCGTGCCTGTGTCCTCAAGGGCTTCTGAGGCCATCACTCTACAGTGCCAACCCTATATCCATGCCCTCTCTTGCCTCTGATCAGTGTGGTGACTCTGTGCTCTCCTAGTTCAGACTCAGGCCACGTGGGTCTAGGGACAGACATTCCTTGTGTAAATGGGACTATTCTTGTCACTCAGCCCTGGGCTATCCTCCACTCTCCTCCCTTCTGGTGACTGTGAGTATACTGCAGGGGTATAGTCAAAATTAAGAGAGGCTGGATTCTAGGAATGCAGTGATGATGGCCTGAAGGGTTCAAGAGAAGACATGGTTAATTCATGTGCTGTTCCACCTTTGTACTATAAAATTCTGGGTGGTAAATTTAACATGACCAGAAAATGGCTCGTTCACATTTTCCTGCATGCTCTAAGACTTGCATTTGTGATCGTCATCAACAAAGCACAGTTACAACATCTGAAAGAGTCATGGGCAGCAGGATGGATGATGCATTGTTAATATGTAATCATGTCACCGACATCACATAAATGTTATCAGGGAACTGTGGGGGCACGAAGTGCTGTATTGCTTCAATAGTTTCCGGAGATTTGTTTTAAAGTCATGAATGGGTGTTGAATTATTTCTTTAAATGATGATATCACATTACCCAAGGAAACATGCCTATCTCAATTTAGCAGCAAAAATTGGATCAAAGACTTGACACTATGACCCTTCTAAATATTTTGAATATTTCTCACCAAGGGCATTATCAAATGGAGCAATTTTTTTTGTTCATTAATCGTAGAAAAATGAGTCTTTAGTAGGAGTTTCATTTGTCAGAAAATAATCTCAGCTACTTTCCTTTATTAACAGAAGTCAAAGCCATAGCCAGATTTACATTCCCAAAAGTGTGAAATAAAATCCCAAATTCCAAATGTATTTTCTTGATCTGAAACTTTATGAAAATAACCTAGCTTTGTTCAGTTCATCTTCCCCAACTAGCATTGATAGTATGAATTGGGAGCTCCAAAGAGAAGTTATTGAACTGTAGCTCAATATAATACTAAAAGTGAAATAATGACATTTATTTATCCTAAATATAAAAACACTGTGCAAGGATCCTATCCATGTTCAAATGAACTATCATTTTATGAAGAACTTCTTTCTGTTATGAATCTGAATTTAATTAAATATCAAAATCAGTTAGAGGATTCAAGGCTGAATTCTACCCTGCACCTCACAATGTGAAATATAAGACCTGACACTTCATGTTTTCACAGAAGTTAAGGTACCTGCTTTCCAGTTCCAAATCAAAAGAGTAATGAAACATGAAAGAAAACAATTGATAGTTAGCTCTCTCTATTTTCAATTTGCATTCCCCATGTATATAGTAACATATGATCACCATTAGTCTATCTGTGTTTATTATGTTATCTCTTTACCCTGTATTTCAGTAAAAACAAAGAAAGCTTGATTACATTTCTGGTAATTGATTTTCCATACACCTGACCTGCTTCACTAATTTATCTGCTTGGTCTGTAGACACACTTGAGTTCATGACTCATTCAGCAAGTATCTGACAAATGATGGTTGAACTGAGTGCACTGCAAACAGTCCTGACGTTATGGTTTGTTCATTGAATTTTCTTTTGATTTCTGTGTTACCTCAATCCATAAATAGAGCAATAGCAAAAAATTAGGCCCAAAGAAAGCTCTCAGTAAAGACATACAACAGAATTTCAAATGTTAGTACAGAACAATAAAATAATACTGGATCCAGAGGTGACATTCAGAATATTTAGAATGCTAATTCTCAGAAGGCTAATAAAAATATTATCAATTGATCTACATAAAATAAGTAAAAATACCTAAAAATCCATTGAAAGTCTCAATATTTCTCAAACAATTAAAAAAAATTAGTCTAATCATGGCTTAATCTATAAGAGCACAAATAGATTCCTTTCTATCATTGTCCTTTTCCTGTAATTGAAACACTCATATGGCACTTTTTCAATTCCAAAAAAAATTCCTATTGCAAACTTCTCTTTATTCAGATTTTAATGTAATGACTGGGGGCAAATATTTACTTCACTTTTTGAAACCTTATTTTTGCCTTACCCCAATTTACTAATTTTCTCTGATTGTGAGTATACTCTGCCTCAAATCCTTTTCTAGAATGAAGTAGGATATAAATATACACATTCTTTCCTAGGATTCTTCAGGTAAGAGAAAGCACGTGCTGTAACAGGGCCTAAGGCAACTTAACTAAGACTAGTACAGTCTTATGTAAGCAATTTCTGTAAGGTTTTATTTTTGTAAATATATTTCTAGTGGAAAATTTAAAAATCATTTTACTTTGGCACATAGAAAACATGAAGCTATTATCTAGCCTGGGATTAATAAAGAAGCACAAACAAAATCAAGTAAAAGCACAAACTAAAGAAATCAAAGACCAGATAGACTCTCTGATAGACCAGATAGCAGCTCAAATATAGTACTTGTCCAAAAGTTTAATGGACACGTCAAAAGTCTTTCAAAATCAAATGCCTGCCAGGACTTCCCTGGTGGTCCAGTGGGTAAGACTCCGTGCTCCCAATGCAGGGGGCCTGGGTTGGATCCCTGGTCTGGGGACTAGGTCCCACATGCCACAAGTAAGAAGCCCGTGTGCTGCAACTAAAAAAGATCCCGCATGCTGCAATGAAGATCCCACGTGCCACAACTAAGACCCAGTGCAGCTTAAATAAATAAATATTTTTTTTAAAAAACCAAATGCCTGCCAGTCGATAAAGAGCCACCAGTGGTAGAAAACTTGCCCCCAAAGACGAGAGACTGGAAATGCATTTTCTCCTCAGAGTGAAATGAAAAAGAAGGAT
Source organism: Balaenoptera borealis (assembly GCF_965194805.1). NCBI lineage: Eukaryota > Metazoa > Chordata > Mammalia > Artiodactyla > Balaenopteridae > Balaenoptera > Balaenoptera borealis. The sequence continues at coordinate 17,634,475 of NC_138881.1, read as the reverse complement.
TATAAGTGAGAATGGAAAACATGCAGGTGAACTCAATCACTCCTTTAACACGTATGATGGAGCAACTTCGTGGATCCGTCTTTGATCAAGGTGCTAGAGACACGAGTAAACACATCAGTCCAAGTCCTTGTCCTCATAGAGCCTTTATGCTGGTGAATGCGACAACTATAAATAAATAAATAAATAAATAAATAAATAAATAAATAAAATACAGGGTTGCGTGTGTCTGTAAAGAAAATAGAGGGTAAGGAGACAGAATCATTGAGAGAAGGGTACTCTTTCAGACAGGGTAGTCAGGGAAGGCTGTATAAGAAGAGAACATTTGAGCAGAGACCTGAATGAAGTGAAGAAGTAAGGTATGCAAATGTCCAACAACAGATGAATGGATAAATAAAACGTGACAGATATATATAAGTACATGCAAATATTATATAATGTATATAAAATATTGTTTGAACATAAAAAGGAATGAAATTCTGATACATGCTACGACATGGGTGAACCTTTTGGAAAGTTTTGCTGTAATAGAGAAGTGGGGTGAAAGAGGGACGGTAGGATTAGGGAGGGCTTTTTGGTAATGAGCCTGTTTGCCACTGGAAAGTAAATGTCAGTTGAACCAGATGTGACTTTATGTCAGATAAAGACCTAATTTCCATAACAAATAAAAGGCTGAGCAGTGCACACTAAAAGCAAGCAAACACTGAAATTATGACTAGTAAGAACTGTGAACTAATCCTTCCAAGTAGTCACAAGATTTAACCCCTTTCCAAAAGAGGGGATCCATTCCACACTTCATAGTTAAACAAACACGTGGAAAATTTGGAAATGACCCAGGGAAAATCACAAACATGAGAAGTTTTGATAAACAGGAAATAGAGAAATGAAAGGAAAAGGAAAGAAGAGAAAAATAGGAAATAATTATTAATTCTTTTCATGTTACTGTAGAGCTTTCTCACAAAGAATTTGTGAATATGCTGCACCATATACTCAGAGGAATAATAAAAAAGAAGCATTAGTAAAATGACATAGACAACCTTGGGATTGGCAAAACAGAGCATATTACACATTACGTGCATATTACTTATTGCAGCATAAAATTTGAAACATTGGAATGACCTGGTTACAAAACCTCTTTGCTATATATATATTTTTAAATTTATTTAATTTATTTATTTTTGGCTGCGTTGGGTCTTCGTTGCTGTGCGCAGGCTTCCTCTAGTTGTGGCGAGCAGGGGCTACTCTTTTTTTTTTTTTAATTTATTTTTGGCTGCATTGGGTCTTTGTTGCTGTGTGTGGGCTTTCTCTAGTTGCGGCGAGTGGGGTCTACTCTTCATTGCGGTGTGCAGGCTTCACATTGCGGTGGCTTTTCTTGTTGCGGAGCACAGGCTCTAGGCATGTGGGCTTCAGCAGTTGTAGCTTGCAGGCTCAGTAGTTGTGGCTCGCGGGCTCTAGAGCGCAGGCTCAGTAGTTGTGGCACATGGGCTTAGTGGCTCCGTGGCATGTGGGATCTTCCAGGAGCAGGACTCGAACCCATGTCCCCTGCATTGTCAGGCAGATTCTTAACCTCTGCGCCACCAGGGAAGCCCCAGCGGGGGCTACTCTTTGTTGCGGTGCGCGGGCTTCTCATTGCGGTGGCTTGTTGCAGAGCATGGGCTCTAGGCGCGGGCTTCAGTAGTTGTGGCACACGGGCTCAGTAGTTGTGGCACACAGGCTTAGCTGCTCTGTGGCATGTGGGATCTTCCCAGACCAGGGCTTGAACCCGTGTCCCCTGCATTGGCAGGCGAACTCAAGCACTGCACCACCAGGGAAGCCCCCTCTTTGCTATATTGCTTGCAAAACCAGACCAATTCTATCTAATATTGTTTTGGTATTTCTGGCCAGTACAATAAGATGTTAAAACCAAAAAAAAAGAGGTATGACTATTGGCAGGCAGAAGAAAGAATTTTTGTTATTTGCAGATGTTAAGATTGTACACTGAGTTAAGACAAGAGAAGCAATAGGAAAACTATTAGAATCAATAAGCACATTCAAAAAATGGCTGGATACAGGATAAATATCAAGAAATCAATACTTTAGGTTATAAGCAGCTAGAAATATAATGAAAATGCAATAACACAGCCTAAAATAATACCCTAGAAGTAATAAGAAATGTTTGGAATATATACCCTAGAAGTAATAAGAAACGTTTGGTATATATATATAAAGATTCTTTATATATATATATAAAGATTCTTTTATTAAGAGAAAGAAGACTTGGATACCGTGTCCCTAATTGGGCAGACAATCTTGTAAAAATGGCCATTCTTCCCAGAGGAAGGGTAATGCAGTCCTGATCGTAATCTCATGATGATTGATTTTAATTTGACAATATATTTCTGAAGTTCATCTGGAAGAATAAACAGGTGAAAAATAGCCAAGAAAACTTTTGAAGAGAAATGATAGTGGGCTTGTTCTTCTAGATATTAAAGCTATTTATAAATCTCAAATAATTGAAATAATGAATTATTTGGAAAAGATTTATAGAGAGAACAATAAAACAAAAAACTAATACAAGATCAAAACTCTGGAATGCATGAGTATTTACCATATGGCTGAGTAGGTATTACAAATCAGTTGGGAAAGTATGAATTTTTCCATAAGAAGTGTAGAGTAGCTACACTATATTGACAGCTATATTGACAGCTATATAAGAAAATCATATTAAACTATTACCATATCATGCACCAAAATAAACTTCAATAGATTAAAGAATTAAACATAACCAAACCACATAAAAACTGGAAAAAATAGGTATCTGATTTTCTAGTGAATAAAAGTTTCTTAAATTTAAAAGTAATTTTTTAAACAACAAAGAAACATATATACACAGCATGAAAAGTAAATCAACAAATTGAGAAAAATATCTGCAACAAATATGATAAACTAAAATTAATATCCATAATATATGAGTTCTTGAAAATTGGTAAGATAACCCTAAAACATGATATAAAAATGGCCAAAGGACGATCTAAAAAAGAAGAAATGCAAATGGCTAGAAAATAACCTCATTCACTATTGAAAATAATCAAATTGAATAACAGGTGATAAAGAGTGATGATAATGGCCCCCCCAATGAATCACACCTCTCTAAACCTATGCTCCTTTGCAGTATGACTTTGATACTCCTTTCATGAAGAAACGCAATCTATTTCCCTACCCCTTGAAGCTGGGATAGCCTTATGACTTACGTTGACCAAAAGAATGTGGTAGAAATTACTTTGTGCTAGTTCTGGAGCTTAAGCCTTGTGGGGCCTCCCTTTTCAATCTTGCCACTGCATTGGAACCCTGAGACTGTGAAGAAGCTCAGTCTAACATATATTTCAAGATCAGGGACCATGATGGGAAGAAAAAAAGCGACTCAGCCAACAGCTAGAAATCACTTCCAGACATTTGAGTGAGGCCATCTTAGCCCCTTCAGCTCCAGCAAGCTGTCACAGGACTACAGATGCATAAATGACCTAAGTAGGACCAGGAGAAGAACCACATAGCCCCAGCTTGCCAGCCCATAGAATCATAAGAAATAACAAATCATTGTTTGAACTTACTAAACTTTGGGGTTGTTTGTTACATAACAATAGGTAACTGATACAGTAAGTTTCCACTTTTATCTACCAAATTAGCAAAGAATTAAAAGAAAAAAGACGCTAATTACTAATGAAGGAACAGTTAGCAAAATACCATAATTCTAGGAGTGTTAATAGATACAAACTGGGAAATGATGTTGCAATATTCATCAAGTTCTTAAATATATTTAAATCCTTTGACCAGGTAATTCTCCTTCTAGAGTTTTGTCTTACAGAAATGATTAAAAGGTGGGCAAGATTTATGCCCAAAGATGTTTGTTACCCATAATTTTTTTAAATCAGGGCAACTTTCTATTTAACAATAGAATAATACATTAAAAAAAATTAAAGTATATCTATGTGATGGACTATTATTTCATGGAAACCGGTCCCTATTGTCAGAAATCACAGATATAGACCTAAATACATAGTATGATCTGTCTGAGGAGTTTGTGTTTGGGGGAAGCAGGTAGCAAAGACTAAAACGAAGTATATCCCAAAAACTTAACAGTAATTATTTGAGTGTGTTATATGAGTTGTTATTTTCTCCTTTAGTTTTCCTTTTATTTCCCAAATTTTCAACAGTAACACTGCATTATTTTTATAATAAGAAAAAAATGTATCTTATTTTGAAGCTAAGGCAAGTTCTTGGTTGTCTGAGAAGATTTAAGTATGGTCCTGTCTTAACGAGATAATGAACTAGCAAACAATTACTGATCACCTACTATGTACAAACTACTGTGTCAAATGTTGAGGTGGGCTTATTGAAAGGGTCTTGAAACCACAAGCCTGTAACAGATAAGCCTCCAAAAAGTGACCAACTATTCCTACTATTAGTTTACAGATTGTATTACATCAATCAAAACAATCAGGGAAAACTGTGACAGCAATTATAATCAGGAGGTAACTTAGAGACAAGTTTTACCCATCTGAGTAGATTAAACACCCCAGTTGAAAAGTTCTTATAAACTGCATATGGTCCAGTGGGATTGGCATGTCTTAATGACCCTGAGGTAGCCTTTGGCCCACAAGTTCCTTTTTCCTGCCCTTTCCTATACTGGAGTTTCCCAGTACTGGATTAGGAGGACGTTTTCTCTTAAATATCTTCATCCATCCACCAGAGCTCAAGCTAGATCAAATGGACCAATCCAACTAGAGTGTTGAAGGGGCTCTAGATCTAGGGATTGACCAGAGGCTGGGAATTGGAAGAGGATCCCATATACTGTAACATGATGACTCAGTCTCTGTTCACCAAAAATGGAAGATTCTAGATTATACAGATCGGGAACAATTTTAGTGAGCTGTAATTTGTTTCAGTCCTAGAGACACCATAATCAATTAGCCACCACCAAAGATCCATGTGGTCAAGCCATTCTGACAAACATTTGGGTTTGTCACCCACTGTGGTAACCACACCCATTGCTGTCTAGTGACTAAGGGCTATTATTACTCAGCCTCTGCCTCAACCACCCTATTTCATTGGTTGCATTTCCTGTCTTTGTCCCCTGCCACCAATACAGTGCTTTTCAAGCATACTGATTTATCTTCACCAATTTATTCTTTATTGCCATAATGAAGGGAATATTTTCTAGGCCCTCTCAGAGGACATGGTTGTGGGTTGGACAAGCCAGCTCCACGTGATAAATCCGCTTCAAAATTCTCATCTCTCTAAGCCTTTGAATTCCTTCTTTCACATCATACTAAGGTACTTCTGGCATCCCAACTTTATTTCCTATAACACTGTTGAGTACAAATTTTAGTTAAACAACTGAGCAAACAGAACCAGTTGCTTGAATCCAGAATATATGGCAAAGGCATTCTTGTTAATTAACTCAGCTCAATCTAAAATTGCTTTGATCTCTGTTTTGTTGTTGCTTTTGTTTCTGATTTTGGTTATTGTTGTTATTTCTATTCACAAAAAAATCAAGTCACACTCAAGATTTTGTGAGTTCAGTCACTTTATTAAAGACTTCAGGAATTACAAGAGGGATTTCAGGGCTGCTATACAATCTTCCACTATTCTCCTGTCTTCCCCTTTATACTCCAAATATTTTTCAAAAGCCCATGTTCCCAACAAATTGGATAACTTAGATGAAATAGACAAACTACCAAAAAATGACTCAAAAAGAAATAGAAAATCTGAACAGACATATAACAAGAAAAGAGATTGAATTGGTAATCAAAATACTACCTACATTCCACACAAAAACTTGTACACAAATTTTCATAGCAGTATTACTGATAGTAGCCAAAAAGTGCTAACAATACAAATCTATGAGCCAATGAATGGACAAATAAAATGTGATATAATCATTCAATGGAATATTATTCAGCAGTAAAAAAGAAACTTATACATGCTACAACATGGATGAACCTTGAAACTATTAGGCTACATTGAAGAAGCCAGTCACAAAGGACCACATGTTGTATGGTTCCATTTATATGAAATGTCCAGAATAGTCAAATCTATAGAGTGGTTGCCTAGAGCTGAAAGAATTGGAGGAAATGGAGGTTGACTACTAAGAGTATGGGATTTTTATTTGGAGTGATGAAAATATTCTAAAATTGATTGTGGTGATGGTTGCACAGTTCTCTGGCTATACTAAAAAAACATTTAATTGTTCACTTTAAATGGGTGAATTATATGGTATGTGAACCACACCTCAATAAAGTTATTACCAAAAAAAAAAAAAAAGCCCACATTCCCACAGGTGACTTTTTCTGCCCAGTCAGCCTCTGGAGAAGTACAATCCTGGCCTCTGTTCTAATTGCTTCTCTTTCTCCTTCCAGTATTATTAAAATATCAGATGTCAGAGAGAAAAATATATTGGTCATAATAATGAGGTAGAGGCAAAATTGACAGCCATAGGAAATACTGTTTATGTAAAACACAAGACTTCCTTGACAGAAATATTGTTTTAGGGCTTCCGTGGTGGCACAGTGGTTGGGAGTCCACTTGCCAATGCAAGGGACACGGGTTCAAGCCCTGGTCTGGGAGCATCTCACATGCCACGGAGCAACTAAGCCCGTGCTCCACAACTACTGAGCCTGCACTCTAGAGCCCATGAGCCACAACTACTGAGCCCATGTGCCACAACTACTGAAGCATGTGCAACTAGAGCCCGTGCTCTGCAACAAGAGAATCCATAGCAATGAGAAAAGCCCGCACACCGCAACGAAGGGTAGCCCCCGTTTGCTGCAACTAGAGAAAGCCTGCGTGCAGCAATGAAGACCCAACGCAGCCAAAAAATAAAACATTGTTTTAAAAATTAGATCAAAAAAAAAAATTCGATCAGTTACACTTGAAAAAAACCTTAACTTGAGAAATATCAGAAAAAATTCAATATTAGATATATAAGAATTTAGTAATTTAAACATGTAACTTAAAATTTAATTTTTAAAATATTTCTTTATTATTCAAGTTCAAGTTCATTATAAATTAAATAGGTAATACAGATAAGCAAAAAGAAAACATTCTTTAAAAATCAGAGTAACAGAATACTGTAACAGAACATCAGAGAGAATACTGTTATTATTTTATCACTTTTTCTACACAGGTATATACATGCAAGCCCATGGGGTTGTACTCCAGAGTACCTGGAGATTTGTGAGTTGTATCCTTTTTTTTCAGTTATACAAATATATGTATATATTCTTTTTCATATTCTTTTCTATTATGGTTTATCACAGGATGTTGAATATAGTTCCTGTGCTGTACAGTAGGACCTTGTTGTTTATCCAGCCTCTGCTAATCCCAAACTCCCAATCCTTCCCTCCCCTACCCCAACCTTGACAACCACAAGTCTGTTCTCTATATCTGTGAGTCTGTTTTTGTTTCATAGATATGTTGATTTGTGTCATATTTTAGATTCCACATATTAGTGGTATCATATGGTATTTGTCTTTCTTTTCTGACTTACTTCTCTTAGTATGATAATCTCTGGGTCCGTCCACATTGTTGCAGATGGCATTATTTCATTCTTTTGATGGCTGAGTAATATTCCATTGTATATATGTACCACATCTTCTTTATCCATTCATCTGTCAGACACTTAGGTTGATTCCATGTCTTGGCTATTGTAAATAGTGCTGCTATGAACATAGGGGTGCATGTATCTTTTTAAATTATGGTTTTGTCTGGGTATTTGCCCAGGAGTGGGACTGCTGAATCATATGGCAACTCTATTTTTAGTTTTTTGAGGAACCTCCATACTGTTTTCCATAGTGCCTGCACCAATTTACATTCCCACCAACAGTGTAGGAGGGTTCCCTTTTCTCCACACCCTCTCCAGCATTTGTTATTTGTAGACTTTTTAATGATGGCCATTCTGACCAGTGTGAGGTGGTTACCTCATTGTAGTTTTGATTTGTATTTCCCTAATAATTAGCAATGTTGAGCATCTTTTCATGTGCCTATTGGCCACCTGTATGTCTTCCTTGGAGAAATGTCTATTTAGGTCTTCTGTCCATTTTTTGACTGGGTTGTTTGGTTTTTTGTTGTTGAGTTGTATGAGTTGTTTGTATATTTTGGAAATTAAGCCCTTGTCAGTCACATCATTTGCAAATATTTTCTCCCAGTCTGTAGGTTGTCTTTTCTTTTTGTGAGTTGTATCTACTACTCACAATTTATAAAGAAAACTTTTCATATTGATATGCAGCTTTATCATTATTCTTAATTGCTGCATACTATTCCATCTTAGACACACCTTAATTTAAGCCATCTCTTATTGTTAGACATTAGATTATTCCCTATTTTATTTTGCATAAACAGCATAAAAATAAACATTCTTGTTTACCCATCTTTACATGTATGTGGAGTCATTGTCTTGGGATAAATGATGAGACGTGGAATTTTTGAGCTAAGTAATATATACATGGATATTATATTCCCAAGTTTCTCAGCAAAATAATTCTATCAGTAACAACCAGCAGTATATGAAAAAGTGACTGCTTTCCCACATCTCAGCCAAGACTATGCATCTACAATCTTTTTATCCTTGCTAGTCTGACAAAGGATATCTCGTTATTATTTTAGTTTGCATTTTTTTTTACATTTTTAATGTTTCAAATGTCTCTTCATTAGTAAGTCTACTATTCACAAACTTAATCTAGTTCTTATTAGTTTCTATTTTTAAATTGATTTATAATAGCTTTTTAAATGCTAAGGATATTAATCTTTGCTCTGTCATGAATGTTACAAATATATTTTTCCAGTTTTACATCTATCTTTATGGTGCTTTTTCCATATAGAACCTCTAAGCCTCTTTATGGTCGAATATTTCAGTCTTTTTCCTTCTGATTTCTCCTACTGAAGTAATGCTTAGAAAGTCCTTCCCAACCTAAGACATGTACCTATGGTTTCTCCAACAATATATTTATTTCAAATGTTCAAATATTTAATCCATCTAGATTTAAATAGAGCTCCAAATTAATTTTTTTCTACATCATTAACCAAGTGTCTTAGCATCATTTGTTAAATTATTTCTTCTTTCACCACAAATTTGAGCGGCTGCTTTTCTCATATAGTATTCCAATTCCTGTGTACACGGCGGTCTGTTTCTCGACTCTTCTTTCTCCTCTGGGCTGTCTGATCCTTTCTTGCAACAAGACCCTTGTGTTTTTCTGGGCTGGTCACCCGCCAACACTGGGCCTCCCCCTGCTGAGCAGTCTCAGCACTGGCTGCAGGCCCCACTGACACTTCCAGTCTCCCCTGAGGTGAGGCAAGGGATGGCTTCTCTCCCTGTGATTTTTGCTCTGTTACATGGCAGCCACAGACAGGTTACTTGAGCCCCAACAAATTATATAGTTTAGTGACTGTTTTTATTTTGGCTGACAATCATAGTCCCTTGTTCTTCCTAGCATAGACTTCATTCATTCATTCAACAGAAGACCACTAGGGTACCTGGATCAAGACATTGTCAAGCAAGGGACTCCATGCCATCTATACATGAAGCCACTGCTCTTCATCCAAACATTAGCCCTTGTTGCTGAGCCTGGCTTTCCATGTCTCCCACTGTGGAAGGCAACATTCTTACCATGCCCTAGAAGGCCCTTTGTGATCTGGCCCACTCTTCTTTCCCCTCTTCAGTCTCATATCCTACAACTCCCTTGACAGCCTCCACTTCAGCCACACTGATGTCTTCACTCTTTCTTGAACATTCCTGTCAGGGCAGGCAGGTTCTCCTCAGGACGTTTGTACTCACCATTCCTTCTTCCTGGAATTCTCTTCCCTCAGCTAGCTACATGGATAACTTGCTCACTTCCTTCACAGTTTTGCTGACATGTCACCTTGTAAAAGATGCCTACCCAAAACACCTGTTATGGACAGAATTGTGCCCCCTAAATTCATATGTTGAAGCCCTAACCCCCAATGTGACTGTATTTGGAAGTAGGACCTATAAGGAGGTAATAAAGGTTAAATGAGGCCATAAGGATGGGGCCTTAATGCAGTAGGGCTGGTATCCTTATAAGAAGAGGAAGAGACATCAGAGCTCTCTGTCTCACCACGTGTGTGCACAGAGGAAAGGTCATGTGAGGTCATAGCAAGAAACAGCCATCTACAAGACGGGAAGAGAGCTCTCACCAGAAACCAAATTTTCCAGCACGTTGATCATGGATTTTTGGCTTCCAGAACTGTGAGAAAATTAATGTCTGTTCTTTAAGCCACCCAGTCTGTGTTATTGTGTTATGGCAGCCTGGGCTGACTAGGACACGATCCCACTCACGTTAATTCCAAGGCCCTTTTGCCCGTACTACCAATCTCCCTTACTTATTCTACCCTAGCCCTTAACTTCAAAAATAATCTAAAATTTACTTCTTAGTATTTTAATTGTTTATTCTCTGTCTTCTTCCACTGGAATATAAACTCATGAGTGCAAGGATTTCTCATGTTTTCATTCATTGATGTATTCCTAGCATATAGAACTATACCTGGAACATAGCAGACTCTCAATAACTGTCTGAATGAATTGCAGCAGACTCCTTCTTCCTTTAAGGTGAATTCTCTCTCAGAAGCCCTAATCCTTGCCTCAGTCCATTAGGAAGCATCTTTGTAAGTCTATCCCACCTTGAGGACACAATTTGAGCCCTTTGTTCAGGTGGGCCCTCCGCCCCTACAACAATTAGTGCAAGGCAATAGATACTAGAGTTGGAATTGGGGGACCCCTTGCCCGGGGCATATCTGAATTTCAGGTCCAGCTCTTGATGTTTTAATTTGGGCTCCCCTCAAAGCAGAGCCTGAAACAAAGATGTGGATGCAGGTGGCTCACTTGGGAAGTGATCCCAGGGATCAGGAATGAAAGAGCAGGAGAAGTAAGGCAGAGAAGGAAGGAAGCCAGTGAAGGGTATGTTATTGAACCAATTACTGCTGTGGGCAAGTGGAGCTCACTCCTGCCCGTGCCCCACTGGCAAACAGTGTAGAATGTGCCTTGGAATTATTCCTCCATCAGACAGGAAGCATTTCTGGGCCCACTCCTGTCCCCCTTTGTTTCAGAGTATCACGCAGAGTTGTTACTTCCCGTGCCCCGCTCTGCGTCATACTCTCAGGCTGCCATATGTACCAACTGAGCGAGATGCAGCAGTAACGTGAGAGAACCCTTCAGCACACATAAGAAATGGTACCACAGCTACCACTGAAATCACAGGGAAGCAGAGGGAATGGGGTTTGGGGCACAAGAGCACCAACTACATTTGGTTACAATAAATTACATTTTAAGAACTGCTTTAGTTTCTCACTATAAAATATATAGAAATATTTCTATTTCTATATATTCTATTACTAAGTTTTCATTTTTCATGTAGGTAAATGAACTTTGCTAGAAGGATGTGATCTATTAATACAATATGGCACACTGAGCCCATAAACTGAAAAGAACACAATGACCTATGGACAGAAAGCTAGCTTGCAGTTGTCAGTCCACCTTTATTGGTTGTAGCAATGTTGCTTGTTGATTTGTGAGAATTTTCATCCACAGTAGCTCTTCCTCCCAGTAATCTTTAGTATATAAGTAAAGATATTACCCATGATCAGTGCTCCTCCAGGGGCAAGGTATGTGTGGTATTTCAGCACAAACTGCTATCTGTCATATCAGACTCTCCAGACAGCCTCCTCAGAAGACTCATCCTTTTCATGGATTAATTGAAAGTGTTACACCAAGTCACCGAAATGGTACAGTATCCAGGAACCACTGTTCTTTGCTCAGAGATAAACATCTCCAAATGAGGACTTCATCTAAGCACAGAGTGTTCCTCATTTTTCCAGAAAATTACAACTAAATCAACCCTATGTTTTAAGGATGCAAGAAGCTTAATAGACGCAAGAATGGAAAATTAAAATACCTGCAAAAGCTGCAGAGAGAAGAAGAGTTCAAGTATGCACAAAATAATTTCAAAAGCTCACTTCTGGACACCATTTATGGTTGGAGGAAGGAGAAGATGCTTAGAAAATATTTGTGCCCATAACTGCCTGAAATATGTCTGGTATTTTGGGATGCAAGTCTAACCCTTGAATAAGGAATGTCCCTGGCCAGGAGGACATTTCTAGCATGTAGTAGGTATTTAATAGGTTAGGTGTGTATTTGTTTTTTTGTTTTTTGTTTAATTTTTATTTATTTGTTTATTTATTTATGGCTGTGTTGGGTCTTCGTTTCTGTGCGAGGGCTTTCTCCAGTTGCGGCAAGCGGGGGCCACTCTTCATCGCGGTGCACGGGCCTCACTATCGCGGCCTCTCTTGTTGCGGAGCACAGGCTCCAGACGCGCAGGCTCAGTAATTGTGGCTCACGGGCCTAGTTGCTCCGTGGCATGTGGGATCTTCCCAGACCAGGGCTCGAACCCGTGCCCCCTGCACTGGCAGGCAGATTCTCAACCACTGCACCACCAGGGAAGCCCCTGTGTATTTGTTAAAAGCACAATACATCTTCCAGCTTAATCCCTGATTCCACACCTGAGAAAAATAACCCCTACTTCAGGCATGGTATTCCCCAAGCATTCTTCAGATTTAGGCTCAAGCAATAGTGAACACATTTTGTTCTAGGTAAAATCTTCAGTATAAGTTTATCTCATTTAGTCCTCACCCAAACCCAATAAGATGAGCACCTATTATTTGGGAGATGAAAAAAGCAGAGATCAGAGAAGTTGAGACTTTTGCCCAAGGTCGCATAGCTAGAAAACGTACAGCCAAGATTCCAACTGCAAGTTCAGGGAGTGGGCACTTTGTGTTTGTTTGTTTAAAGACCTCAAGTTCTTTGCCACTCCTCCCATCAAGAGGGGGCTGCTCTAAAACTCCTTGCCTTGAATCTAGGCAGCCTTATAAACCGCTTTGACCACAAGACAGAGGTGAAAATGATGCTGTGTGATTTCCGAGGTTAGGTCATAAAAGGCCACGCGGCTGCCCTGGCTCTCTTGGAATACTCGCATCATCCAGGGGCTCCCTCTTGGGACTTCCCCTCTCAGAACCCAGCCGTCATACTGTGAGATGCCCAAGCCACATGGAGAGGCCATGTGTAGGTCCTCTGGTCAACAGTCCTGCTGCACCCAGTCATGGAGTCATCCCAGCCCAGACCCCAGACATGTGAGGGAAGAAGCCTCCAGATGATTCCAGCCCCCAGCCACCCAAGTCCCCCCAGACCAGCTGAGGATCCACACATCATGGATTAGAGACAAGCCATCCTCACTGTGCCTTGTCTGAATTCCTGACCCCAGAAGCTGTGAGCATAACAAAATAGCGGTTGTTATTTACACCACCAATTTGGGATGGTTTAGTAGGCAGTGATACTAACTGTAACAGGGACCTTTCCCCAGACTTCAAATATCCCATATGTACTTCTGATGACATATAATCCCCTAAAGTCCCACAGGCTCATGGAGACCCATGAGTGCCACCCAGATCCCTCGAAGTTACAGGGGAGCAGGAAGTAGGGACTCTGGCCCAAACTCTGATCTGGGCTTTGTTTCTAAAACTCCAGCCTCAACAATTTCTCACTCCTTCCTATTAGACCTTTCTAGTAACTTTTTCTGCCTGCTACCTTATTTTGGTGACACAAAGCATCCTTTGCCTCTCTGACCCCACCTAGCCCCTCTGACCCTTCCTAGCACTAAGATTTCTATCTTCATTCTTCACAGCTCTCCCTCTGGTCCCTAGAAGCAGGGGGAAAAAAATCTACCTTCTCTTACTGTCAGTCTCAAGACCTGATCACCAACCCTATTTTGGTGGAAGTCACTATTTTCCACAGATATCCAAGCCCACTCACACTAAGTGTGAGGACCAGAAGGCACCCATTCCTCTCTCCTCTAGGCTCCTGTCCGCTGGACAGAGCATAAGTGCCAGATCGAGGGCCTGTCCAGACAGGAAAAGCAGAGCATCCTCAGTAATCATCAAGGTTTAGTAAGAATTTGATTTTATCAAGCCCTGACCTTAAACACATGTCATCATTTTAAAAATGAAGCAAGTATGGATTGCATTAGAATCTCAATCAGACCAAAACAATTAACTGACCATATAAAACACAATTCAAGATATCAAAAATATCTTGTCTGAGAGGCAATAGGAATTTCTCATCCCTAGACCCAAAGTCTAAGTACACAGTAGCTAAGGCCTGAAATTCTACTCTTCAAGGTTTATTCCGTTGGCTTAAGGCTTTGTTCCCCTTTAAAATTCAAATATCTTATGAGTGTCTTACCACTTAGTGACAGTGGCCGGTCTTGCTAACTGACTACCTAATATCCATTCTCCTCCCCTTTTTTTCTGGTTACAGAACTCCAATTTGGGGGTCGGGGTAACAGTGTATCCAGATTCCATTTCAGCTAGGGGTGGTCGTGCCACCCAGCTCTGGCTTCTGAGATCTAAGTGGAAATCGTTGAAAGGGGCTGCCTGAAAAGCTTGTTTAAAAAGGCAGACTTCTAGGGCTTCCCTGGGGGCGCAGTGGTTGGGAGTCTGCCTGCCAGTGCAGGGGACACGGGTTCGAGCCCTGGTCCGGGAAGATCCCACATGCTGTGGAGCAACTAAGCCCATGCGCCACAACTACTGAGCCTGCGCTCTAGAGCCCGTGCTCCACAGCAAGAGAGGCCGCGATGATGAGAGGCCCGCGCACCGCGATGAAGAGTGGCCCCCGCTTGCCGCAACTGGAGAAAGCCCTCGCACAGAAACGAAGACCCAACACAGCCATAAATAAATAAATAAATAAATAAATAAAATAAATTGAAACAGTATTTAAAAAAAAAAAAGGCAGACTTCTAAACACTCTTCCATTCTTGCTTCATGAAAGATGGAGACAATTCGTGGAGGCACAGCAGCCATGTTGCAAACCTAAGGGCATAAGTTACATGTCACAAATATCAGAGCCTAATTTGTTGATGGCATCACAGAGTCACTGCACTAGTGCTACAGTCAGCCTATCCCATTCCAGATGGGCGGCACCCTACTGAGTTAAGGCTAGAGAGAGAGGTTTCTGTCTCTAATGGATGCAGTGTTACAAAGGTTTGGGAAATCATCCAGGAAGTGAGTTTTGAAACAAGCAAGAAGGCAGAGACGTTAGAGGCTGTAAGTACTGTACAGAAAAAAAGGTTCACTGGAGGAGAAAACTGTGGAAGTGGGGCCCTGAAAGTCAGCCTATCATGAACAACTTGACTTAGGTTTTATCCTGCATTCTTTTTTTTTTTTTTAACCCTGCATTCTAAACTAACTAAATGGAGAAATAATTCCATGACCTTCCATAAGTGGGAGAAAAGAAAGCATTTCTTTGCAGCGTCTTTATGAAACAATAACGTGAATGCTCAACATGCAAATGCTTAAGGATGATTTTTCTGGGACAAATCTAGGTGAATCACAATTCTAGTCAAGAGGTTTTCATAAGCAACATAGAAGGCCAAAGGTTTCCCTAAGTGATGGCTCCACAGGAACTGGTCGTGGGGTATGAGCTCACTGACTAAAATGAACGTTGAATTGGTGTTTTTGTTCTCCTGAAATGCAGTTATCATTGGCTGGACTTGGCAGTGCATAAGTTGGTACAAACATTACATAGGACCATTTGAATATTTTACCAAGAACTTTGTTATTTAAGAGCTGAGATGTCAGAGCACTCTAAAGAGAAAAATATGGTCCAGTTTTAACCTTTAATCTAAAATATTCATGCAAACCTCGATTTCTTTCATGAGGATTTCATGCATAAAATCAAAGACAAGCTAAGGTTGAAACCGGTGGAGAGTTTCCTTTAACTTGGAATTATCTGTACTGTTTACCACTTCTCTTTTAGGAAAATGTCGCCATAAGTTGTAGGTACATTTTGTGAAATCCCACCAACAGTTCAGTAGGTGGGAATCAAGTGAGTTACAGTGTTTTTAGCTTAACCCCACAAAGAAGAATTTTCCCATTCTATAGCACTGGGGTGGAGCAGTGCCTCTCGAACTGTAACATGCAGTACGACTCATCCAGGGATCTTGTTAAAATACAGGCTCTGATTCAGTAGGTCTAGAGGTGAGGCCTGAGACTCTGCATTTCTCACAAGCTCCCGGGCGATGCTGATGCTGGTCCATGAACCACACTTTGAGTAGCCGGGGAGTAGAGCATGGGCTAAACTGGCTGTTCCTCGGGATCATTTAGGGATCTTGTTTTTTAAAAACAACAACAAAAAAAAACCCCAAAAAGCAAAAAACCACCAAGTCTTGGGCCGTATCCCAGCTCTACAGAATCAGAATCTCCGGGAATGAGGTGCAGGAGTTTGTATTATTAACCATCTCCCCAGGTGATTCCTATTCAGCCGTGAGCTGCACCTGGTCTGCAATGAGGCGAGCAGCAGGTCTCAAAGAGTAGCTGTGCGCCCCTAGATCAGAATCGCCTGAGGAGCTTGACGACTGTGCGGATCCCTCTCTGCAGATACCTCCCTTCTGCTGCCTAGGAAGGAGGCAAAGGGTGGAGGGAGTAGAGAAAATCAGGAGACAGTATAAAAAGAGAGATTGACGTCACTTCAACTCCCAGCTGGCAGGAGTGGAGAGGGCCAATTCTCCTGGAAGTGACAGCATGCGACGCGCCTCCCGCTGCCTGACCACCTGCACCTCCTTCCTTCCCTTCCTCTCCCTGGCAAGTGCCGCAGCCAAGGCTGCCCCTCGGGGGCTGCTGGGGGGCCTAGTTAGAGAGGAGAGAAGAGGAAAGAAAGGGGAGGGCTAGAAAAATAAGGCGAAGGTATAGTAACTGTGAACAGCCTTAGGCTTCTGTTCAAGCCAATGCAAATAAATAAATACCTATTTCAATATCTGTACTTGCTGAAATGGTAACAGTATATTATTTGGCCAAAAGAGTGCATTCCAGTTGCGTAAAATTGTGTCTATGTGTAGAAAAGGGTCTGGAAGATCATGAACTCTATTAATTTCCAAGTGGTAAAATTTCAGGTACTGCTTTCCTTGCTTCTGTATACTAATCTGTATTGTTTGAATGTTTTACACTAAGCATGGATTATTTTTATAATGAGAAATAAATGAAAAAGCCATTTTCATTGGGGGAAACAAAAACAAGGGGTCGCAGTGCTAACATACTGTAGGACACAGATTGAGGAGGAGGATACAGGCCCTTCAAGAAGCTCACAGACTCAGCAGTCAGAATCATGGATGCTTTCTGAGTTGCAGAGATATACAGCTAGGTGGCCCGCAACAGATGTCAGGGCTGGACTCTCCTGCAGGGAGTGGCATGTGGCCCAAAAGTCCAAGATGGAATCCAAGTGTATGTTATTGAGTGCAGATCTGAATAGGAGTTTAGCGTATTAAAGGAGAGAAATTTATCAAGGTTGATTAGTATGAATAAAGTAGCTCTGGAGGAAAACGTATGAGTCAAGGGATCTTGAAAAAGCCACTATAATGCTTCAGAAAGATGGCATTCTTGTGGCTATAACAATGAGCTGAGCCAAGAGCTCAGCTAGAGATTAAGCAAGCAAACCTGAGACCTCATCAAAGGTGGAACCACTCCTGCTTGCCCTGGGACTCACTCCCCATGGTACTGATATAATAGAATTGCCACATGCAAATGAACTAAATAGCAACTAGGTGTGGAACAGTGATCTCAGTAGAAGTTTGGGAAGGCTTTGTACATTGGACAAAAGATGAGTTCATGAGGGGAAGAAGCTGGGCTAAACAGGGTCTGCTTATTTGGAAATTTCTTGGGTACTGCAGACCTGTGGTATCTCCCACTGACTTGAACTCTGGTCATGGAAAATCATAATCTAAATGTTTGTAGGTCCATGTTGCATCAGTCTTCTGCTTAAATCATGGGGAGAAAAAGAAAAACAGATAAAGCAGCCTGGAGGGAGGGGAGAAGGTCAACCAACTAAATCACCCCTAGGATTCTGAAAGCTGGGTTAGCAAAACTCCCTGAAACTCCTAATTTCTGAACTTGTACTGCCATCCACAACTTAAAAGAGATTTTTCTCTTTTAATTTCCTATATCTATTGCTTTCTATTAGCTCAAGCTTCAGGAGGGAGGACTAGGTCATGAAAAGAGAAATATGAAACTAGATACGGAAACACAAATGTTTAAGCGAGTATGAGGCACCTTCTAACAGTGATAGATAAGCTGAGAAAAGGGGCTGCATGAATCATTTTGCGTCAGACAATCTCAGGCACCTTCATCATCACAATCTGAGCCTGGCTTCATCAGCACACTTTCATCGAGTTAGTTTCCAGCCACTGTGCTATCTACAAGGGTTAAGAAGATGAAAGAGAAATGTTTCTGGGAGATGGGAATGGGATGAGGAAAGGGGGAGGAGGGACATGGACATAGAGACAGCTGATGATAACACACTGTCATGACAAGCGGATCCTGTGGCCAGCTCGGGCTCATAGCCTGCCTTCGCCTGATACTTCCATTGCTTTCACCTGGCTATTGTAGCCAATAGAGAGTTGCCAGGGCAGTTATCATGCCACAGGCTAATTTTACTGCTAGGAAAAGGTAGGATTTAGGTTCTCTGCAGTGACTTAGAAAATATCTGTGATACAGCATCAACAGCTGAAATCAAAGGAGGTATCTCAAGTGGGGGGAAAATGAGTGATCAAAAATAGGAGATGAGAAATTGTCACTGACTTGTTTGTCACCAACGTTAACTACACAGGAGTGCGTTTACAGTTTGAAAGCATGCTGCATTCAGGAAGGTTTGACTGGTGCTGATCATTTCTGTGCCTCTCAGGGTCTCAGATCCAAAACACCTGAACACACCCCCTGAGGAAGCTGCTAGTTCAGCTCTAACTATCCTGGCTACATCAACCTAAAATATCCCTACAGACAGAAATGGTTCTGGAGCAAGATTCTGATCTTTTTTTTTTTTAACAAATGTATTTATTTATTTATTTATGGCCGCGTTCGTTGCGGTGCGTGGGCTTCTCATTGTGGTGGCTTCTCTTACTGCGGAGCACGGGCTCTAGGCGCACGGGCTTCAGTAGTTGTGGTACACAGGCTCAGTGAGGGGCCCAGAGCGCAGGCTCAGTAGTCGTGGCGCCCAGGCTTAGTTGCTCCGCGGCATGTGGGATCTTCCCAGACCAGGGCTCGAACCCGTGTCCCCTGCGTTGGCAGGCGGATTCTTAACCACTGCGCCACTGGCAAAGTCCAAGATCCTGATTATCTTTTCTCTTTTTCAGACCCATCAGAGGAGATCTCCGAGAAGATGCATGAGGAAATTTGCCAGTTGGCCAGTATCTGCCTGCGGCGGATCCAGAGTACTACCAGATTCCTTCCAAGGTGAGGTACATTTAATATACATGCTTGTGGAAAATGCTGGATCTCAAATGCAACCTCCATTAACCCAATTATTCTTCATTAATCACGGCTGAAAAGTCTGACATCAAGAGACACGTAGAGCTTTGTGCCGTGGCAGTATCGTAGCCAATGAGCTTTATCTGATGGGTGATTATTGCAAGTTGAAAGAGACACTTAGATCCTGGCTCCTCAAAATGGGGTTCCTGGAGCAACAGCAGCAGCGGCATCTGGGGGCAAATTGGAGAAGCAGACTCTCAGGCCCCAGAGCTACGGAATCAGAATCTGCATTTTAACAAGACCCCCCAGGTGATCTGTGTGGGTTTTCAAGTTTGAGAAGCGCTGCTTGAGATTCTCTTGAGGAGGTCATTTTCATTCATCAGGTTCTAAATAGGAAACAAGTTGAGAAGTAAAATGTTCAGTCGGGCTGCAAATACTAACACTGAAGTTGTTAGTGAATATTGAAAACAAGCCAGCAAAAGACAGTTTTGAAAAGCTAGTATACCCTGTTCTGAGGTCAGAAGGTAGGTGCTACAAGGAGAGTGGCCCTAATTATGAAGACAGGTATTTCAACACAGCCAACCACTGAATCCCACACCTTCCTCTTAATCCTTTCAGTCTCTCATAAAAAATGCCACATGACTCTTTTGGCAGAATTAGCTCCCAGATTCGCAGTGGGAATTAGACAAGAACATCTTCTCCTTCCTTTCCTCTGAAATGTGGGGATGGGGGCTAGAGCAGGCACTCCTGAGGCCAAGAGTAAGCAAAACAGACTGGAAAAGCGGTGCTAAGATCCAAGTGCCAGAGGACACGCAAGGCACAAAACTGCAAGAGGGGACAGGAGAGTGATGCCTTGTCAGGCACCTGGGACCAGAGAGGCAGGAGAAGGTGGAGACTTGATAAGGAACTAAGGATGGGAGTAGGGAATTGTCTTGGGGTGGAGTGGGTGGCTGCTCTAGATTAAAGCCACTACTTTTATTTTTATTAGCCAGTGCCTGATGGGCGGGCCCACCTAAAGAACCAGGGGGAGATCAGGTAGATTCCACATGGGAGGGAGATGATGAAAGAGGTTGAAAAAAGTATGGAGATAAATTAGTTCAACATCTCCGGGCAGGTCGGTGAATTTGAAAGGATAGAGCGATGTGATCTTGAAAAGCATAAGCCAGGGTGGGATGTTAACACATAGAACCAGACCTCATCAAAAGCGTGAAATCGATATTTTGCTGCCAGCATCTTCTCTCTGCTCCTGCCTTTCTTTCCTTCTTGCTACTCCCTCCTCCAACCCACATTGAAACCCTTGGTTTAATGTGTCCACCAATTCTTTTAAGCCTGTGGATGTCAACCAAAAGATTTGTCCCCCTTTTAAAAGGAAGTTGAATTTGTATACTCTTTTAAGACCAAACCATTTTTCAGACCTGTAACAATGATGTCCCCTGAAACCCCTCAAATCCATGTCAACAGACACCTGCTCCATCTATCCCAAGGCCAGACTTATGTACATGACATTCTGAAGGGATAAGAAAGATGAACTCCATAACTAGTTAGGGGGGCTGAAAAAAGATGGATGACTCAAAATTTCAACCCTGAGTTCTTGAGCGATTGATAAGGCCACTAAATAGACTGGGGGCAAGAGAGAGAATGGATTTTTACTAAATGTAGGGTTGTTATTTTAACAAAGTTCTTTATCAATATTGTAATTTATTTTAGGTCTAATCTCAGATTTCTCTTTCATACTTTCTAGCCCTTTCTTGTTAGGATATTTATAATTTTTTCCCAGATAATTATAATAACTTCTTTTGTTCTAGAATTTCATACCACTCAAATGCCAACCAATTACCCCAGTTGGTTCTAAGAGAAGAGAATTGGCAAGAAACAAACATCCCAATGTTTGAGAGCAGAGGGTGAACGATTTTTTTTAACAATGGTAATGAGAATTCAGTTTTCTTCAAGGATCATGCAGTTTAACCAATTACATTGAACTATTAATTTGAGGGGGAGGGGAGGGTGAAGAAATACTACTCTCTCATTACTTTCCTAATATCTGTCATCTTCATAAGGTTTTCTTTGGCACACATAGATGATCCTCATGGCAGTGCAGAACTGAACTCTGCAGCATGTATTGGCCAAATGGTACAGTTCCCATTTCGTGTGTGCCTTCTACATTACTTGCCAAATTAGACATGCTAGTGATATCCGTAATTACATGTTGTAAGCAGCCTAGCTGCAGTTTGAAGTGTACCTAGATGCTAATCAGACTTCAGGGAAATCCCTGTGAACAATGCATTCAAACCTCCTCTAACCTCGGGCTTGGAGGCTGGGCATAGGTTCTTTTATAATGCCAACATAATTTCTAACTGTCTCTGATAATTTAGAATGCTTTTTAAAAGGAAAAATAGTAGAAAGCTAATCCCCAGGGGGCCTGGAGAACCAATTTCCAGTTTTACCAAGTTTATTTTGTGTAAATGGTATCTTCGCAGGCCACACCCATCGTGGGGGTGGGATGGGGGGTGTGGACAAAGCTTTAGATCTAGGCTATCATCAAAGATTCTTGTGTTTCAACTTCCCATCCAGCCTTTCTGAGACTCTCCTCCACCCATGCTCCTTCCCCAACCCCAAATACTTCCATTTGTGTTGGCGTCATAGTCTCCTCCCTTGTGCTTTTAATCTATATGCATTTATCGAACACCTATTGTGTGCCTGGACTGTACTGCAAAGACAAATGATTCCTCAAGGTGGTCACAGTAAAATGAGGAACACAGATACACAAAGACATGATTCTAAAACATGGGGTGACGGTACTGATGGTAACAGAGCCAGTGTATTATAGAAGTACTGACGAGGGGAACCCAAACCAGCCTGAGGGGTGTGTGTGTGTGTGTGTGTGTGTGTGTGTGTGTGTGTGTGTGTGTGTGTGTGTGTGTGTGTGTGTGTGTCCCCACATACATACATCTGTGTTTTGAAGACCAGGGGATATCACAGGCACTGTCAGTGCCCCACACTTATTGCCTGGAACCCCTTTGCCATTTTCCTGCACATCAGCTCAGGCTGCTTTCACTCCCAGCAGCCAGAGCTGTGTCTCTTTGTCAAGGACAGCTCTCAGGCTGCAGGAGCCCACTTTGTGCACATGCACAGAAAACTGAAGTGTCTGGGAATTTACTTCCCCAGAGGCAGCCCTATGACTGACAGCTGTGGGTTTACAAGTGCCCCAGCCCCTTTTCCCCTGATCAAGGTAACTCTGATGTGTACCCTCCCCTGCTTCCACAAGTCCCTAGTGGCATGGAGCCCAAGTTACTCTCCATAGCTCTCCATGGCAGTAACGCATCCTTGCTTGTTCTCCTTCCCTTTCCTGCCTCTCTGCCCTACTTCCCTATTACTTTTTCCTGGGAACACCTACTAATAAATGCACATGAATCCTCATCTCGGGGCCTGCTCCAGGGCTACCCAAATTAAGACAGGGAGAGTAAAGGAGAGAAGTCTTCCTTGAGGGTCCATCTAAGCCAGGTCCTGAAGGAATGGAAGAATTTCTCAAGATGAAGGAGATAAGAGTTTCACCGCAAGAGAGGGTGAAAAGGGAGCGCTGTGGAAAGCATTTCAGATGGCATGAAAGAAAAACAGCCTGGAATACACAGAGAGCTAAAACCACATCCTAGAGCAGAAAGGCTGAGGACAGGATTGGCCAGCGGTAAGCCAGCAGACACCACATCTTCAAGGGCTTGATGCATTTGGTGTGCTCGAGCCAGCTAGCAACCACTTGTTAAATATTCAGAAATGTTGTGATCTGGCTGTTAAAATGCGGTAGCTTGAAATGGACCATGGTGGGAGTATTTACACTATGGAAATTTGCAAACACTACAAGTTAAGGCCTTATTTGAATAGAACTGGTTTACCAGCACACTACTTTGCCATGCAAAGGAGCTTGCTTTTTACTTTATAGGCAGCAATGGGGAGGACACTGACTTTTTAGCAGTGGAGTGATAGAATCAGATTTGTATTTTTTATCTAACAGTTTGATAGCCATGCAGAGTTTAGAGAAAGCAAAGGGCCTAAACCAAAGCAGCAGTAGCAGATGTGGAGTATGGGGGAGAGATAGAGTGAGGAGTTTGTCTTATTGGATGTGAGGATTGACGGACAGGCTGACTGGGCAGATGGCTGAGCCAGCCACCAACAGAGCTGGAGAATACAGGAAGAAAAGTGAATTTGGGTGACAAGTTTACTTCTGGGAATGTTGAATTTCAGAATTCTGAGAGATTGCATGGTGGAGCATAGGCATGAGGTCCAGACAGACCTGGGCGTCTCCACAGCTCCAGTCACTTAAGTGAGTCCTGACCAGACACTGCCAGCCAAATCCGTTCTCTCCTTCTTGGGGTGGCTGTCTCCGTTACTGACTGCCTGTTCTGTCAGTTTCTACCTGCACTCATAACTCTTTAAGCCTCAAGTAGAATGACAGCTCCTCTGAAGACAGGGCTGCTCTGGCCAGCAGGCCCTGGGTAATTCCATCTCTTCTGAATTTATAGTTCTCTCTCTCAGGCGTTTAAGCCAAGGCTCCCAAGATGTCATGTAGAATGTTCTTTATGTGGCCTCACCTTGTATCCCTAGTTAGGGGCCCTCCTTCCCCAAATGTGACCTTGGATCACAAAGTCAGATGTTTATCCTTTAACATTTCCCTCCCTCGGGTGACTTCCCAGCTTTCCAGAAAGCTGGCCCCGACAGATAGAAGACAACCTTCGCTTGCCTTCCTTGGGTGAGGGAGTTGACAATGCCAGTGTCTGGATAATTAACCTCAGACTCCCAAATACTCATCCTGTTTCCTTTCCAGGACCTAGGAAATCTAAGGAAAATGGTATTCTTGGAGGCTGACCATGGCCTCTTAGTTTCCTGAGGAAGCTTTGACCTTCACTCCACTCCTTCATTGCACAACATAAGATTATGAACCTTTGCTTGCAGATGTAGATTTCACTCAAATTCCATAGGCATTTCTAAGTAATTTTTAAATGAAGTGACATAATAGACATGCTTAATTCCTGTCAGCTCTATCACCTCCACACCCCTACCTCAACAGACCTGGAAATGACAAACCAAACAGACATTTTGAGAATGAACTTTTAAGGCAAACTTCAATGCCTGCCTCCTATAAATATATTCATCAAAGGAACTCTGGAAACTGCCATAAATTTATGCCATTATACTTACGTATGAAATAGATCAATTTTCCTAAACTAATACAGTCTAGGCATATTATCATTTTTTAGATGCAATAAAAAATGTGAGCTTGCAAAGTATGTAGCTGACCAAACAGATCACTTCAGTAATGGCTTCATTGTAAAGTTTGAATTTTATCCTTAATGCTCCTTTTCAGTGTAGCATTGACATTTAGTCACCCGAAGAAAAGCATAGAGGGAAAAACACTCTAAGAAATGCTTTGTAATCTAGAAGGCTTTCATTTAAAAATCCAAAATCCCTGTACTAAGCAAATTTATATAGAGAATTTTTCCATTTGAATTTCTAAATTGTTTTTAAACATCTTGGGAAAATGTGTAGGAAAAAATTCAACACCTAGCTAGCTTTCAAAATGTAAATACTAGTTACTTTCATCTCCATACTTAGCTCAGAAATAACTGGATTATTTTTTGCCAACATTTCTCAATACTCTCACATGGGAGCTAAGATAAATCATGGCACATTTAATATCAAAGAATTCTTTTGGTGTTTAGGAGTGGAGAGGAGATTTATTTATGAGCCATTAGCAACATAAATGGAGACTGCTCTTGGGACATAATTATCTACTTTATATAAATAGGATATGGCTACATGGCAATAAAAATACAGGATTCATTTAGATAAACATGAAAACGTTGACATATTTAAGTTTTTCTATTTAAATATGTATTCTATTACTTTTCAGACGTTTTTTTAAATTTTTTAATTTATTATTTATTTATTATTATTATTTTTTAAATTTTTGGCTGTGTTGGGTCTTCGTTTCTGTGCGAGGGCTTTCTCCAGTTGCGGCGAGTGGGGGCCACTCTTCATCGCGGTGCGCGGGCCTCTCACTATCGCGGCCTCTCTTGTTGCGGAGCACAGGCTCCAGGCGCGCAGGCTCAGTAGTTGTGGCTCACGGGCCCAGTTGCTCCGCAGCATGTGGGATCTTCCCAGACCAGGGCTCGAACCCGTGTCCCCTGCACTGGCAGGCAGATTCTCAACCACTGCGCCACCAGGGAAGCCCAATTTCCAGACTTTTTAACACAGAAGGTAACTTGGATTGAAGTGATTCTCAAAAATATAAGCATTGAATATTTGAATTTGAATTAAGGGAATTTATTGATCAGCTACAAACTGCTTTTGGCTTTGGCTTAATGTTTATATTAAATAAAGAACAAACTGTTATTTCATAGTCACATTATATATACCAGCTTAATGAAGACATACGCTTTCTCTCTTATTCAAAAGTAAAATGAAAAGGCGCAAACCAATCTAATACCTAAGATGAATCATTTCACACTGAGCAAATTGCATCCCATTTCTTCATATGTAGAGAATTTCAAGAAGAGAGGTGGCCATGGCATAGTGAAAAGACCACTGGCTTCAGAGCCAACACAGCTGGGCTTGAGGGCTGGCACAATTCATTTTTTGAATAAATGGACAAATTAGTATTAAATATTAAAATCATGAAAATAATGCTGTGAAGATTAATATTTATGTAAATATAGTTCAGGTCCCGGGCATTATGCCTAATACATAGTAAATGCTCAGTGAATAGTAGCTACCCTGCTTTAAAAAAACCAATGGCTCCCCATTGCACTCACATTAATTAACACGGCTCCAAAGATCCTTCATGATCTGGTGCCCCTGACTTCATGATCTGGTGCCCACGTTATAACATGTCCCTCTTGTACTCTTCACTGGTGGTCTCCAAAGTGATGTATGTGAACACCAGAAGAGGTATAGCAGACCCTTTTTGTGCCCTAGCTATATCCTACAGGCCTTACCACTTCAGCGTGCATCAGCCAATTCTAAATGGCAATGTTTACATCTCTTTGTCTCAGAGCTTTCTCCAAAGTTACAGAAGGTCACTCAGCCTGTTCATGCAGAAAGCTGGAAATGTTGGAGGTCTGACACCTCCTGGGAACAGCCTTCAACTAAGGACTGAGGGTTGTTAAATACCCCAGCTTCACCATCCCTCAGGAGGGATAAGTCTGAGAGATCTTTCAAGGATTGTGAAGAGTCTGAGATTTTCCCCTGCCTGCAAGCCAGCAGGTCAGCCTGCCACCGTTTCATGGATGCTGGCAGAAGACATGAGTCCCCTGGGTCAGAGACAAAGAGCTTTATTACAGCCAGCAGGCAGCATGAGCTTCATGTGCCCATTGGTTTCCCTTGACACCCAAATCCTGCGGGGGTGATGCGGAGTAGTCCAAGTGGATGCTATGCACACAATGGGTCTGTGTCATAGCAGAAGGACCCCAAGCTTAGAAAGCCCCAATCTTACAAGGGTCTATTAGCAAACTTGCCCAACTTTTGTCCCAGAGAAAGACATCTTTAATTATCCTGGTCTGGAAACAAATCTGCCCTCTGCCCCTGGAGGGAGACACTATATATTCCAAAGATGTTTACATAACAAACACAGAGTAGTACAAAAGCTGTTACAAGATGGATAGAAACCCCACTGAGAATTGTCTGCCAGCAGTGTGCCCTATACCGTCATCTCACGGCCCCAGCCGCACTGAGCACCACAGTGGTAACTCACTTGATAATGTTCCCTTCATTGCTTCCTTCCCTTCTCTGTTTCTTTCTCCACTCTCTAACAGTGTTTCCTGAGATCACCTCCCAAATAAATGACTTGCAGATGCCTGAACAAAATTGGAATGCTATTAGGAAGGAATAAAAGAGAAAATGGATGGCGGATCAATCAGCAACAAAGTCCACTATACCTTAAATTTCTCCTGCAGGATGTAGAAGCATTTGCTTTAGGCATTGTGGTTGAGCTAACCTAAGAAAGTAAACAGAACTGTCTATCTTGCATTAATTCAAAATACATAGTTTTAATTGAAACGCATCTTGCAGTGTTACCTGAGCAACTGATTGAATTACCTCATGGGCATAGTTCACCTGCTAAGAAATTCACTGGTCCCAATCGTTATCCAACAAGATGACTCTGTCAAGGAAGAAAATGCACTTTATGACACAGTCTGATATATATGTTCAGAATATAATTTGGTAACCCTGTGATCACTCAGGAGAAAACAAGATTTATTTCCTCATTCCAAAAAGTAGGATGTTCTTTATTTTTAAGCCACAGTGGCAGAATTCATTTTAATTGTTCACATATGAAATCCAGAAACACCATATTTTTAGTGGAGGGCTATAGTTGTAGCCACAAACAAAAATAAGGATGTTTTCCGTTTGTTTCCCCAGATGGCATCTAGCTTTCTTGACTTCCAATTTTCATCCCTTTTACATTCTTCAGTTTTAGTCATGAGGTGCTAAATGGCAAGGTCTGTTCTAGGAAGAGCTGTGTTACTGTGTCTATAAGACTGCTCAAGGAGAATGTTCTTCTAGGCCATTCTTTCTCAAAGTGTGGTCTCGGGACCAGCAGCCTCAGCATCACCTGGAGTGGGAATTCTTAGGCCCCACCCCAGACCTACTGAATCAGAAGCTCGGGGGTGGAGTTCAGCCTCTCTTTAACAGATCTTCCAGGTGATTCCGACACACACTCAAATGTGAGAACCACAGCTCTAGGGTTTACCTGAAAGTCCCAGTTCCAGTAAGGAATCCCTCGTGGCTTCTGTGTCAAGGAAACCAGTTACCAGCAGCCTGATCATACAAATTGAAGTAGCTTCCAAACCAGGCTGTGATTGTGCTGAGGGTGGATTACCTCAGAGACTATATCCTAAAGTCTTTGAACTAGAACATGGACATTGAAGCATCCAGTTTTGACCTCCTCCCTTTAATGAGCACTTTGAGTTGTTTTGGTTTTAGTTTTGGTGTTTGGGGCTTTTTGGTATGTTTTAGAAAGGTGACATTATCCTCATTTCAGAAAGTGACATTCACATCTTCAAAAAGGTCCTTCCTGATTAACCCCATATTCCTTTGATGTGGCATTTCACTCTGTGACTCAGTGTCCTGTTAACATTTGCATATTCGCTTTGCATGGCATTAATCTACATTCAAGCCATGTGCTTTGCAAATGCTCCTGAGTATGTTACATCCATCTGTCAGACTGGAGCTCATGGGCACAGACCAGGATTTTTTTTTCTCATCTCCTCAGAATCTGTTTGACCTCCATGCCTATGTTGGTCAAATGCTATGCCAACCAAACAGTGATGTGTGTGTGTGTGTGTCTTGGCACAACAAGTCTTTAAAAAAAAAGAAAGAAAAAGAGAAAGAATGAAGATAAACTATTCAAATGTCCTTATGCCATGCATTGAGGATCAGGTTTTTCCAAATTCCCCACCATCTTGACAATGCCTGACCCTCACCATCAACATGAATGAAATACTCCTAAGAACTCAACAAGGCTGACTTTCTTCCAACTGACTGGCCAGAAGGAAAAGCCCACTCCTCTGTGGTGGCCACACATCTAGTTCTGGGTCCCTGCTGCAGAGGTGAGGCTAGGGTGACCAAAGAGTCCCAGTTTGCCTCGGACTAGGAAGTTTCCCGGGATGCATGACTTTCAGTGCTAAAACCAGGACAGTTCTGGGTGAACTGGAATAGTTGGTCACCCTCACTGAGGCATCTAATTCAGAGAAAAATTAAAAAGAGTTAGTAGGCTCAGCTTTCACATCGTGCCCTGCCCACTACTCAGGCCAACTAGCCAACAAGATAGTACAATGATCAGACCTTCCCAAATCCTCCAATGCCCTCGGCAAAACTGTGCAGTGTGCAAAATGTTCAGCCCCGCCTTCCCCACTTTACAGCTCTCTTCACATCCCTGCCCTTGGTGTGGACCCCAGTTTTCTGGGTCTTTCACCTCTTGCCTCTCGTCCCTGCCCCAACCCAATCTTGCCCATAGGAGATTTCATCCACATGAAGTTACAAAGGCTAATTAACAGAGCAGTGATCCTCAAACCTCAACACAATGTTAAAAAACACTGCTTTTGAAAAGCACTAAGGCCTAAACCCCACCAGCTGAGATAAATTTAATTGATCTTGGGTGGATCCAGGCATTGGTATTTTTTAAAAGCTCCCTTGATGGTTCTAATCAGCAGCTAGGGCTGAGAACCGCTGGTTTGAAGCATTTGTTCTCAAATGTGGCTGCACATTGTAATCACCTGCAAAGCTTTAACAACTACTTATGTCTGGGTCCCACCCCCAGAGTCTCGCTTAATTAGTCGTGGGCACAGTCTGGACTTCTGGAGGTAAATACTCCTCAGGAGAGTCTAATGTGCAGCCACATTTGAGAACCACTGATCTGGTCTTGCCACTCAAAGTGGCACCCACCAGCAACTTCGCCTCACCAGGAAGCTTGTTAGAATGTAGACTCATGGACCCCACCCTAGACCTACTGAAACCAAATCTGCAGTTTAACAAGATTCCCCCAGGTGATTCATATGCATGTTAAATTTGAGAAGCTCTGGTTTAGAGTGTTATCCACCTCCCAGAGCATTTAACAAGAGCTAGAACCTTAACCAAAAAAAAAAAACAAAAAAAAACCAGAATTCTCTTGCAAGAACTTTAGGCATCAGACAGAAGGGAGGAAAGCATTTTGGTAAAAGGAGGGTTTCCCCAGTCCTCTGAGTCATGCCCCCAGAAGCAGTCACCTACTCCTCCTACTCATAAGAACATTCTGGTGTTATTAAGTGTCAGCTGCAGATATACATCTGGCTGTGAATCAGACAAGGGGAAAATAGACACTGTGGAGGGTTGTAGCTGGTATATGGGCTTCCTGGAAATGGCTGGCGGAGTTCAGGAACTGGAACTGGTATCAAAGTTATCCAGAGCACTGTTATTTAAAAAGAAAAAAGAAAGAAAAAGGAAGGAAGGAAGGGAGAAGGGAGAGAAAGAAAGAAAGAAGGAAAGAAAGAAAGGAAGAAAGGAAAGAGAAAAGGGAGAGAGAAAGGGAGAGAGAGAAAGGGAGAGAGAGAAAGGGAGGGAGGGAGGGAGAAAGAAAGGAAAGAAGGAAGGAAGGAAGAAAAAGAAAAGAAAGAAAGAAAGAAAAAGAAAAAGTTTTAAGCAAATGGGTCCTGTCCCACATTGAAAGTGAAGAGTATAAGTTGGGGGGTGGGGGGAATGACACAAACGAATAGCATTATAGAGATTGAAATTAACCGAAGTTAGAAATCGTATGTATATCAGCGGGCAAGTTAGCAAATGTGTCTATGTCTAATATATTGAATTCTACAAAAGATGCTAAAATGAGAGCCTTGGCAGAAAATGGTAATGCCTTTACTTACTTTAATAACAGTTAAACGCTATTTAATTCCTTTGTTTTATTCTGAGCAGTCAGAGTTGAAGGGTTCCTGAATGTCTGAGCTGCACGTCCATTATAATGCAGTCCCATTCCCTCCTTCTCTATTTAGACTTATTCAGAATTACACTCCATTTCCAAATAGACTGGTGAGGGGTGAAAATGAAAAACACTGTTGTGAATCACCCCACAGTGGCTTTATTCTAAAAGACCCCACAAAGGAGCAAGTGTAGCCCCAGTTCTCTGTGGAACCAGGAACAGGGAAAGAGATGTCTACAGAAGTGAAATGCCACCCAATTTGGTCTTTGGGAGCAGCCTCCTGCTGGGTCAAATACGCTAACCCTTGTACTGTAGATTCCAATCCCAGGTTAGTTACCACAACACATTCCAGGATCTTCAATAGTTCAGTGGTATGCAAGAGGAAAAGGCTGACCTATTTGACAATTAGTCAGATGGGAGGCAGGCATGCTGAACCCCAGGAGTGCGTGCAATCCCACATGGATTTCACAAGGAGCAAAAGCACAATCAGCTCCATGTACACAAGAGCCCAAGGAACAAAGGACACCACACTGGAGCTACCAGTGATAAGTTGAAGGCAGAACGCTTTAAAAATCCAGTTTAGCCACAAAGGAGGGAGTTTGGATTCATCAGTTTAAATATATCTAAGAAAGCAATACTTCTGACTAGACCCGTCACCTAGGCACTCAGCAATTACTATGAATTCTGACAATTTTTATAGCAACAAAATAATGCAATCATTTTCTATTAGCATGAGCATCTCTAGGGAGCTTGTTAGCAATGCAGACTCGAGGCCCAACCCTAGACCTGCTGAACTAGAATCTGCATTTTACCAGAATCCCCAGGTGATCCATATGCTCATGGATGTTTAAGAAACACTGATCTATAGAACAGTGATTACCAATCCTGGATGTGCATTTGAATGACCTGGGGAGGTTCTCAAACTTGTGGCTATCCAGGCCCCAGCCTAAATTAATTAAAGCAGTCTTTGGGAGGGGGACTTAGTCACCCCTGTGTTTTAAAAGCTCCCCACGGGTCTCTGATGAGCAGCTAGTTTTGAAAGCTGCTGCCAGGATATGTAAAATAAGGAACAGGGCTGTTTTCCAGGGTATCATTCTCTCTCTCTCTCTCAATCTCTCTCTCTCTCTCTCCATGAAATATTGGCATCATAATTATGTTAATTAAATTCACAATTAAAGTTTAAAGTCCTGTTTCATAGGCACCCACGTGGACATGACATGGACCCGTGTCCCTGCCCATCACCTCTTCAGGCCTCTTCAATAGATAGAGCCAAAAAAACTATGTCATATTGGCTCTACCCAGAATGCCCTGTGTGACCTTGAATGAGTCACCCTCTCTGAGCCTTGGTTTGGTTTTTTCTCAAGTGAATATAATCTTATAGACCCTTTTTGCCTCCCAAGGTGACTATATGATAAAAGGGAGTAGGATGACCAACTGGCCTGGTTTCAGCACCCAAAGTCTCATATCCCAGAACACCTCTCAGTCACAGACAAAACAGGGTGGTTGGTCACCGTAAGAGAAACTAACATGAATCACTAAGACAGACCCAGAGAGCTTTGCTAATGTAAGTTTGTACCTGGCTCCCAAGACAGGCATTGCTAAGGAAAGAATAAAATTGCCAAGCTGATCTGAGATGCAAAGAGTGCAAATGGGGAACCTAGCAATTGCTCCTGAACCAGGAGAGCCCCTAAGAAACAGGAAACTGTGTTTAGGAGTCTTGTCGAAATCTGATAAGCCATATCAGTTGTTATAGACTCAAATCCAGCCTACAAGGCAAAGACCAGGTTTTAAAGGATGTAAGATCCTGGCAGGTAGGAATGTTAAGGATATAAAGCATCCCCTGAAGCCTGAAGCACCATTAGTAGGAAATTGTAAAGCATTAAGAAAAACCGGGGCTTCCCTGGTGGCGCAGTGGTTGAGAATCTGCCTGCCAATGCAGGGGACACGGGTTCGAGCCCTGGTCTGGGAAGATCCCACATGCCGCGGAGCAACTGGGGCCGTGAGCCACACCTACTGAGCCTGCGCGTCTGGAGCCCGTGCTCCGCAACAAGGGAGGCCGCGACAGTGAGAGGCCCGCACACCGCGATGAAGAGTGGCTCCCGCTCACCGCAACTAGAAAAAGCCCTCGCACAGAAACGAAGACCCAACACAGCCATAAATAAATAAATAAATAAATAAATAAATTTTAAAAGAAAAAAGAAAAACCGGACTTCCCTGGTGGTCCAGTGGTTAAGACTCTGCACTCCCAATGCAGGGAGCATGGGTTTGATTCCTGGTCAGGGAACTAAGATCCCACATGCCACATGGCACAGCCAAAAAAAAAGAAAAAAGAAAGAAAAGGAAAAGCATTAAGAAAACCCTATAGTAATTTTCCAGTCTTGCAGAAAAAGAAGTCATAAGCTTCACATTTGTTTCAAGCATGCCTCCAAGGATCATGATCTGAAAAGTATAGCTTATTCCCTGAGCTCTCAAGGGTGGTGGTGGTGATGGAGTGTGTACCTACAGGAGGCAGTAGATCTTTGCAACTCCTAAGAAAATGTGTCTTTAGGTGAATCATTATTACAATGAACCACCTTATGGATTCCACTAAGACCTATTGAAGAAATCTCTCCAAGCCAGCTCTACAAAGAATTCTCATGACCCAATGGCATTGCTAGGAGCATAGTTTTTCATTGTATCCCTGAGACCAAACCAGGCCTTGATTTGTAAAACAAAAATCCTGTCCTTGCTTGGACTATTGCAGGAGCCTCCCAGCTCATCTCCTGAGTTCTCTCCTGCCTCCCTTTTCAGTGGCCACACATTGCCCTCAAGACAAAGAGCAGAACTCTGAACAAGGTCCACAGGGCTCTGTATGAACTATCCTCTATCTTCCTTCCCAGCCTCGTCTCTTACCTTCCTCTCCCACGTACCTACCGTGGTCAGTCAGACACAGTAATCAGTCAGCTCCATCTTCAGCTGTTCAGGGAAGCTCTCCCTGCCCTCCCAACCCCACCAAGGTTGGATGTCTAATACATATTATTATAACACTGTTCCTTACCTTCTGGGAACGTCACAGTTCATAATTACACATCTGTATGTGAATATTCTATTAATGTTTCTCTTCCCACGGACTACGGGCTACAGTAGCACAGAACTGGTGTTTTCTCTCTCCTTTGTATTCCAGATCTGTATCAGCATATTGGCACATAGTAGGCACTCCAGAAACATTTGTTAAAGTGAGGAAGGAAAACAAGAAAGGGGAGAAGGAGGGACAGAGGGAGAAAGTTAGAGGTATTAATATTTTTTATCTTTTGTAGGGAAAAATGTGCTTTAATGGAAAACTATGAATTGTCTAGAGCAGCGATGGGCAGACTATTCCCGTAAGGGCCAAATAGTAAATATCTTCAGCTCTGCAGGCTGTAGAGTCTCTGTGGCAACTACTCAACTCTGCCATCATAGTGTGAAGGCAGCCATGGGCAATCCATAAATGAATGCGCTATGTCCTAACAAAACTTTGTGGATGCTGAAGTATGAATTTCATATAATTTTCAGGTATCACAGAATATTATTATTCTTTTGATTTTTTTCAGCCATTTATACTGACCATTTTTAGCTCAAAGCCATACAAAAACAGGCTGCAGCTGGATTTGATTCTGGAACCAAACTGCCAGCCCCTGGTCTGCAGCACAGTCTTCCAGGTTATCTGGTTCTGATTCTCTGGAGCTATTCTACAACTCCCCAAGTCATTCTATAACTGACAGAAATGCAAACTAATTCTTGTCTCTAGACATCTATAGGCCTGCCAATGAATTTTTTCAGGTGAAGGGACAAGCCCTGCCACTGGAAAAAAAAAAATCAGCTAGCTTTGCAACCTTTTGCAATTCATTTCAACATTCCTTTACTTCATATAAATGTGTACTTCTGTGACTTCTCCCTTGATTCTTTATTATATCTGCCTGCATCTCTCATTCAATTTATGAGCTAAAGTCATTAACACATGTTCATTTTATGTATGTATAAGAATGATGTTTTCACCTTAAAAAAATTTCTTTTATCCATGGTCCTCCCCTGACACAGTAAGACCTGTGATGAAACCTATAGTAAATTCTGTGGACTCCTTCCAAATATACCCCCATGCTGAGGCAAAAGCTCATGGCCTCTCTTTATTGATTCCTTAGTGTGCCTCATTTATTTATACTCCCCTCATATCAGAAAGTAAGGAATTTGAAGGTAATACGTGCACAGAGAAAATGAAGATAAGAAAGATAAGTTGAATCCAAGAATGAGGTTAGTATACAAAATACTATGGCAAGAGGTGGGCCATAAATTAGACTCTCAATTATCTAGAAATAGACCCAGAGAAGAAACACAATCAGTTCACATTTTTTGTCCATTTTTGTTGGGTTGTCTTATTTTTGAGTTTTAGGCTTCTTTATATGTTCTGGATACAAGTCCCTTATCAGATGTATGACTTGCAAATATTTTTCCCATTCTGTGGCTTGTCTTTTCATTCTCTAATAGTGTCTTTCAAAGAGCAGAAGTTTTTAATTCTGATTAAGTCCACGACTTATTATAAAGACACAGTAATCATGGAACTGTGGTACTGGTATCAACATAAATAAATAGATTAATAGAACAAAACAGAGTCCATAAATAGACCCACATGTATATGGACAACTGATTTTGACAAAGGTGCAAAGGGTATTCTTCTCCTGGAATAACTGTATATCCACATGCAAGTGCAATGAACTTCAACCCATAATATGCTCCATATACAAAAATTAACTGAAAATAGATCATAGACCTGAATGTAAAAACTAAAATTCTAAAACTTCTAAAAGAAAACACAGAAGAAAATCTTTGTGACCTTAGATTAGGCAGATTTTCTACATACAACACCAAAAATACAAGCCACAAAAGAAAAAAAAATGATAAATTAGTTTCCAACCTTTTATATTACAAAAAAAATACTACAATGCACAACCTTGAATATATGCCATTCCATATGTGTGCAATAATATCTAAGGGATAAATTTCCAGAATTCTAACCAGGCTGTAGCTAAGTATTGAATGACAGCAAGCTAGAGATTGTTCTTCCAGATGAGCTCTTGGTGTTGGGGTATCCTATGTTGCCAGTTGAATGTAGAACAATATGCTTTAACAATCAGCCAAGTTGATCATAGGGATTCATAATCTTTTATGAAAGTTAAACAGTGTGACTAGAAGGCCAGGAGACCACCCAAAGGCAGGACCAACATTCTTCTTGAGAAATAATATTGGGTCACCGCAAGCTCACGGAGAGTAGGCAGAAAGGTCCCAAATTCTAGACCGCAATAAATTAATCCTGAAAAAGTTTAAAACATGTAACAAAACACTACCTTGGCTTTAACAAAAATTCTAAACCATTTATTATGAAGAAGCTTAGAATGTTTAAGACTGAGCAACATCATTTCCTACAATAACTTTCAAGATAAATTGGTTTTGAAATGTATGCCCAGATATCTGAGTAAGCTGATATGAAACACAGGTTTGTTACCTATAAATTATTTAAATATTGGTAAAATGCTATCATAAATGATCATTTTGTTTTAAAAGAATCACCTGTAGTTCTTTGACTTATCAGTAATTAGATAGTATGGCTAGGAATTTATCAAAGCCCCTTTATGACACTAAATCCAGAGGGAATACTTTTCTCTTTTTTTCTATGTACTGGTCCATGATAGTTAAGAATAAGAAAAAGATGTGTCTTTTATTTTTTTTAAAAAGTTTATTGGTTAGTGGATTTTTGTGTAAGATTTTCATGTGAACTGTAGAAAATTTTCTAAATAGGCACAAGAAAAAGTTGAAAAGGAAAAAAATCACCTGTAATCCCACCATTCCCCCAAATTTTGTCCTGATTCTAAAATTAATCTCACTACTGCTAGCAACAGGAGAAAATTTTGAATACATTACTAGAATTTTATTTTCTCAACATTTTGTCTGTAGAATTGGGTGAATTTCTGTTCTTAGTGAGGGACACACAAATAGAGTGGTTTCTTACCCTGGCTACACATTGGAATCACCTGGAGAGCTTTAAAAAGTGCTGATGCCTGGGTCCCACAAATATTCTGATGTATTTGGTCTGGGGTGCAATCTGGACAGCAGGATTTTTAAAGCTTCCTAGTAGGTTCTAATGTACAACCAACACTGAGAAGCACTGGTCCAAATATAAAGGAAAGGAGTCTGTTATGAGCTGAATTGTACCCCCTCCAAAATTCATATGTTGATGTCCTAACCCCAAGTACTACAAAATGTGACCTTACTTGAAAATAAGGTTGTTCCAGATGTTATATGTTAAGATGAGGTTATACTGGAGTAAGGGTAGGGCCCCTAATCCAGTATGACTAGCGTCATTATAAAAAGAACTTTGAATATGGGCATACAGACAGGGAGAACACAGTGTAAAGACTGGAGTTTTGCTACTTTAAAAGTTGCTGCCTGTGGGTCTGGCTTCCAATCAGCCTGAAACTAGGTGCTGACTGAGATCCCTGTCTTTGGAACACTGACATGTATTGGTACACATTCAACAACCAGGGCATGTCCAGAATAAATCAGGTTGCTTAGACAATCACAGTGGTTTTAGAGACAACCAAGAGCTGGGCAAGATTGAATGATAAGGTTCATCTCATACACAAGTCCACTCCTTCAAGACTGAGAAAGGTGGCTGTTTCACCTAATACATAAAAACAAATGCAGAGAGTCAAGCAAAATGAAGAAACAGAAGAATGTGTTCCAAATGAAAGAATAAGATAAAACCTCAGGAAAAACAATGTTAATGAAATGGAGCTAAGTAATTTACTTGATAAAGAGTTCAAAGTAATGGTCATAAAAATCTCACCAAACTTGGGAGAAGAATGGATGAATGCAGTGAGAACTTTCACAAGGAGACACTACCAAACAGAAGTCACAGAGGTGAAGAATAGAACAACTGAACTGAAAAATACACCAGAGGGTTTCAGCAGTAGACTAGATGAAGCAGAAGAAAGTATTGGTGATCTAGAAGATAGGGCAGTAGAGCTCACCCAAACAGAGCAGCAAAAAGAAAAAATAATTTTTAAAAGTGAAGGTGAATTAAGGGACCTATGAGAAAATATCAAGCAGAATAACATTCACATTATAGGGGTCCCAGGAAAAGAGAGAGAGAAAGGGGCAGAATACTTATTTGAAGAAATAGTGGATGAAAACTTCCCCAACCTGGGGAAGGAAACAGACATCCAGATCCAGAAAGCCAAGAGAGTTCCAAATAACATGAACCCAAAGAGATCCACACCAAGGCACATTACGATTAAAATGTCAAAAGTTAAAGAGAGAATCTTAAGAGCAGCAGGAGAAAAACAACTTGTTACATACAGGGGAACCCCCATAAGAACATCAGCAGATTTTTCAGCAGAAACTTTGCAGGCCAGAAGGGAGTAACACAATATGATGAAAGGGAAAAACTTCCAACCAAACATATTCTCCCTGGCAAGTTTATCATTCAGAATTGAAAGAGAGATAAGTAATTTTCCAGACAAGCAAAAGCAGAAGGAGTTCACCACCAGTAAACTGACCTTACAAGAAATGTTATAGGGTCTTCTTTAAGCAGAAAAGAAAAGGCCATAAGTAGAAACAAGAAAATATATGAAAGAAAAACGTCTCACTGGTAAAGACAAATATATATATATATTAAAGGCAGTGGATCAGCCACTTAAAAAGCTAGTATGAAGGTTAAAACACAGAAGTAGTAAAATCAGCTGTAGCTATAATAAGATGTTAAGGGATACACAAAAAGATGTAAAACATGACGCCAAAAACAAAACATGGGGGTGGGAATTAAAATGTAGTGCTTTTAGAATGCATTCAAACTTAAGCAACTATCAGTTTAAAATAAACTGCTATATATATAGGTCTATATACATGACCCTCATAGTAACTACAAATCAAAACCTGACAATAGATACACAAAAAATAAAGAGAAAGGAACCCAAATATAACACTAAAAAAAAATCATCAAACACAAGAGAAGAAACCAAGAGACGAAGAAAGGAACAGAGAAGAACAACAATAACAACCAGAAAACAATTAACAAAATGACAGTAAGTACATACTTATCAATAATCACTTTAAATGTAAATGGACTAAATGTTCCAATCAAAGGATAAAATAAAAAATGAGACCCATCTATGTGCTTCCTACAAGAGACTCACTGCAGATCTAAAGACACAAACAGAATGAAAGTGAAGGCATGGAAAAAAGTACTCCATGAAAATGGAAATGAAAAGAAAGCTGGGGTAGTGATACTCATATCGGACAAAATAGACTTTCAAACAAAGACTGTAACAAAAGACAAAGAAGGGCATTTCATAATAATAAAGGGGTCAATCCAAGAAGACGATATAACATTTGTAAATATTTATGCACCCAACATAGGAGCACTTAAATATATAAAGCAGGGACTTCCCTCATGGCACAGTGGTTAGGAATCCGCCTGCCAATGCAGGGGACAAGCTTCGAGCCCTGGTCCAGGAAGATCCCACATGCCACAGAGCAACTAAGCCAGTGTGCCACAACTACTGAGCCTGCACTCTAGAGCCCGTGAGCCACAAATACTGAGCCCGCATGCCTAGAGACCATGCTCCACAACAAGAGAAGCCACCACAATGAGAAGCCCACACACCGCAACCAAGAGTAGCCCCTGCTCGCCACAACTAGAGAAAGCCCGCGTGCAGCAACGAAGACCCAACGCAGCCAAAAATAAATAAATAAATTTATAATAAATAAATAAATAAATAAAGCAAATAGGAACTGACATAAAGGGAGAAATTGACAGTAATACAATAATAATATGGGACTTTAATACCCTACTTACATCAATGGACAGATCATCCAGACAGAAAATCAATAAGGAAAAATTGGCACTTAACAACACATTAGACCTAATGGACTTAATAATATGAAGAACAATTTACAATAAGCATGTACTACTTTAATAATCAGAAATATAAAAATATACTTTCATTTCAAAGGTTAAGCTTATCTTTTCACAAAGGATAGAGAGGCAAAGATGGAAGGCAAGAAGAGAGACATATAAAACTACCCCAGAAATGATAATAGCAACTATTGGCTAGACCTAAACTGTCATCTTTCTCTTGTTAAAGATAAAATATTTGTAAATATCCAAAGGGCTTGTACTAACAACTCATGTTTAATTTTTTAGTTG
This sequence comes from Balaenoptera borealis, assembly GCF_965194805.1. Taxonomy (NCBI): domain Eukaryota; kingdom Metazoa; phylum Chordata; class Mammalia; order Artiodactyla; family Balaenopteridae; genus Balaenoptera; species Balaenoptera borealis. The sequence goes on along the minus strand of NC_138881.1, from coordinate 17,594,489 downwards.
AATTAACATTGAATAACAGTTCATTCCTACCCCCAAAATAGATTTATGAAATATTAAATTATTGATTGTTTTCACAATTCCAAAACATAAAAACTATATCTAGAGCTGTTAAAAAAAATAACAGAAGCACAATAGGGCATGTTTCAGAAGCTGCTCCTCAGGTCTGCCTGTGTGGCTTTTCTGTCCTGTGCTGAAATCACCAGGAAGACTCTTGTGTCACCTCAGGACCCAGGACCTATTAAGTTTTTAATTTTAAAACACCCGTATGGAAAAAAAATTAAAAATAAAATAAAATTCAAGCACCTTAATTAGGATTACATTTGCAAAACTCCCTTGTTGGTTTTCCATTTAAGGACTTTATGAAAATATTTTTAGTCATGTACAAAATGAAGAGAACTAGGAGGCTAATTAGCATGAAATTCCACTTTCTCTCTAGGTTGAATACAAGGTGACTTGTTTTAAAGTAACTCAAAAGAAGGTCATCCAGTGTTAAACAGCCTGTCTTTATGGGAACATTCTATTTCAGAAAGATGTTTTATAAAATAATCATAAAAGGGCAGTACCTGGGGAAACAATATTGCATCTGGTTTTTTTTAAATGTGAAAATGAGCAAACTAATTTCAATAAGTTAGGAGTAGAAATGCATTGAAATTATATTCATGTAAGTTTGACTTTAAAACCATGTAAATATTCTGTAAACCAAAATTAAATTTAAAAGCAATTCCTGGGCTTCCCTGGTGGCGCAGTGGTTGAGAGTTCGCCTGCCAATGCAGGGGACATGGGTTCGGGCCCTGGTCGGGAGGATGCCACATGCCGTGGAGCAACTGGGCCCATGTGCCACAGCTGCTGAGCCTGCACTCTGGAGCCCGGGAGCCACAACTACTGAGCCCACGTGCCACAACTACTGGGGCCCGCGCGCCTGGAGCCCGTGCTCCGCAGCAGGAGAAGCCACCGCAGTGAGAAGCCTGCGCACCGCAGCGAAGAGTAGCCCCCGCTCGCCACAACTGGAGAGAGCCTGCGCACAGCAACAAAGACCCAACACAGCCAAAAATAAATAAATGAAATAAATAAATTTATTTTAAAAAATAAAAAATAAAAGCAATTCCTAAAATATTCAAAAGTAAAATTACACAAGTGAACATAACCATATATCTAGTTGTCATAACTAGGCAAAGAGAAACTATTCAAAGTGATTTTAAAACAATAATTTGGCTCTATATCCTTGGTGAGATATAGCCTAATGACAAAAAAAGTTAAATTTGAATTTCAGATAAGCAACAAAGCATTTTTTTAGTATAAGTATATCCCAAATATTGGATGGTACATACTCATACTACAAATACCTATTTTTAAAAAGTATTCATTGTTCCTCTAAATTTCCAATTTAACTGGGTGTTCTGTTTTTTTATCTGGCAACACTACATTGGGGAAAACTAGGTAAAGAATAAAAGGAACTTCTCTTTCATTTTTGCATCTTTCTACGAATCTATAATAATTTCACAATAATTTTTTAAATTGAGAGAATAGAGTTTGAAAAGTAGTTGGTTCATGAAATGGGAGTCTAAATCGTCTCAAACTACCTATAGCTAAAGAAGAAAAATAATACCTAGAATATTTTTTTAATAGTAAATGCAAAGAGGCAGTAGTCCTGGGGTAAGACCTGACATAAAATTATTTAATATAAAGGCAAGGTGAACTGAGGACTTAACAAACTGTTCTTTATAAATGAATGTGTTAGTGCTAGCTAACCAAGAAGGTGGGAAGAGAAATGGACTGGAAGACATTTCTCTGTCCATGGTACTGAACTGACAACGAAGAGATTCTATTTCAATCCAATACAAATATATCTTAATTTAAATCACACCTTGGATCATTGCAATAAAAAGCGTGACTTGATCATTTTTTCCTTTATAAAATCCTTCTGCAGACCTGAAGCTGACAGGCAGTAATAGCAGAAAGAATTTAAAAGTGAGTGTTGGGAATATAAGAAAATCTCTTCCAGAAAAACAAACATTGTTTCTTATCATTGATATAATTTTTTTCTTCAGTTGAGGAGTTGTTTTTACAGAATATCAAGCTGTTTACTCTGAGTCATTTCAACACCAACCTGAAGTGGGGAAATAAAAATAGCAATGCCCTCCTTCCTAATCTCGGTCACATTTTCAACTGGGGGGGGGGGGAATTGAAGAATCAACTTTCTTTTTCCCGGCTTTGGGGGAGGGAAATAAGGTAAGAAGGAGAGAGTACTATGAGAGTGGACAAAAATATCACAGCACCAGAACACATGGTGAGTGGGTAGAGTGGGAGAACACTACAGAAATGGATATGCATGACCTCACCATGAGCATCCCTAAAATATCCTGTAAAGATGGAAGGATTAACAGCTTATTCAACACTGTGTGTACAGATGCACAGAGCAGACCAAGAGCTCAGTAATCATTCCTTGCCTGACAGATTTTTCATTGAAAATTGGTGCTTAAAACTCAAAATAGTTTTGCTCAGATAATTATGTTTTAAAAGTATATTTTCCACTTAGCAACATGCCTTAAGCAGGTTTCTCCTCTTAAAACCAGTGTAGCCAAATCCCCTACCCAATATATGGGTACTACTTTTCAGAGAACCACCAGAAAGGGAAAGTCAAAGGTTTTCATGGTTAACATTGTACAAAAATTTAAACCATAAAAGTTTATCTAGTGCCTGCTCTTTGCTTAGCACTGAGATAGATACTAGGGATTTATGAAGATGAAATAATGCACAACCTCACCTACAACAAGCTTATATTCAGTTTGGAGAGAAGACAAAATCGTGCAGAGGTGAAAACTTCATTTAAGAACTTTAAAGTTTGGAAAATTGACATCTTCATAAACATTTGCTTCACACTTTCAACTTTACAGAGTACTTCCACATATTCTACCGTCTGATATGCACAATAGCCCTATGAGGTAAGGGGTTTTTTTAAGCCTCTGAAACCTACAGGAATTCAGCTTTGGAGAAGAAATCAAAATATTCCTAAATAATTCTTCAAATGGTATTAATTGATTTGATCTGGGGACTTATAGACACATGGAAAGTAATTGACCTCCTTGGGTACATATTCTTATCCCCAACAATACATTGCCCAATCTTCAGTACACAGTAGATGCTCAATAAATGCCATTGAAGACAAGTTGCATTAATGTATTAATAATTGTTACATTTGAGGATACTATGAGAACAGCATATTCCTCAGGGTGATATCTATCTGTGCTTGACACAGTTAGTAGTTCAGTATATAGAATTAAACTAAACTGGTACAAGACTGACCCTAATAATAGAGTGCTTACCACATGCCAGATACTGCTCTAAGCCCTCTTCATTTATCACTTCATCTTAACCTCATGACAATTTTATGAGTTATAGGCTGTTATTATGCCTATTTTTCAGAAAAAGTAAAGTGACCTCAGGAAGGTTAAGTAACTTATCCAAAGTAGTACAGGTATTAAGAGCTTGTGATCTTTTCATTATTCACCCAGTAGACCATAAAGCTAATAGTCACTTTAGAAATTTGGTGGGAGATATTGCCTCAGGCTGAGATGGTCAGAAACCATATCATGTCAGAAAAAAATAGAAAACAGGTCATCAAATTAGCTGTCAAATTTGATAAAGTGAGAAACGGGCACTCCAGGAGAATGAAGAGGAATGACCAAATTCACAGAGAGAAAAATCATGCAAGGGAAGTATATTCATTAGGGTCAGTAACATCAGCAACTGTAACAAACAGACCCCCACATCTCAATGGCTTCGTAACTTTACTTCTTGTTCATGTGAAGCCCAAAGAGTATATACCTAGGTATAAGATTGCCTTCCACATGGTCTTCAGATACCCAGACTCCTTCCATCTTGTAGCTTTACCAGCTCCAAAATGTTGGTGTATACTGTGGAGTCCTCTGCACCTTGCTGGGAGGCAAGGGAGGAGAGAGCATGGAGAAGCAGTCTAGAAATTTTTATAGAGAAAGCCTGGAAGTTGCTCACTTCACCTCTACCCTTATTGCACTGGCCTGAACTCAATGCTGTGGCCACATACATGCAGGAGAAGCTTGGAAATGTAATCTAGCAGTGTGCCTGGAAGGAAGAGAAGGCATGGCAATCTCAACTATAGTATGCAAACTGGACCTTCTTCCACGTCCCACAGAAAGCTCTTATTCTCCTCTCACAGTTCTGGTCTAGTCTTAGGTGTCGTTCATCACTGACCATGATGGCAAGAGTTGACTGAAAGGGTAGTAATCAAACATAATACTCACCCTAGAGTTAGCAACCACCTACAATCTGTTCCATGAATATCTACCTTCCTCCAGAGCTGTGTTCTCATTTGGGAAAATGTGACTTCTTTTGGCAACATAATGGACATACAAACATTACCTAGCCAAGGGAACTCTGCCCAAAACCCAAGAGGAAAAAGGCAGGAAAAGGAAAGGTTATGAGCACATGGAAACTAACCACAAGAGAGAGAATTTCATTTAAATTTATGAAAGGAGAGGAAAATGGAAGAACTAAAAGACAATCAAGAGTGTTTATAATAGGTATAGAGCATATGCCAAATGTGTATGGAAGCACATACAGAGTAAACATGCCAAAAATATTTTATTTAAGGGCTAAGTGGGAAAAATTAGCAAAGAGAGAGAGGATAGAGAGTTAAAGATTCACCTGTCACCCTAAAAATAAGGTAATGAGAGCTTCTAATACAAATATGATGGACAGAGACACTGGAATTAGTGTTTTATGACAAATATAGCTCAAATGGGGAATATAAATTCTTCCTTTTTACCATACCATTACCCATTCCCCAGGATTGCTCCAAGGCATCCCAACAAACTTTGAAAAGATAACAACACTAGGGGTGGGAAAGCCAAAACTGGTGTCTATATTGTTTACCTCATTTCTTCCCCTCCCATTCACTCTTTCACAATGTGGTTTCTCTCCCCACCACATCATGGAAACCACTTCAGTCGAGTTCACCAGTGAGCTCCATCTTGCCAGATCCAGTGGTCACCTCTCTGTCCTCAAACATAGTACTGTATCCTCTCAGGGGCACTTAACGCAGTTGATCACTCCCTCCTTCTTGAACTACTTTCCTTTCATGGTTTCAGTGACATCACACTTCCCCTGACTGGTTCCTCCTTTGCCAACTGATCTCTAAATGTTTATAAGCCCCAGAGTCCTCTTCTCTGTCTTACTTTGATGCACTCATGCAGTCTCGTAGCTTTAAATACTACTGATATTCAATACTCCCAAACTCTATCTTCTGCTGCTATGACATCTCCCCTTGGAAGTTAGGTAGGCTGCTCTAGAAGGTCCTCTAAATTAGTGACCTAGACCAAAAACTCATAATCCCCTCCCTCAACAAAATCCATTTCCCCACCTGTCTTTCCCGTTTTAGTAGATGGCACCAGCAGTCACCCAGTTGGTCAAGCCAAACCCTAGCATCACCCAAGTTCCCTTTTTCTTCTTCAACCCCCACAACCAATCTGACAGCTCCTCCTTTTCCAACTCTACCTCTAAAACATCCCAAATATCTCCATCCGCATTGTTTTCCCTTGTCCATGCCACCAGCACCCCTCACCACCAACATCTCCTAGCAGATCTCCCTGCTCTTGCCCCTTTCTAAATTCTTTTCCACTCAGAAGTCAGAGTGATCTTTAAACTATAAATCAGATAACATTATTACCCCCATTTAAAACCCCCTCATGGGCTTCCCTGGTGGCGCAGTGGTTAAGAATCCGCCTGCCACTGCAGGGGACACGGGTTCAAGCCCTGGTCTGGGAAGATCCCACATGCCGCGGAGCAACTAAGCCCGTGTGCCACAACTACTGAGCCTGCGCTCTAGAGCCCGCGAGCCACAACTACTGAGCCCACGTGCCACAACTACTGAAGCCCGCGTGCCTAGAGCCCGTGCTCTGCAACAAGAGAAGCCACCACAATGAGAAGCCTGCACACTGCAATGAAGAGTAGCCCTGGCTCGCCGCAACTAGGGAAAGCCCGTGCGCAGCAACAAGACCCAACACAGCCAAAAACAAATAAAATAGATTTATAAAACCCCCTCATGACTTTCCATTGTTTGTAAAATAAAATCCAAACTGCTAAGCATCACTGAAAAGAGGCTCTACCTTCCTAAACTCATCTCATGAAACTCTTCCCACCTCACCGTGTGCCAACCACCCTAGCCTTCTTTCTATTCCTCAACCAGACCAATTCTCTAAACTAGCCACCTCTTCTAAACTAGCCCCTATTGCGTTCTATCTTGTTACCCTGTTTATTTCAGTACTTATAACAACCTGAATTATCTAATTTACATACTAGTTTCCTCATTTATGTTTTGTCTCTTTCACTAGACTATAAGGTTCATAAGGGCAGAGGCTATGAAGTTACTACTGTAACTTTAGTATCTAGCACTGATAGCTTATTGAAATGGTCCTCAGGCAGAAATTGTTAAATGAATGATTCAAAGGAAGTAGTAATTTGAACACAATGAAAATGGAGGAAATGTGTCTCCTTGGCCACCTGAATCTTCCACCAGTATTGTCTTCTGACCAGCGTTTGAAATCTGCTGAGATCTCATGAGGGAGAGAACTCTGAACTGTTGCCAGGCAGAGGTGATCCAAATAAAAGTTTAAATAGAGCTATTTTGGTGTGGAAGAGGGTCATCAAGGAAGAGTGGAAAGAAACAGAAAACTGTTGATACGTGCCACTGGGGATCAGAGAAGCCAGATGGGGTGAGGCATAGAAATCATAAAGTAAAAGTTTTAGAACCACTACTCATGGCTTTCACTTCCCAGCCCACAATAACCACCAAAGTGCAGTGATTCTATTTCCAGGGTTCTATTTCTAGGCTGTAAGAATGGAGCAAATTTTAGAGTATTACAGACTTTCACAGGAAAAAGAAAAGATTACCTAAAACTATTTTCACCTTTGCCAAGAACTGCTTCTAAACACAAACCTTAGTTTGTCACACCTGCCCCATTTCCCCCCTTTTCCCTTCTTTGCTGGTACCTATTCCCTCATTGCACCAGACACATCTGGTATCATATGAATTAGCTAACATGTCCCAAGTAATTTGAGCTCTTCAAACGGAAAGTGTTCCAGAAATAAAAATAAGGTGCTAAATAGTTATAAGTTGTTTCTACCAGAGTTATTGTTGAGATTTTCTATTTTTCTATTTTTAAGTTTTCACCCTTATGCTTTACGGAAGAGAATGCCAAAGCATGTGATATTTCACCATATGATTAGTTCTCAAATAAGGGACACAAAGCTAGTATTATCTGGAGCCACATTTTCTATTTTCTCTTGAAAATATGCACCAACCTAAAAGAAGAACAAAAACTTTTTCTCTGTCCAGGGAGTCTTGCAAGTTGGATTCAAACTCTCTGTAGCATATAGGTTTTAGGTATTAGATTTACATTTCCATTCAGCTAACGTGAACTAAGTACATACTGTGTTCCAGGTATAGTGTTAAATGCCTTTACACTCACTTCATTTCATCTTCATAACCATCCTCTGAGTGGGATATTATCGCCCCATTTCAGAGATGGAAAATTTGAAAATTAGACTATAAGTAACAACCATGTTTATAAAGGCGATAGATAGTTTAGATAGATAGATAGATAGATAGATAGACAAATAAAAATAAAGGCCATGGCAATTGTGTGCTTACAATATGTAGTGGGCAGAATAATGTCCCCCCAAAAATGTCCTCATCTTAATCCCCAAAGCTCTGAAAGTGTTGCCTGAATGGTAAAAGGCATTTTGCAGATGTAACTAATTAAAGATATCCTGGATTATCCAGGTGATCCCAGTGTCATCATAATGGTCCTTATATAAAAGCTAGGTAGGTGAGTTTGTCAGAGAAGGAGTTGTGATGATAGGTGCAGAGATGGTGGTGATACAATTGCTGAAGGGGGCCACAAACCAAGGAATGCAGAAAGCGTCTAGAAGCTGGAAAAGGCAAGGAAAGAGATTAAACCTCCAGAAGGAATGCAGCCCTGCCAATACCTTGATTTTATCCCTTGAGACCCATTCCAGACCTCTGACATCCAGAACTGTAAGTGAATAATTATGTGTTTGAAGCCACCAAGTTTTAGGCAATTTGTTACAGTAGCAATAAGAAACAGATACACTGTGCGTTCTTTTAACATCTACATATGCTCTTATGTTTACCTATGGGACTGTAGGCTCCATGTGTCCTGTTCACTTCCACATCTTCAGCATCTATCACAGTACCATCTGCCCGTTCTTTGTGCTGGTGATGGTTACTAATGATACTTCCCTACAGAAAACACAACAGCAATCCAAACCATACCTGACATCATTCATCTTCACAGCGAGAGAAGGAAATTATGATTTAAATGAAATTAGTTGCTTTCTTTAATCACCTATGTAAATATTTGCACCCCTTTTTCCAAAATTGGAGATCTGTAACATCTTTCATTTTTAAAAAATCAGATGATTTAGCTGGGATTAGAAACTGATAGACTGAGAGATGTCAGCAAGCCTTCCTCAAGGCTCTTCCAGTTCCCTCCTTGGGTTAAGCTACATCATCAGAAAGCTACCTGCTTGGCCTATCTTCCCTTCACTCTACAACTGTCTTTACAGAATATTTTAATGGTAAACGTTGGCTTTCAGTGAGGGCCAAGGAAGAGGTAAATTTTTAAAATACTAGTCTTTTTAAGAAAATGTTTAAACAAATTTCCTAATGATACTAGAAACCCTTTAACACAAAGAACCCAGTGATAAATTTCTCTCAGGTGTCCTCATAAAGATATTGTTAGTTTCTCTGGAGAAGCTGAATTGGTTCTAACTAGAGAAAATGTGAGTTTGAAAGCCTATTGGGTTTCTCTTTTTTTTTTTTTTCTCCCCTAGCCACCAGGAGACACAGAGCTAAATTTGGTATGTGAAATCTATAGCTTCTTATAGCAAGGAGTTCTTGTTAGGGTTTTTCACCTCTTGCTATTTTGAAAGTTCTCTTTTTATCTTGTCATCATTTTATATTACCTAGTCTGTCTCAAACCAGCTGTTGAAGGTTGGAAGAATATAAATGAGTCAATATTAATATATTAAACCACACTCTAACTTTAATATGTATTACTGTCTTAATGAGCGTGCGAGTTATTTGAGAGCCATGTAGCTCATAAGCCATGAAACAATGAACTAACAAATCCTCCGACACGTCCAGGCTGGAGGGGTATAGAGGGGACACATTTAACAAGATCCTGGGGATAAGCACAGAGAAAATGACTTCTACACAGTAGGAAAGACTTTGTGAGGTAACACTCACCCTGGAAGATGTCCACTTTCTGATGAAAACCAGGATGGGCTAAATATATTTGTGAGGAACTCTGGAGATTAATAAGAACAAACGGCTTGAAACAGAAATTAAGTACTTTGGACTTTGAACAATTCAGACGGGCTGAGAGGTCACTAGAGTTAATATCAGGCCTAGTATAAGGTTTTAACAGTCTGTGATATCATTGGACACGATAGACAAGAGAGAGAGAGAGAGAGTAATTAACCAGTTCTGTAAAAGAAGACCACCAACCAGGCAGGAAGAAGCCTGAGACATTTCAATTGGTCATCCCCTATGTAAGGCCCTCACCAACTCCTGAGACAAGACAGACTGGGAGGTAACCTCAGAACCAAACCATACTTAGAGCCATACATGTTTTTGTAGCCCAATTCATTTCAGTCCAAGAAACATTCATCTGATACCTCTTTGGTGCTAAATACTACACTAGGCACTTGGAAATAAAAAGATGAATCATATGTAGTCTGGGCCAAAAAAGAGCTCACTTTCTAGCAAGGAAGACAGACATATGAACAAAAAATTAGAAGGTTGCGTGCGAGTTACAGCTAGAATAGTATGTATGAAATAAGAGGCCAAACACAGAAGGGAGTCTGAGGAAGGATATAAAATAGAACATGGGCTGTGAAGAGACTTCATTTTTGAGGCAACGAAGGGACAGAAGAGAACTCCAGGCAGAGGACAAAATGTAGGAATAATCATTGAAGTGTAAAATAATATGTCTGGTTTAGAAAAAAATGCAAAAATAAAGGTAGGAGTGGGTAGTGGGTAGAAATTAGAATATATTAAAGGTTTCTGAGGACGGAAGTGGCATGATCAGATTTTTACTTTTAAAAGTTTCCTCTGGAGGGGCTTCTCTGGTGGTGCAGTGGTTGAGAATCCGCCTACCAATGCAGGGGACACGGGTTCCAGCCCTGGTCCGGGAAGATCCCACATGCCGCGGAGCAACTAAGCCCGTGCGCCACAACTACTGAGCCTGCGCGCCTAGAGCCCGTGCTCCGCAACAAGAGAAGCCACCGCAATGAGAAGCCCCTGCACCACAACGAAGAGTAGCCCCCGCTCGCTGCAACTAGAGAAAGCCCACGTGCAGCAACGAAGACCCAATGCAGCCAAAAATAAATAAATAAAAAATTTTAAAAGAAGTTTCCTCTGGAGCAATAGCTGCCTAGGTTGTTTCAAACCAACAATCCTGCTGACAACAATTAGAAAAGCTTGGGGAATAAACGATTTAAAAAAAGAAGAAGAAGAAGAAAACCTTAGCTTGAATGAATCAAAGAACTACCAAGGCAGTGAGCATTTTCAGAATCAAGATTCAGAAGAAAACAGAAGCCAAGGCTCTTGAGACAGGCATTTGGGAATACTTTTTCCATCGAGGTGATTGCCAGTTACAAAAGTGAAAGCAGCAGCTGAGAGGCTGAGAAGCTAAGCATAACAGAGCATAAAGGGACACAAACTGGAGTTCAGACTGCCTAGGAGAAGGGGCCCTGGTAAATATCTCAAGCTGTTAGTCAGGACCACAAAGGCCTATGCTGTAGGAGGAAGGGTGAACTGGAAATAAAACCGTCCTCAGCAGGATTAAAGCACAGCTTTAAGTCACCTCAATTTCTGACTGGAAAAAGGTGATCACCCCCAAACCTAGTTACATAACAAGTGCAAAAATAAATCCTCTCTCGAGAAAGTTTGTATTATATAGAGCATGAAAACATCGATCAAACTTTGAATGCAAATATCTGGCACTCAGTCAAAAATAATCGGACATTTAAGGAGATGAGATGCAACTGAGAACCAGAATTTTTTTAAAAAGACAATAGAAAAAGACCCACAGGAAATCCATAGAATGGAGTTATAAGACACAGACTTTAAAATGGCCCAGACAATATGTTCAAAAAATTAAATTACAAGTGGAGAATTTTGTCAGAGAACTGGAAACCAGAGATAAGAAACTATACTATACTATCCATAAATTGGACTACATTACAATTAAGAGCTTCTACATCGTTAAAAGACTGAAAAGAAATCCACACGCCGGGAGAAAATATTGTTCAACACATGTAAATGGTAAAGGATTATACCCAGAGTATATTTTTAAAAAAAGAAGAAACAAGAAAAAGGGTGAGAGGGAGCAGGGGTGTAGGAGAAAGAGGGAGAGAAAGAAAGATGACTTTTACAAATCCATTAAAAAAGACAATCCAATGGAAAATGGGCCATAAGATTTGAATAAGCTTTTCCAAGAGTGGCTATCCAAATAATCAAGAGATATAAAAATGTACTGAATCGTATTGGTCACCAGGAAAACGCAAATTAAATCCACAATGGGATATGACTCTATGCCTAATAAAAGGGCTAAAATTTGAAAGACTAATAATATCAAGTATTGGCAAGGATGTGAGTAACTGAAACTCTCATACAATGCTGGTGGGACTGTAAATTGGTACAACCACTTTGGGAAACTGACATCTACAGCTGCTGAACATAAATATTCCCTACAACCTAGAACTCTCACTCTTAGGTACATAACCAACAGAAGTGAGCATATATGTGCATGGAAAAAACATCTCAAGAACATTTACAGCAGCACTGTTTTTAATAACCCAAAACTGGAAACAACCCAAGTATTCATCAATGTTAGAAGGATAAATAAATTGTGGCATACTCATATAGTGGAATACAATAGAAAATTAATCAACTATATCTACACACAGTGACATGGATGAATCTCACATACATATGCTGAGTGAAAGAAACCAGGCAAAATATGTATTCTTGGATTCCATTTATTTAAAGTTTAAAAACAGGCAAAACAAATGTATGGTTTTAAAAGTTAGGATGTGAGCTACCTTGACTGGCAATTTGAGTGAGGGGCCTTTTTAGGCTGTGGCTAAAGTCTATTTCTTGATCTAGTTGGTGATTACACATGGGTCTGTTTACTCTGAAAATTCATCAAGCTGTGTACTTATGATTTGTGCACTTTTTAAAATGTTATATTTTAATTTAAAAAGTTAATTTTAAAAATTACATTTACAAGCACAATAGCAATAAGATTAAAATAATCAACAAGTTTAGAAAATTCTTGGAATTTAAAAAGTATAAGAGGTGTCAATATTAACATTTAATGCATAAATAAATCACTGGTTTTATGCATTTTTGCTTTCTTTTCTTTATTGATTTATGAATTTAATTTCAATTCAAGTACTAAAGCAATTTTAAGATAGCTTCGTGTTCTCAAGTTTGCACTCAGGATGTTGAGCGTGAGGGCATATTAAAAACCCACAAATAGTAGATCTGTCTAAACTTGTTGGAGTTCTGAGTTTAAAGCAATTTTCTCAGAAGCCAAGCTTAAAATATTTAAGAAAGCTATTTCAACAACCCTGGGTTTGAAATTTAGATGAGGAGTGTTGAAGCACAAAATTAAAAAGTAAATAATAAATCTTTCAGATTTCTGATTCAAGATAATTGAGTGAACACGGACATTTTACCTCTCCTTCTTACAAAAACCGTTGAAGAAGGAATATAAAAATAATTATTCCACAGTCTATTGGGAGTCTGTGATGGGTGTCAGCAATAGACCAGAAAGAAAGAAATATCTGGCAGTTATAAATTCAATGGGATCAGACTGACAGTGGCACCCAAAAAAGCTGGGAAGCAGAGGAAATCCTAACCTTTTACAGTACAGGCAAAAGCAAAGACTTTTCAAGGAGACTTCTCCCAGTAAAAGCTCAGCATAACAACAAAGTCAGAAGCAGTGGGTCCGAGAGAAGTTGGCAGTGGCCATTCAGCTAAGGACATTGGCTGGGGGAGGATTGAGTTCATTATATTCCTGTTTGTCTGTCATCGTTGGACCATGCAAGGTCCAGCTCTTGTATTTTACTTTTTATTTATTTTTATTTGTTTATTTATTTTTTTGGCCGCACCATGCAGCTTGTGGGATCTTAGTTCCCCAACCAGGGATTGAATCTGGGCCCACGGCAGTGAAAGCGTGGAGGCCTAACCACTGGACTGCCAGGGAATTCCCTCTTGTATTTTATTTTATTTCTTTAATCTCATTCCTCACTCTCATTTACATACCCTCAATTTCTTCCCCACTCAGCACTATGTTTTAAAGATATCCGTGTGACTGTGTACAACTGGTCAGATGCCTCTAATTATGGCACAGTATTCCACGAGTTGCACCCTTGACATTTTCTTAACTCAGTTCTCCAGTGGTACACATCTGGATTGCCCCCTACTCCCCACTACCGCACATAACAGTGTGATGAGCATCTTCGAGTGTGGCCACCTTACAGACCTCTCTGAGAATTGTCTGACATATATAACCAAAAGTGGAATTTCTGGGTTATAATGTATACAGATGTTTGTAATTTGGCTAACAGCTGCCATATTGCTCTCTAGAACTGCAACAGCGATGTATGACGGTTGCTATTTCCCCACAGGCTTACCGTTACCACCTTTCTAATGCTTGCCAACCTGATAGGAGCAAAATGATATCCCTTGTTTTAATTTGCATTTCTCTAATTACTAATGCTTTAGAGCATATCTTCATATACCTGATATAGTCATTTGCTTTCCTCTTCTATGAACTGCTACTTTTCTTTTGCTCATTTTTCTATTAGAGTATCATTTTCTTATTTATTTGCTAGAGTTTCTTGTTAGTTTGACATTGGAAGTATTTTCTCCCAGTCTATCATCTGACTATTTACTTTGTCCATATATTCTTCATTGGACAGGAATCCTTGATTTTTACATAGTCAAATTCCTCTCTATTTCTTTTTCCTTTGGAGCTTTATTTAAGAAGTCTCCTTCCCTTTGGCCACAAACAAATCTCCAGCATTATCTTCTACTAATTTTTTAGCTTTATCCTTCACATTTAGTTCTTTCATGCATCTGGAGTTCACTTTTGAACATGGTATTAAGTTGGGTCCCAGTTTTCTTTCTCTCCATAAAGTGAGTTAGTTTCCCCAATACCATCTGCTAAACATTCCATCCTTTTCCATTGATTTCTGGTGCCGCTTTCATCATATATTAAATTCTCATATATACAAGGTCTGTCTCTGAGTTCTCTGTTCCATTCCATTGATCTATTTGTTCTTACACCAGTACCACATATATTTTTCTTGCTGTGACTTTGTGCTGTGTCTTAATATCTGAGTAGATAACTCCCCTCTTTGTTCTTCCTTTTAAAAATTGATTTAGAGGGCTTCCCTGGTGGCGCAGTGGTTGGGAGTCCGCCTGCCAATGCAGGGGACACGGGTTAGAGCCCTGGTCCGGGAAGATCCCACATGCCGCAGAGCAGCTGGGCCCGTGAGCCACAATTACTGAGCCTGCGCGTCTGGAGCCTGTGCTCCACGGCAAGAGAGGCTGCGATAGTGAGAGGCCCATGCACTGCGATGAAGAGTGGCCCCCACTTGCCACAACTGGAGAAAGCCCTAGCACAGAAACGAAGACCCAACACAGCCATAAATAAATAAATAAATAAAATTTAAAAGAATAAGGCTTTTTAAAAAAAAATTGATTTAGGTTTTTGCAGAATTTTATTCTTCCATATTAATTTTAAAGTAAAGTTATTGAGTGCCTCAAAAAATCCAGATTAATTCTGGATTTGGGTTACATCTTGTAATTAATGAATATAAACCATTATTTCACGTCAATTAAATAATTGATTTCAATTAATTTAGAGGTGACAGAACATTCTAATAGAATCTAGTCATTCAATCTAAGAGCAAAGAATGTCTCCTCATTCTGCTCTTCTTTTCTATCCTTTAATAGAACTTTTAATTTTTCCCCCACACAGGTGTTGTATATTTTGGGTTATGTTCATTCCTGTATACATTAGAGCAGGGGTCAGCAAATTTTTTTCTGTAAAGGGCCAGATAGTAAATGTTTTAGGCTTTGCAGGCCATACAGTCTCTGTTCAACTACTCAACTCTGTTGTTGTTGCATGAAAGCAGCCATAGACTGATGTATCTGTGCCTCAAAAAAATTTTATTTACAAAAACAGGTGGTTGACCGGATTATCCCAAAGGCCATAGTTTTTTAACGCCAGCTTTGCAGGGATTTTTTTGTTTTTTGTTTGGTTTGTTGTGCATTTTTGGCTTTTTATTTTTGAGTTTTGTTTTGTTTTTGCTATTATAAGTGGTATCTTTTTTTAAAACATCATTTCTAGGCCATTATTGCTAGTGTAGAGAAATGCTATTAATTTCATAAGTTGGTCTTGTGTTTGCCTAGCTTGTTTCTTGATTTTATTGGTTTTTCTAGGTAGGTATTTATATCATCTACAGATAATGACAGCTTTATTGCTTACCTCCCAATTTTTATAAACTTAGTTTGTTTTCCTTTCTTATAACTTTGTAGGTCTCAGTACTGTGTTGAACAGTAGCTGTGATAGAGGTATTCTTGCCTTGTTCCTGATCTTAAAAGTTTCCCCAAGATTTCTCAATTAAATATAATATTTGCTCTAGGGATTTGGTGTATAATCTTTCCCAAGATAAAGAAAATTCTATTTTATTCCTAGTTTGTGAAGACTTATATCATAAAAAAGTTTTGAATTATCAAATGCATTTTCTGCATCAGTTGAGAGGCTAATATTCTTTTCCTCCATTACAATTTTGCCATCTACATTCATAAGTGAGATAGACCTATAAATTTTTCTTCCTGTATTGTCCATGTCCAGTTTTGGAAACCAGAGTTCATTAACCTCACAACATAAAATAGACATGTTTTCTATCTTCCAGAACAACTTATCTAAGATAAAAATTAACTATTCCTCTAAGATTTGGTAGAAATTTCCTATAAAAATATATGGTCCTAGAAAGTGAAAGGGAGTTTTTAATTGTCATGAATTTTTTTAATGCTTCTTGTTCTTTTTCACCAATTTCTTAGGTGTATTTTAGCATTTAAAAATGTTTTTCCAGAAAAGAATCTAGTCATCTAGGTTTTCAAATTTAATTACTTGGAGTTATTCATTATGCTCATTTATTATTTTTGTCTCTATTTTATCCATAGTTTTAAAACTTCTTGACTTGAAAGTGTAGCTCATTTCAACATTTCTTGTTTCTTGATAAATGCATTAAAAACTATAAATTTCCCTCTAAATGAGGACATTGCTCTGTGTCCCACAAAATTTGACAAGTAGTGTTTTCATTGTAATTCACTTGAATTTAGTTTTAATTCTTTACTTCTTAACCAAAGGGGGTTTTAGTATGCTATTCAGTTTCTAGTCTCACAGGAAGTTTTAGCAATTCTTTAATCTTATGTTCTCATTTTATTATATTTTGTAAGAGAACATAGTTTTTAATATTGATATTTTGGAATTTATTGAGGCTTCCTTTGTGGACTATTACATTGTCAATTTTTGAAAGTGTGCTCAAAAAGAACGTGTTGATTTGGATTTAATTAATATTTAATGGCTGAAAATGATTAATTTGTATGTTTAGACCTCCCATGTCTCAGTTTGTTTTTGATTTCTTGATCTGTCAATTTTAGAAAGGGGTGGATTTAAACATCTAAATAAGTTATTGTTGCATAATTAATTTTACCTTATGAGTAGTTGCTTTATATATTTTGAGGTTATATTGTTAGATACGTATATATTCATGATTCATTTTCCTTCTGATTCTATTATAACTTTTGCTTGTATACAAAGACCTGTTTATCCCTTATACTTTTTGCTTTAATTCTGTTTTATCAGCTATTAAGATGCTACACCAGATTCTGTTGGCTCATATCTACTTGGTATATCTTTTCATCCTTTTTATTTTCCATCTTTCTGTACCCTTTTGTTTCATTTGTTTTAAGTAGATCATATATTGTTTAATCTTATTTCAAAATTCAATTTAATGTTCTCTGGCTTTTAATAGTGAGTTTAGAACACTTACATTTATTAAAACTTATTTCTGCTCATATTTTATGTTATCCATATATTGTCTTTCTTTTCTTTTTTCCTGCTTCTCCTTCCCTACTTACCAATGTAAGTCAGTGTAGCTGTTACACATCCCTTAATTATTTGGCCAAACAGGTCTTAAAGTGAATATAAAAGATAGCTTCAGAGAGTTTTTGATTCTTAACCAGGTGGAGAGCTAACAGAGGCTGCTAGCTCCCCTCTACCAAAATCAACCATGGAGAAACTTAACAAGTGAGAGGAAAAGATGGAACCAAGGAATTAACAACAACAAATAAAAGACTCTTCAGACTGTCTTGGGAAGCTACAGGGAGTCTTGAATTTGTGCCTCTAGGAATAGCGGCAGCCTGGGGCAGTGGCAAACACAAGAGGAATTAGATAGATGAAGGGAGAGCCTGTAAGTTCTCCTCTTACCCCTTCCCCACATTATCTCAATATGATCACTTCCCTTCACATAGAAAAGGTAGAAACAGCCTAGAATGCCAGTGTCAGTGGGATTCTCTCAAGGTAGCACAAAAGCATACTTGCATAAGGAGTTGATAAACGGGTATGGTTTGTCCTGGGCCACACAGGAAGTCACTTCTTCCCTCTTACTCTCTGAATTCCCAGAGCTGGTAGATTACAACTCTAAGGAGACCACCACCTCCCAATGTGGCTTCTTTAAGTATTTAAAGAAAGGATTTAGAAGGATTAGAAGAGTTGCCTGTGGCATAGCAGCAAATGGAGGTGGTTCTGTGGTTTCTGAGGTATTCCAGACTTGGGTTCATCTACTTGTCTCTCCTTAAAAATCATCTGGGCTCTAAACTTATGATCCATAAGTTTTCTGTACATATGTTATTCTTCCAAAAAATGGGTCACTTACGTCTAAATCATCAACTTCCCAAGTCTCCATGAGGCATTGAGCAGGTTCAGACCATGTGGCTTCAGCAGACACGGGCCATCATGGCCCAGTACCAGCAGCCTCAGAACCACCCACCTAGGGGGGTTTCACTGGGCAGCAGCAGGGGGTGCAGCAGCCTCCCAGGTCACGGAAGCCAGGACACTGGGAGACTCTACATGAGCAGATGAATCACTTAGTGGAGCCCGCATGTGTAAACGTCCTTCATTTAAAGATTCTCAGGAAATGTTTAGGGAGGGCTTGGAACACCTTGACCTTCCTACAAAGTGGGATTAGTGCACATAGAAAAATAAACCATATTTAAGAGGTTGCTGTGACCCTGCTCTCCCCCTCAAGTTGGTGGCAGCTAAGAAACATACTTTGAAATGTTTTATGAAGACTTTATCCCAAAATGGCTGTAAGAAATTGTGGATAACAAATAGATAAAGAATATTCATTCCCCTTTCCTTCTTATGCCAAGCTGAAGCCATTGAGAAACAGTAAAATAATCTCCTCAAATTTAATATAATTAAAGAATCTAAATTTCCAAAAAAAAAAAAAACATCATGCAGGACATAAACAACTACAGCCTGGGCTTCATCTATTCCAAATTTACATTACTAGAGAGAGTAGCTGGTACCCGAGGAACAGGGCCATGCTGGCCAAAAGAATTTTATCTCTGAGTAATACAACATCTACAAAAAAAGCAAATTAAATAATGTATACCACATGAAGCAGAGTTACTGGAACAGATGGCATATTAAATACCCTCAAATAGATAAGGAAGGTTATTTGAATTATGTAGCAGTAAAAGGAATACTTTAAAAAGAACCAAGTGAAAATGTTAAGTATCAAAAATATACTTGTAGCAATAAAGATCTTAATAGCTAGGACATGTAGCAGGATGGACCCAGCCAAAGACCACATTACTGCACTAGAAATCAGATTGGCGTGCTTTGCCATAAAACAATAGGAAAGGATAAGGAAAAAGAAATTGTAAAATTGTAAAATAAAAGCCAAGTGATATGGAGGTTTAAAGTGACAAATTCTTGATAATAGGAGTCTCAGAATGAAAGGAAATATGTGTGTGGAGACAGTGAACTACAACCTGCAGGAAAAATGCAACCTGTTTTTTGTAAAGTTTTACTGGAGTACGGCCACACCAATTACATATTTTCTATGGCTGCTTTCATGCTACAATGGCAAATTGAGTTGTTGCTACAGAGAACATAAGGCCCACAAAGCCTGAAATATTTACTATCTGGCCCTTTACAGAAAAGTTTGCTGATCCCTGCTCTAACATGTGTAGGAATAGGTGGAATGAGACAGGATAACCATAATAGACATTCCCATTCAGAAAGAGGAAGAATGACAAATATGTGACATTCACTGGTCCATAGCAGTCCTGAAAACCCCTAAGACCATGCGGGTTGCCTGCTTTGGACATCCTCATGGAGGGAGTGGGTTTCAATCTCATCTAAATCTTAAAGGTAGCGTGAACAACCCATATAATGTAGTAGTTATTTTAAGAAACATTTCTGTGACATCTGATTTCATAATCAAGGAAAGTAGATGGTGAAGCTATCTAAGTGGTTCTGAAGCTGCTACATGCTTGAATACTCAGTGAGGATAATGGGTATTAGGTAGATAAGCTTGAGAAGAGACAAGGACTAGGAGAAAGAGAGCGGGCTCTAGAAGAGAGGGATGGTAGGAAGCGAAAATAGAGGCAGAGCGTGCAAGGGAACCCGAGGTGGAGAGGTTCCTTCTGATGATACAGGTAGGGAGTTGAAAGCAGACGTGATACCAGTAGACTCTGGACTGTTCCATATAGGCCTTTTTGCAAAGTGCATTAGATATCTTGTTGCTCTAAGTTCCTTAGCCTGATAACTACAGGAACCCTCTGTCCCACACCCCTCCTCAAAAACCCCTAGACATAAAGAAAAACCCACCACCACCTCCACCCTGAAATGTATGCTCTCATCTCAGTTTTTCACCTACATTGAGACCCACAAAACCAGAAGTTCATTACTAACTCCTGAACACTCAAGAGTCCTAGCTGTCTAAATTGGTGAATTTGTCATGTTTTTGCTTTATTTGTACAATGCTCTTTAAATAACTATTCATCATTGAACTATTCATTCACCTATTCAGAACATACAAATGCCCCATTCATAAGCATTTGGGACTACAGAGGTGACAGTAAGCTATCTTGAAAGATGGCTTTCAAAATTCTAGCTCCTTAAATATATGGTTCTGACTAACAATAAAATCCAAAGCTCTACATTAGGGCACAAGTCTGGTAAGCTTTGGAAGTTTCAGGAAAGACTCAAGAAACAATTAAAATCTCTCCTACTTTTCCTAAAAACAATAAATCAATGTAAGTTCAGAAGTGTTTCCAAATCAGCTGAAGTTTCCCTTTTTTCTGATTGGAGGACCAGTTACCTTCGATCAGCATTGATGCCTTGGCCTAGTGACTGTCAAGGTTGCACTTTCTGGGTGTGAAAGAACAGAAAGGAAATGAAAAGGCAGTGTCAATTAACTGCTCACACTTGCAAATGAACTCTCACTGTACTTGCAGGGCTCCTCCACCCTCTCTAATGGCTTCCAGAATTTTCCAGACTCCTAGAAGTTTGTTCAAGATGTTGGCACTCTACAAATTCCCCCCAGATCCCAAATAAAGGAAGTCCAACTTCCACTGAATTTTTGCTGAGACTAATTCTGCCTTCAAGGGCATGCCTGTGTCTGCTTTCAAGAAAGGGAAAGGAAATAGTAAATTGTGAGGGAAGCTCCGTGCCCCCTAACGTAATGTCCATAAAACTAAGAAATCAATGTAGCATCCTACAGAATCACTGGGGACACAATTCTTTTTCCTTCTGCTGCTCTTATAAGCCAACTACAAAAGCAGCCAGAGTTAGCTCTGAGTTTCCAAGTGGAAAAATATTATACTAGAGAATCACAATAGCATCCCAAATTGGAATCAGTTAAACAAATTACAGGTTTCAGAAAAATCTGTATTTGTCTACATTTTTTTCATCATAAATATTTAGTAACCTAGGGTCTGGAAAGATTCTTCCACACATCACTTGAAAAAGAATCAACCATTTTATTTTCAGAGCCAAGTCAAAAAAAAAAGGAAAAGGGAAAAAAAGACTTTAAACAATTCTTACCTATAGGTCCCCACAGTTTTGAAGTATAACTCCATGTGTATTATTTATGATATAAAATTTTTCCACCAAGGGTTGTTTTTACTTTAAGGAGGAGGATGAGTGCTTGCTCTCAGTTTAATGTAGATTTTCTCTCCAGTTACAGCTAACTTGTGGAGATTTTGTCCTCGGGCTGAGCTGACATGCTGACTCATTTCACCAACAGTGTCTTAAGCCAGCACCATTTCCCACTGTGACTGAGGCCCTGCAGTTGCTCCCAATAAGCTGCATGTTCTCCCTCTCTCTCTCTCTCTCTCTCTCTCTCTCTCTCTCTCTCTCTCTCCCTCTCCCCCTCCCTCTCTCTCTCTCTCCCTTCTTCTCTCTCTCTCTCTCTCCAGGCCCTGAAGAGCCGGAGAGAGTTCACCCATGACCCAGTAAGTTAACGAGGTAGTCAAGCAAAGTTAAGAGCACGTTTTCCCACCCACAGCTGGCAGTCAGCCACTCCATTCTGCCAGCACTCAAAGTTGGCTTCTCAGAAAATCTATTCCAAATCTGGCACTTTACCTCAGGAGATTTTAGTCAAAGTATTTGGAACATCAGATTGTCTAAAACACAAGGTTAAGAGCTCAAAATAGCCACTCTATTCCAAGACTGTCTTAAATTAAGGAACATAATTATTAAAAGATTCTGCTACAGTTGGACCTGAAAACCATACCCTTCCAGGAGGTAGCTAGGCAAGACTGCTTTTCCTCCTGATAAATGAACAAATATTTAATGAGCATGCACACTGTTTGTCCACTGTGGGAATACAAAGGAAAACAAGACACAGTCATCCCCATCAAAGAACTTAAAGTTTAATTAGAGAAACAAGACATAAACACACGAAAACAAAAGCCCTTTACAAAATTAGAACACAAGGTTTAGATTGCTCCTGGGAGCCCCTCCTTGGCCTTTCTCCAGTCAATCACTAGTCTCCTCTGAGTGTAACCCTTATCCTGACTCCTATCACCATAGATTTGTTTTGCCTGTTTTTATACTTGATGTAAATGGAATTGTGCAGTACGTATTCTTTTGTTCCTGGCTTCTTTTGCTCAACGTTGCATTTGAGAGCTTTACATACGTTGCTGTGCAGAGTTGTAGTTCATTCTCATTGCTGGAGAGTATTCCCTTGGGTAAGTATTACAAAATACATTTATCCATTTCCCAGTTGATGGGCGTCTGGATTTGATGAGTGGTATTGTCTTGAACATTCAAGTTCATGACTTTTGGTGAACACATGTATATATTTCTGTTGGGACTATACCCATGAGTGGTGTTGCTGGCTATGGGGTGGGCATATGCTCAGCTTTAGCAGATACTGCCAAACTGATTTCCAAAGTGGTTGTACCATTTGGCACTCCCTCCAGCAGTATATGAGTGTTTGGCCACCCCGCATCCTTGCCAACGTTTAGTATTTTCCACAGGACAAGATTTTGACAACACACCGATAGGGTAGAGCATGGCTTTGAGCAGAAACTCACAGGGATTTAAGGCATAGCCTCTGGGTGGCTGAAAGATCTCTTCCTTCAAAGAGAGCACCCTAGAACTGGGAGAGCTCAAGTCTGACCCCAGAAGCACAATTCCCTTCCTTATCCCCCTACCCAATCTTGTTTTGTCATCAGACACATGCACATATGCAAACTTCTCCATTGCAAAATAAGTTACTTTCGTTTTCCTGAAGCAAATAAACAAATATACATATCCTCTAGCATAGAGATCAGGTCAAAGCACAAATTCTTCCTGGAAAGGCCAACTGTATCAAGAAAAGATACAGGGTTTATCTATCTATTTTTCTATCCATCTATCTAACACTAGGTTCTTACTATGTATTAGACCCTATTCTAAGCCCTTTACAAATATTAATTCATTCAATTCTTACAACAACATATGAGGTAAGCATTATTATTATTCTAATTTTACAGGTGAGGAAACTGAGGCACAGAGAAGTTGACTGACTTACCCAACCTCATAGAGCTGGCAAGTGGCAAAGCAGAGATTCCAGTCCAGGTAGGCTAGCTCCACAGGCTGCACTCTCGGCCTCACATTATGTTGCCTTTATTTTTCTGGTATACTCAGGCCCTGAATGACTGCTCATCTCGACCAGTCTAATGTGTTCCTTCTTATTTTCCCCTTAATATACCAGAGAGAAAATTCTGCCCACCCCCCCCCAAAATTAGAGCCAATGTAAGTAATAAACTTGTAGAGCCATAGATTAAGTAGTCAAATGTCTACTTATATATTGTACTTTTTTCATCAGTATTTTTTATTGAAGTACAGTTGATTTACAATGTTGTGTTAATTTCTGCTATACAGCAAAATGATTCAGTTATACATATGTATATATTCTTTTTTAAAATATTCTTTTCCATTATGGTTTATCATAGGATATTGAATATAGTTCTCTGTGCTCTACAGTAGGCCCTTGTTGTTTATCCATCCTATATATAAAAGCTCACAACTGCTCTCCCCAACCTCCCCCTCCATCCCTCCCCCAACCCCCTCCCCCTTGGCAGCCACCGGTCTGTTCTCTATGTCCGTGACTGTTTCTGTTTCATAGATAGGTTCATTTGTGTCGTATTTTAGATTCCACATATAAGTGGTATCATATGGTATTTGTCTTTCTCTTTCTGACTTACTTCACTTAGTATGATAATCTCTAGGTCCATCCATGTTGCTGCAAATGACATTATGTCATTCTTTTTATGACTGAGTAGTATTCCATTGTATATATGTACCACATCTTCTTTATCCATTCATATGTCGATGGACATTTAGGTTGTTTCCATGTCTTGGCTATTGCGAATAGTGCTGCTATTAACGTTGGGGTGCATGTATTTTTTCAAATTATAGTTTTGCCTGGGTATATGCCCAGGAGTGGGATTGCTGGATCATATGGTAATTTTATTTGTAGTTTTCTGAAGAACCTCCATACTGTTTTCCACAGTGGCTGCACAAACTTACTATAATATTGTACTTTTAAATTTTCACACATATGTATAATATCACAAATTAAATAAAGCAATGTATTATTAAAATATTGCTTTTTTTCCAAATTCATGGGTCAGGAAACATTTTATTCATCTTGGACAGGTTTATATAGCTATGCCTCAGTGTCTTTATTGTCACTATAGTTATGTTTAACAGCATCAGTTTCAAGTCATTCTGAGCTATTGACATACAGCATCTTTTGATTTCATATATGATGAGATTGTTGGGAATTCTGTCTGAAATTAAAGTACCCCTCTGCACACCTTTTTAAAAATTTATTTATGCTATGAGTATTATAATCACCATCTCTTCAATGGAGCACCTTAATATATTGCTCCATAAAGCAATGACTAAAAGATTTGTTTACTATAATATCAAATGATTGTGGTGGAGTCATGATCCCAGTTATAATTACTAAATCTGTTATATTTCTTTTCTTTCATTTTACCTGATCTGTAAAGAGACCTGTATAAACTTTCCAAATTAGTATTGATTTAGGTTGTTTTAATGTTCCTCCCCAAATGGTACTTTTCATTCAAACAAAGTTAATCAGACTTATAAAGACTCAAATAGAGGGTGGCAATTCCTACTTTCCTAAGGAACAATTATGAAGGAAGGGAGAGAAGTTCACCTCTGAGTTTGCTCTCCCTGGCTAAATCAGAATCCACAATGTTACTGAACCACACTTTTCTAATTAACCTTTCTCCTAAATTTGTCTTCATCCTCTCCACTCTCCACTTCCCCAAACCCTCCCCCATCCCCAGAACTGACATCTGGATATTTGGCTCTTTGCACAGAGAACATTCTCAACCTTAAAGTCATTGGCTAGATACCAAAGAAATAACAAAAATAATAGTAAAGAATAATACTTACACCCACAAGGGGAGCCTTTATTGAGTTCATACTATATGTTAGGCTCCCTGCCATACCCTGTAATCCTCACAACAATAATGTACTAGATTATTATCTCCATTTTACTAAACCTCAGAAAAGTTAAATAATTTGCCCAAAACCATAGGCCTATTAAGTTGTATGTATTAATTAGACCTGTCTGATTCCAAAGCTTACATTGTAAACCCTATCATCTCCTGCAGTTGGATTTTTAGATGGGATAACTCTAATGATAACATATTAGATTCATTCTATAAACCTGTGTGCAAAATACATCACAGATTCAAATGCAGATTATGGGGGACAGTTCTCCACAAGGGAAGTACCCTATGTCTTGGTAATTCTGTACCCAGTGAGATACAGCCGGATTTCCAAAGCCTGGACACTGTGAGCCGGCCACAAACTAACACGTTTCTCCTGAGCAGTGAGCCCCATCGTGGGCCAAAGATAATTTTGGAAAATTCATATCTAAAGTGTGAGCTATTTGTGCACAATGGCTAGGCACCATACAGAGCTTCTGGAGGCTTCTGTTCAAAGAGCCAGGGTCCCTACTGAAGTAGCATTTGGAAAACTTACAAATTTATAAAAAGCAGAAAAGTTAGAGAAATGGTGACCTTCTAAATCTGTTGTGTTGCCTCATCAGAACTCCTAAGATCTAGAAAGGAAAGGCTAAGAGGCATTTGGTGTTGCAATAAAGAGCAAATGTTAATGCAAGTTCATGTGCCTGATGCACAGTGAGGACAAACAAACTCAAACATTGGAGTTTGGAGCAGAGAAAGGTTTATTGTAAGGCCATGCAAGGAGACGAGGTGGCTTATGCCCTAAAAAGCCCCGAGCTCCCCAAAGGGTTTTGGCAAAGCATTTTTAAAAGCCAGGTTGGGGGGTGCGTCGCAGGCTACGTGATCAGATCGTGCACAGTCCTCTGACTGGCTGATGGTGAGGGAACAGGACAGTGTCACAGGAGTTCACATTATCAGTCCTTAGGCTCCAGGAGGCCTGGGCCGATGTGCTTGTGGTCATCAGGTAGTTAACATCTTCCGTTTGGTGGGAGTTTTTCACATCTGCAAAACAACTCAGGAAATTTGCATCAAATACTATTATCTAGGTACTTCAGAGAGGAGCTAAAGCAGAGGATATGGCAGAAGGCCTGTCCTGGGAAGACCCCATAGGGTCCTGCTCAGTTACACAAAGGCTTTAGAGTTCGAAACCTGGCCCTGCCACTGACTGTCTGGCCCTGCACAGAACACTTATCTTCTTCAAGTCTGTAAGATGTAAAATAACAACTGTAATAATAAATTCATATAGGAGTTGTGAGGGGTAAATTAGACTGCCTGTAAAATATTTAGCACATTCTAGCATGTGGGAAATCACTTAATAAATGATGAGATAATGATGAGGATGATGATGATGATTTCAATTCTATTTTATAAATATCTTCAGCCCAAGCTTAAGTGACTGGAGTATCCCTTCTCACTGCATTTGAAGGATCTAATGTTCTCCCAGGAAAATGGGGGCGGGGGGAAGAGACTTGGGTAATGTGAGGGCAGAGCATCCCCTTCTTTTCCCCATACTCCCTGTTTCTGAGTTTGTTTTGCCACACAGTAACACTCCTCTCAGCCCACTCAATGCCAAAACTCACATCACCATCTGAAGTAACATCTTCAAGATGAAAGGAAAAACAGATAAAAGTATGCCAGTGATGTCTCAATTCAAGCCATGGGAAATGCAGCTAAATTTGTCATCCTTCCCATCCCATGTGAACAAAAGTGCCTTGTACCTGCCACAGTAGCTCTATAACTAGTACACAGATTGGGGGGAATAAATCTAAATTTAATTCTTAATCATCTTGAATGATGCTAGACCTATTTTTGTCAGCTTTTAAAAACTTTTTATTATGGAAAATTTTAAACAAATAAAAGTTGAAAGGGACCCCCTTGTACCCATAACCCAGTTGAAAAAGTTATCGACTCATGGCCAATTGTGTTTCTTACATGCCCCTATCCACTTCCCCCCTCCTTTTAGATTATTTTGAAACAAATCCTAGACATCAAATTATTTTATCCTTAGCTATTTCAGCAGGTGATGCTTTTAAACAATGATTCTTTTTCTAAAACATAAACATAATGGCATTATTCCCACTAAAAAGTTAATAATGACTCCTTAATAACATTAAATATCCAGTAAGTGTTCAAATTCCCCCTAATCTCATACTTTTTACAATTTGAGTTAGAATCAAAATAAGGTCCATATTTTGCAATTAGTAAATTAGTAGATATGTCTTTTAATACTCTTTCAATCTTTACCTTCTAAACCTCTCTCTCTCTCTCATTTTTCAGTGCAGGTTGGCTGTTGAAGAGAGCATGTTGCTTGTCCTTAGACTTTGACAGTCTAGATTTTGCTAACTGCATCCCTATGGTATCGTTTAATGTGATCCTCTGTTCCCTATAAGTTGATAGTTTCATCTAGAGGCTTGGTCAGATTCTAGTTTGATATTTAGACAAGAAACACTTCATCTATGGTATTTTGCACGCTCATAAGGAGGCACATAGTGTCTGGCTGCCTCTCTTTTTGGTATGATATCCATTGATGATCATTGTCCAGATGCAATTTTTTTAAAACAAACTTTTACTATAGTTGATCCCAATATTTTTTAGAAATTAGACTTGACTTGATTAGGCGCTGGACCTCTAGGCACTGGACATCTAGGGCAGAGACATCTAGCCATTTTAGAAAAGAGACTGTATCTCATTCTTCTTTATGCCCTCAGTGCTGAGAGTATGGTGCCTGTGACATCACAGGGACTCCAAAACTGTGAGTCAAATTAAATTGGAAAACCAATATTTCCTCTAAAATGTAATTTATGCAAAGAAGTGCTCTTTTCCTCTCATCACCAGCTCTTATAGAGTCAGGGACCTCACCACTACCCCAACACCTAGGCTGCCTGTTCCTTTTAATTAGTCATCAAATTCTCCTCACATGCATAAAAGAAGAAATTGCTATGCTTGGAATTGAGTGGCTGCAAAGGCTAACATTAGTTTTAATTCTTCCATCACATCTGCTTAAATTTCCTCATTAAGACTTCAGGTACAATTTTCCCCATAGCATTACTGGGGCTGTATATGCAAATTATATCCCTGCTTACACAATTGAGCATTTAGGGCATGAATATATTTTCCTCCCCACTGTGATAAGGAACAAAAGGAAATTTGGCTCACACAAAGTAGGAGACACCTTTCGATTGTCTTGTTCTACTTTTTAAACAATTCATTGTAACAGTACCTGGCAGGACTCATTGCCCTGGGAGGTTTTGATCCCATTTTGCCACACTCCAGCCTCTCTCTTGATCTTGACAGACTTAGACAATAGGACCAAATCGGCATTTAGCAGAGGTCAGCACAGAGGCTGGTTCGACACATAGAAATGATCCTGGTTCGACACATAGAAATGATCCTGGTTCATCGTTTCTAGCTTTGGTTCAACTGTGACCCTTCACTGTCAAAAGTCCTCAGAGTTGTTTAGCTCCACTCGCTCCCCTTCTCCCATCTCACAGCCTCTTCAGTCTCCTGTAACCCCATTTCTACACCTACCTCTACCTAGCAACCGTTGTTGGTCACCAACATGTCAAACCAAATAGGCTTTCCTCAGTTCTCACCTCACATGATGGTTTTGCAGGTTTCACATTGTTGAGCAGCCCCTTCCTTTTGAAACGCCTCTCTCAACATCTGTCTACACACTGATTCCCCTTCTGCTTCTCAGACTGCTCCTCATTCTCACTTGCTGTTTTCTCTTCCCTTATTAACCTTTTAAATATTGGATTTTCCTATTGCTTTTGCTGAAGACCACTTCTTTTCTTACTCATTCTTTCCCAGTAATTTCATTAGGTAGTCTCCCAAAACTTGGTCATCTACATCACTTCCTCTGTCCTTGTCTGGGGGTTCATGTTAGCACAAGTCCATGTGTCCAACGCACAGCGAGGCCAAACAAACCGAAACGTCGGAGTCTGGAGCAGAGAAAGGTTTATTGCAGGGCCAAGCAAGGAGACAGGTTGCTCATGCTCTAAAAATCCCCAAGCTCCCAGAAGGGTTTTGTCAAAGCATTTTTAAAAGCCAGGTGAGAGGGGGTCGCAGGGTGTGTGATCAGCTCGTGAGCAGTGTTCTGACTGGCTGATGGTGAGGGAACAGGACAGTGTCACAGGGGTTCACATTATCAGTCCTTAGGCTCCAGGAGGCCTGGGGCGATGTGCTCATGGTCATCAAGTAGTTAACATCTTCCGTTTGGTGGGGGGTTTTCACATCTGCAAAACAACTCAGGAAATTTGCATCACCTACTGTTATCTAGGTACTTCAGAGAGGAGCTAAAGCAGAGGATATGGGGGGTAGGGCCTGCCCCGGGAAGGCCCCATAGCGTCCTGCTGGGTTACATTCAGACTCACATCTCTGGTTGCACACTGGGATAGCTGGAAATGAATGGCCAAGCAGCACACATCCAAATAAAATTCTTACCTCTTCCATGTCCACTCCTTGCCCTCTATCACTGCCTTCCACAAATCTGTGGAAACCTCAAGCCCCCCACAGTAACCTTTTACTCTCTCTTCTTCCCATTCCCCACATCTAACTGGTCATCAGATTTTTTAAAATTAGTACACCAGAGGTCTCTCAATGTCATCCCTTCTGCCCTTTGGCTCTCTTTTGCCTGGTATATATCTCGACGTCCTTGCACCTAAGCCATCACAGTAGCCTTCCGATCTTGTGCCAGTCTCTTCCTCTCTGAAGCTGCCATTCACACTGCTGCCACAGTTATTCATATCTTCCTAAGACGCACATCGGCTTCCATTGGCTTCCACTTCTATAAGCTGAAGACAACAGCATCCAAAGCCCTTCATGACATGGACCCAAATTCTCTTTCTAGTGCCATAAGTCAAAGCAAAGAGTCTCTGGGGCTCCCAGAAGCAGAAGAAATTTGAAGAAAGATAGAACTCCTGTAGGAGGAAAGTAAGCAGAAGGGCATGCTCGAGTAGGGAAGCAACATGAGCCAAAGCACTGAAGTTGAAAACACTGTTTTATTAAAGGGGAGACAAAGAAGAGATAAGCTAATTGGCAAGGAAGGCTGGTGTTGTCATGTAGAGAGAGATACGGTTCAGTCAATAGGATGCAGAAAAATCATTAGTAAGAGTCTTATAATCAAACATATATTGAATAACAATGCTATGTTAATTTCCATGTATATTACCTATCGCTGCATACAACTTCTCCAAACGTAATATTTTACCTCAGACCCAACAAAATACTCCCAAGGTTGCTAAGTGTTCTTATTTCTATTTTAGGCTTTCAATCCTAATTGTTAACAACTCCATTAAATATAAAACTTCCTTTCAGAGCTACTTGGAAATGTGTTACATAAATGCTGCATATTTCCCCTCTTACTTCTTTTGAGCTTCTCCAGGTTCTAAAAATAGCACCTCAGATGCTGCTTTGTTCACTGTTCTAGCTCCCACTTGCACACCTATCATGTTCAGAACCCAACTGGGACAGATCACTTCCACTGGCATTTCTTTTTTGTGTCTCCATTTCTTCCTGCTCATATAGCATTTTTTTTAAATGAAGCTTAATGCTCCTGAGGAAATTATGTTCTGCCATAGGAATGAAAAGGCTACAAATCATTTTTCTCTTCTGATTTCCCCAGAAGACATCTTTTGCAGCCAATGTAAGAGGTCTCCTATATACATTAGGAGGGGAAATAAGAACAATAACAGTCAGCGATTGACGATATTTATTTAAAAGCTTAGACTGTGAGCCAGACACTGTGCCAGGCACTTCACACGTATAATCATTCGATCATCACATCACTCCAATGACTAGGTATTATTACACCCCTTTTTCAGACAAGCAAATCAAAACTTGGAGGGGTTAAAGAACTTGACCCAAGGTCACAAAGCTATGTGGCAGGACCCACTTTCAGACCTAGATCCACATGGCACCATAACTCATGTTCTGTATGCAGAAAATCACATATAAATTTTGAAATAGAAGCCTATGTCCGGTATCTTAGGTTGGGTTCTCCCAGAAGCAGACCCAGAAACAAGGATTAGGGTGCCAGTGCTCTATACACACCAGTAGGGGAGGGAAGAAGTGGTACAGGGAAGGGAAGAAAGCCAATAAAGAACGTGCATCCTCTGAGGAACTCTGGAAGACAGCCTAGAGCACTAAAGAGCACGCCTCAGAGTTCACCCAACCAGTAGGCTAGGAAACAGATATTTCTCCACCAACTTCTATGTCTGTTATTGGTTGAGAGCTGCTGTTGGGGGCACTCGAAGCTTGCTCTGAGCACAGACTAAGCATGCTCCCCAATCAGAAAAAGACCTCAGACACAGAGTCACAGACATTCAATAGAAAGCAGCCTACAGCAAGTAGAGGTGAGTACTGAGGGGTGTGGCCAGGGCACCAGGAGTGTCTGCTATACACGTACATGGCCCTGAGAACTAAAAAAGGAAAGAAAGAAATCCCCATCCCCTGGGCACACACATTCAATTACACTGCTTCATGCGCCAGCCTCTGGACTCAGCTTAACCAACTGGGATCTCTCAGCCCTGGCTTTCACCATTTTTCTTGCATAATCCTCTCTTTGCTGTCTCTAGCTGGGCAATAGGAACTTTCAAGGAGTCACAGGAATGACTGTGAGGCTGCTACCACCAGAAACAGCAGGACCTCCACCCACGCTTCCACCACTGCACACCAGCATTCTCTTCTTGCCGGCGCTACCCTCCCACAATAAAAGATTTCTCACACTGTCTCCTTAGGCTGCAAAGACTACATACTCTAATAGTCCCCAAATTCCAACTTTCGGAGACCAAGATGAGGTCATTTTCAGAGACAGGATCCTATCTCTGAAAAACCCCTCCTTAAATTTCTTTCTTAAAAATTTATTTTATTTAAGTATAGTTGATTCCCAATGTTGTGTTAGTTTCTGGTGTACAGCAAAGTGATTCACTTATACATATATATAATAGTTTGCATTTGCTAATCCCAAACTCCCAATCCACCCCTCCCCTACTCCCCCACTCCACCTTGGCCTTCCTTAAATTTCTTCATTCAAGATTTTGTAATTTTAGAGTTCCTAAGTTAATAAACCTAACCAAAAGAGCTAAATATTGCATAGTTCTTTGAGGTTAAATAACTCTCTAAATAATTTTATAGGTTGGGCATTTTAGTAGTAATGACAAATATTAATAATACTAAAGAGTTCCCATATATTGATAGTTCGCTATGTGCCCAGCCATCTGGTTAGCCCATTATTTCCCACTATAACCATAAGAGATTCTTGCAGTTTAAAAATCAAAAGCCCATGGGTATATTCATTGGCACTTCCAGAGCACCCATTCCTATGTGCCCCAAGTTTTATAAGCTTTAGATACCAGACACACAGAGGAATGGAAAGTGGCTCAGTTAGATTGATAATAGCCAGGTCTGGGAGAGAGGGTTCTAGCTGGCCCAAGCAGGTAGGGGAGATTAAAATTCATCTTATTCTCTTTCCTGTGAGTCCCAAATTAGTGTCGCATCCACTTGCATCATTTTCCTCAAACTTTCCTTCCAACATTTTTCATCCTCTCATCACTTTGCCCCCTTCCCAGAAAAAGAAGAAAAAAATCAGAAGTCCAGATGGTTAAACAACTTGTCCAAAGGCATATAACAAATAAAAGGCAGATCCAGGATCCAAACCTAAGCCTGTTTTTTTTTTCCCTGCCATACCACAGTGCTTTTCTAGCATTCCCTGAACTTAAATGCCCCAGGGTCCATTGCCATTAAAACACTAAAGAAATGATTGCTAAATAATGGGCAGTTTTCATAAATGTGAAATATAGAGTACTTCAGAAAGGTTGAAATATTATAATATCCTGCAAAATGCTTGATTTATTAATGAGTGCTGCTGTATTCTCCATGAGGAGTCAAATTAATAATGTCATCTACATTTGTTCTTGGAAGAAGAAGAACTTGTTAGAATGGAAGGAATTCTGAGATCATCTAATCACCCGATCTGAGACCTGAGGCCCAGAGTAGTTAAGTAACTAATTAAAGGACGCTCAGCTAGCTAGTTAGCCCTCAGCTAGGGTTAGATCCCGGGCTTTCCCAGCTTCAGGTCTGTAGCTTTTCCATCCACCCCACCAAACTGTGTCTTTTCATTCAAACTGCCCCTTTGGACAATTGTAGATGGTCACAGTTTTTAGCACTGATGCAAATTTTGATCAATTCCACCGCCCCACGTTTCTAACAATTCTCAGAAATGTTTTTCTCACAGGCATTTAGGATAGTGCTGTAATAACAGGGGTTTTTTTTAATGTCTTTTCTCCGAAAGAAATAACAAAGCCAAAGCTCCAGGCTTCTGCTTCATCGTTATATAACACTTGTCTGGGATTGCAAATCACTTGCAAAAGGACAAGGCCTGGGGGAGGCGAGGGTGGGTGTGAATCTTTTGTGGTTTCTTGAGTAACGTGAAACGATTTGTCATTTGAGAGAGGCCGCAGCCTGTGCTCTCACATCCCTACGCGATCAGGCTCTTTTTGATCATCTTTGAGAACAGTTTCTGAGGCCATCCCTGAACTGGGGTGGAATACAACGGTTGCAGACAGACCTGTTTTTCTCTCTTCCCTTCCACTCAAGTAAGAGAACAGGCTAATAATAAACCAAAGTTCTAGAACTTGAATTTGAACTGAAAATACCTCCGAATAAAACCTGTTTCTTCCACCCTGCAAATGGGAGAAGCGATCAGCCAGAGCAGGGAACTGGCGTATTTTCTGTGAAAGTCCGCCCTCTGGTGATGAATTTCGGTAACGATTGGCTCTCGGGAGAAGTAAACAAAATTACCATACCAAAAAGAATTTTTTATTGGGGGGCGTTGGGGAGGGAGAAAATCTATAGAGAACTCATTAATGTTCAACTTTATAGTCCTAAGTTAGCGCTTATGGAGGACCCACTGAGAGCTGTGTTAGTTCTCATGGAGATTTGCACAAGAGAAATTCAGAACACTTCTGTTACTTGGGGAGCTCTCCAAATACCTTGTTGCTGGGCGTATTTATAGAGAAGAGAAAATCAACTCGGTTGCAGGGTTTTTATAAAAAAATTAAAAAATTTAAAAAATAAAGCAACTCGGATGCAGGTTTTTTATTAAAAAAATAAAATAAAGCAACTCGGAAGGGGCAGCGGTGTAAACATTTTGGCTGTTTACGTTAAACCCTCACCAAAATAGTCGGAAGCAGTGTGAGGTCGCTTCAATTTGGAAAGATGGACAAGGATGCCAGAGCAAATAGAAATACTTTTTTAAAAAATGTTTTGACTAAAAACGAATGAAGATTTTTTTTTTTTAAACACAGTACAATAAGCTATGCCTTCAGTGGCAAATCCTCCACTGATGACTCTTGTCTCTCTGCTCTTTTTGCCTTCTTGTAAAAGCCCTGCGAGCTGCTGCATATCTTAAGTATTTAGATTGAAAGGGCAGTGAGAGAAAGCCAACTCCTTTATTAGGCATTCCACTCAGCCATATTCCATTCCCTGGTTCCTGCTTACATTTGATAAGGAACGAATTCCAGTGATCTACGGTTAGCTGCTAGTAGAGAGAGAATTTTCCCTTATAATTCCCTTCCCTGCTTCTTTTTCACTCTCCTCAGCCACCCACGCATAATTCAGACCACCTAAACTACAGCCATTATTCATCCCAATCATTCCTCACCACGCGATGCACAGGCACCCACGTTTATTTCCTTAACGATACTCAGTTTAACCTCTTGGTGCAGGAGAAATACAAAATCAAATCAGCTGTCTGAATCTAGCACTCACGGGGACTGAGCACAAGTTTTGCAGTACCCACTCTTGAGCCAATCAAGCGAGAGCCCATCAGCAAACAGACCACATTACATAAGTCAAGCGTGAGGCCAGCGAGGAGCTGGGAAGGAAGATCACACTGCCACAGCTACACCCACGTGCTTGGAGAATCTCCACCAGCCCCTGGTGAGAAGCAAACCCAGACGTCTGTAGCTGTGCGTACGTTTTGTGCCAGGCAGCAAGCACACGGGTATAGAATAGACTCTCTCTACATTTGTGTATTCTGAAATTGAAATACTTAGCAGAATTCATGTTGCCCTCAGGGGAATACAGAAACGTGCTTTCCTCCTTTGAAATTCCTTCAACTCTTTATTAAGGAAAACAGTGTGCTGGGGGTGGCTTTAGCTCATTTGTTTTACTACCTGGTCAGCACGTGTTTGGTGACTAGGGTGAACAGAGCAGCTGTTATCCCAGGAGGGTAACCCAAATTCGTCCTTCCTGCTCCTTGCCTGAGCTTTCTCAGTTGGCTGCTCTGTGGGAAGAAAAGAGGGCATCGCGAGAAATTGAATTCCTCTGCGATAACCTGAGTCATAGCTGCTCAGGTTCTGGACTCCATTTAAAGAAGTCTAAATCTCAGATGGAGATTTGATTTGAGAAATGAGCAGGCAAGTAAAACCTCTTTCCACTTGGACAGAGATTGTGATAAGAAAAAGAAGACTGGAATTGTAGTCATTTTTCATCCACGTGATTTGAGTTGATCCTAAGTAGGTCGTTGCACTTTGCCTCTGCTCTGCGTTCGGCTGATGCTCATTCAATTATGGGCAGATGACAGCAATGATTGAGCATTGCTTTTAAGTTGAAATAATATTTTCCTACCAAGATACCACACACATGTTCCATATACGAGAAAACTACCTTCTCTCACTTTTGAGATCAAATTTATATTGTATGGGTGTTCTCTTGTTATAGGTTTAAGATAGCATTGCATTATAGAAAGGAGGTCATTAGAATTCTAAGAGGGAGAGCAAAGAGGGAGGAGATGGAGAATGGGAGACGGGAAGGGGGAGAAAAGAAAAGAGAGAGGGGAAAAAAGAAAAGTAGAAAGTGAAAGAGTCCAGGAATATTTGAAGGTATGAGAGAGAGCAAGTCCCACTCTAAGAGAGAGGGTCAATTCATTGCTGCTAATTAGACAAAACTAACAGCTTCTGGGAGCTCATCAGAATCTGAGGTTAGAGATATCCCAACTGTGCACAACCATCTCCGCACTGAGAATCGTTACTGACAATAAAGTGATAATACTGACAGTGATGTAATAGGAAGTGTCACTGATGTGAGGATGTCATACGTGAGAATCACGTGGAGAAAGAATAGGCTGAGGACCCCTGGAAATAAGGGAGAAAGAAACGAATCCCTTTACTGCAAATGAAAGACACCAAAAACACATTTGAAGATGAGCTAGAGAAATTCTCAAAGAGGAAAGTAAACCCAGTAATTAAGTCATTGAATACCTACGATACCACCATCCCCAACAGTATAGGAAAACAACAATTCCTTGTTAAAAAGTGAAGAGAGGTGTGTCATTCACAGGGACAATTGGTCATTATGTTGCAGTCACTCTGCAGAGAGCTGGGAGTCTACATCTTTCCCATGATGAGCCTTCAGAGATTCTTGTTATGTAAATGTGGGTGGGTGGCAGATGGCTTTTGGTTCAATGAGGGTGTTTTCAGCATTTTTTGATTAATAATTTCTAATTTCTGCAGCAAAGACTTTCCAAAACCTTAAGTCTGAATTGTGTTCAGCATACAAAGTTCTGAACCTCTTTATGAGCTGCCTTTGTTGTAGCTTCCATTGTTGATGATGCTGGTGGTGGTGCTGGTGGTTTTTTGTTGTTGATGACGCTGAAGTTGTACAAATAAAGGAGACAAAAGGGGTAGATCTTTGTACACTGCAGCAGTTTCTGGTAAGAATTGATTCTTATAAAAGGGTTTGCTTCCATCTAGTGGTTACTTTGTAGAACTGTCTTATTCTGACAAACTAAATTCATTGAACTAGATTTTTAAATGCCCCTACACTGTGCCGAAAGCTAGTGATTAAAATACTAATGCTACTGTTTTAAAAATACTGCTAATAATGACATTACCCTGCCATTGATACATTCGTAGTACACTGGAGGAATCAGCTACTTTAATTGCTGTAAATTAAACCAAGAACAATAATAATAATAGTCAGTATTTATATAATGCCTACTAAATACATGCCAGACGTCGGTCTAAGTGTTTTACATGTTTTAACTCACCTAATGTTCTCAATAACTCTATGAGGTACTATTTTTAGCTTCATTTTACAGAAGAGGAAGCTGAGGCTCAGGGGGGTTATATAACTCCCCTAGAGTCACACAGAGTAAATCCCGGAGCCAGGCCTTGAACCAGGCCAACTGGCTGGAGCCTGTTCTCTTACCATCATATATTCATATGACAAGTACAATAGAAGGACTATGTAGTAACTATAGGAAATGAGTCATTGCAAGGATTTGGAGTAGGGGAGAGATCTAAAATATATTTAGGGAGTAGAATTAATAGGACTTGGTGGACAATTGGATGGGGAGGAGAGGAGGAAGGAAGGTGGTAGAGTTTCTGGCTAAGCAAAATGGGAGATGGTGATTAATCAAGACAGTGCATTTTGAAGTAGGCATAAATGGGAGAATGGGTGAAGGTCAGACTCTTATTTCTTATTTAGAGGCTTAGAAGTGATGAGAAGTAAACATATTTCAATGAAAAATATGAACATTAGGAAAAGATCTCTGCATGATTAGGAAAACTGTTCCATCATATTGTGAATCATTGACTTGAGGAAGGCATATGAGAATACACTAACCTAATAGGACTTTGTAACACCTTTGACATTTCTGAAGTGGAAAAGATCTATCGTGAGCTATACCTATAACTAAACGTTCAAATGTTTTACTATAGAGTATACCAAAAGTGCTTAATGTGGGGCCCCATATGATATGTTCTCATGGAATTTTTCACAGAGCTTTATTAAAGGTGGAGGGACCTTGGAGTTCATGTATTCCAACCTCCTCATTTTGCAAATAAAGGAAGTTAGTTATGTCAAGGGAAATTAATATTTTTGAGCACCTACATTATAATAAGGATCTGAGGCAGTCATTCTGTGAGATTAAAAGAAGTGTAATACAGAGATCTAGTTCTCAAGAAGTTTACACTTTAGTTGGAGAGATAACAATATAACGTACAAAATAGTTGCTCTTCTGATCTGCTCAGAATCCGTTCCCTTCTTTTGGTCACAGCACCCTGTATTTCTTTGGGGAAACCGTTCCTCCTCCACTCTCAGTGATTTATCTGGGGCTGACGCCACCCCTGGTTCCAGGTGATACAACTTAGCCAATAAAAGTAGTAGCCTATTTCCATGGTGATGACAATGGATCCAGGGATGGGCTCATTGCATAGCCCAGTAAATAAAAGCAAATGAGCATCAGGCCAGGAGGTTTTTTTTTAATACTTTTAAGGAAAAGTGCCCTCTTTCCACTGAGGTTGCCACGCTGATAAGAGGTCAGTCTAGAGCTGCTGGAGGCAACCGTGTGAAGAGAGTGTCCTGAAAATGATGCTGCCAGTGGAAGGTAGACCAAGAGAAGAAAAGA
This sequence comes from Balaenoptera borealis, assembly GCF_965194805.1. Taxonomy (NCBI): domain Eukaryota; kingdom Metazoa; phylum Chordata; class Mammalia; order Artiodactyla; family Balaenopteridae; genus Balaenoptera; species Balaenoptera borealis. The sequence continues at coordinate 17,555,856 of NC_138881.1, read as the reverse complement.
CTTTGAAAGCTGATGGCGATGTCTCAGCCTCTAAATCAAACTGCCCTAGAACTTTCCAGATTCAGCATCCTCTTTACCATGGCTTCTCCATTCCTGAGCTCTTTATTTTAATCATCCACATGGTTAACAGAATTTCCTCACTGAGAAGTTATGTTCCTTGCTTCTCTCATGTCTGCCTGTTGCCTTTTTAATTGAATGATCCGTTAGCTGGGTATAATACTCTTGAGTCCCATTTTCTTTCCCACCTAACTTTGCAGATATTATCCCATTGCTTTCTGACATTAAATGTAGCTTAAGACTGCCAGATGAAATACAGGATGCCCAGTTAAATTTGAATTTCAGATGAACAATGAATGTGTTTAGTATAAGTCTGCTCCAAATGTTGCATCTAAATTTTAAAATTTAACTGAGCATCCTATATTTTTATTTGCTGCATTGGGCAACCTTAATGAAGCTGTGGAAAAGTTGAAGAGAAGTCTGATTACTCTTCCAACTCCTTACCTCGTAGATGACTTGCTTTTTGTTTTTAATTACCTGCACGCCAAAATTTCTTTTTTAAACTTGAAGTTCAATATTGAATATCATTTGTTTTCTATCTTTTTTCCCTGGTACAAAGGATACCCTTTTGATATTAGTATTTCCTTTTACCTGCATTTCAGGAACACAATTGTCTAGTATGTTAGATTACCTGTCTGTTTTCCATATCTGTCTTTCCTATTTATCTTTTTGCCTCTGCATATACGTACTGAGACTGTCTCAAATATTTTCCCATGCCTATTTTCAACCCTAAAATATTCTTCTCCTTGCTGTCTCAAATTAATTTTTAGAAGTGTAATGGTAAACAAATTTCTTAACCTCTGCAATCTCACTTTCCTCGCTCTGTTGTTTTATCATCTCATCTGCTACTACTTGTTTATTGAATTTATATTCTTACAAAGTCTTTTATAATTTGTAGTACAGAAATTATGAGTATAAGAATAAATCTTATTCTTCCAGATTCTAGAAGGGGGCCTTCTGTCTTTTATTTATTCATTCTTTCATTTATTACTGTTCCTTTGTTTAAAACTACCTTCCTTATATTATTGATTTATCTGTCTGTCTATCTCTCTAGCCATTTATTTAGCTGTAATATGGTTCCATGGTTTCCCCGATATTTTATTTCATCTTGCTAATGCCAAATGTGAGTAGCTTTGTGCAAACCTGTCTGCTCAGAAATTGTATGGGTAAATTTTAATTGATACCTTTCCCACTTTATACAGAGTGAGTCTGTCCTTTTCCCTGTTGGAGGGCTGGATATTACATTCTTTTGTATAGGTGTAAGCCATGCAAAGAAGGCAAGGGAGATAATTCACCGGAACTGAATTCACCCCTTGCTAGGGAATCTGAAATCCTCTTTTTCCTCTGAGGCCTTATTAAATTTCCAGTGCTAGAATCCATTTTACCATCATGTTTGAAAGGAATTGAGAGTTAACAAAGCCTTCTATACTTTGGGGAATTAATTTAAGGAGATAACATAAAGACTTTTTTTTTTTTTGTAGGAAGTGTTATAAACTGCTTAACACCATCCTCAGCCTGACACAACTACAAGTTTCATGGAATTTGTTACTCTTTCATTCAGATTTCAACCTGAAATCTTTTGAAATGTACCTCTGTGTGGAGAGAGGGAAGGCAAGGGGAAGAGTGACTTTAAGACCCCTCCGTTTTAAGTAGGTATGCACAGTGCATGCTCATTGGAGGGCAGCTGGGCAAGCTGGAGTGTTGTGTGTCAAAAGGACCACAATATCAATATAGCAGACATTATGTGTCTGCTTTGTTTTAAAAACAAATTAATTTTATGTGATTATTACAGCATTTCATATATGGCTTTAGGGAAAGGCCCTAACATTCATAATCAGCCTTTATCTCTCTCTACTCCTCTGCACAAACTTTCCATTTTAGCCAAAGTGGCCAACTCACTGTGACCTTAACAAGTTTTTAATTTAGTTTCTGCAATTTGGCTTCTGTCATGCCACTCCTCTGAAATACCTTCTTTTACACATTCTTACACAGTCTTTAAGATTCAGCTAAAAGTCCACCTCCTTCACAATGCATGCTCTGATTGTGCCAATCTAAAGTGATTGCTCTCACACTCCCAGAATGTGTTACTTTCTGAGTAAATTCTTCAGCTCTATCTTCCATTTCGCTAGTTCACCCTTTAGCTCTGTCTAATCTGTGGTTTAATCTATCCACCAAGTTTGTATTTTAATGACTAAATTTTTCATTTCAAAGCAAATCAGTTGGTTCTTTTTCAAGCCTGCCTGGTCATTTTGGTAGTGCCTTGATATTTATCATATTTTTTTTCCTAGAAAATAGGTTTAGTCATATTTTATAGTACATATTTAATAAGCTCATCATCTAAAGGACTTGAGGGCCTAATCTAACTGTTGGTTGTGTTGGCTACCAATGTATCTTAATTTTTTTTTTCTTTTTTTTTTTTGGATGGTGAGCTCATGTTTAGTGTGGCTTTATCTGCAGGAATCTTTTGTGGTCTGGGTTGAGGGTGTGAGTGACTCTCCAGACAAGATCAGTGTTTACTTCTACAAGGGGAATCACTGGATGGGGACTACTTTTTATGTTCATTTCATGGGGTGGGGTATACTGGACCATAAAGGGAGTATATATTTGAGCCAGAAATACAACTGAGTGCAAAACTTAGGTTCCAACTTTTCAGGTGGGAGACCTGGAGAACAGGGTGGTTGTCTTGCTGGCAGTGGGTAGATTTTGCTTCTGTTCCACCTTTTCACTATGACATAGCCCTTTGGAGGTTATAGCTTTAGTCAGTCATTCTGCTTTGCTCTGGACTGACATGTAGGTGCTTGTCCTCATTTGGCAGTTCAAACCTAATCCCCTTGGTTACAGAAACGAACAAAGCCCACCATTCCAAAACCCTGAACAGAAGGAGCTTTAACTCCCCACCTCTTACAACTCTCCTTTTTCAGTTTTCCTCTCCATTTTTGGTTTTTGAGGAGAATTCCCTTAGTTTCCTCGTATCTCAGCTTTATATTAAAAAGGATGTTTATTATGTTTCATCAAATATTTCTTGGTATTTTGTGTTGGAATGGTTAATATTACCTAATATACCACATTATAAGAAATGGAAGTTTACAATTGATTCAATAATTAATCATAGAGAGGCTTCTGACAGATCCCCTATTGTTGTCCTGACCTATTATTTAAATCTTAAGAAATTTTTCACGTATTTTCTCTTCAAATAAATTACCCCTCCAAAAAAAATGAAGCCAGGAATTGTATCTCACAGTCCTTTTTGTTTATGATAGTGTTTTGCCTAGCATGGCTCCAGGTTGATTGATAGAAAATAAATTGGTTGAAAATATTTGGTTGAGCACAACTAGTCAAAGAAACAAGTTGATTGAAAATTAAACTGAATATTACAAGTTTGCTTTTTTCAAATATTGATAATTTGATACACCATTAATAATTAAAGAAATATTTATAAAATAGAGATAGAATGTTGAGCAAGACAGAAATGGTGTCTCCCCTTATAAAGATTACAGCACAGGGTAGGTTTATGGTCCTTTAAATGTTTTAAAGCATATGTATCCATTTCTTCTCCAGAAGTTTGAGTCTTCACACACACACTACTTTTTTGGTTTTTTATTTATAATTCATTCTCATCCACTTATTCCTGCTATGCTGGTTTGCAAATGCTGTAAGAAATTGTTACATTTGCTTCTAGCTCTAAATGAATTGTCTATAAGCAAATTAGTATAAGAATTAACATTTACAATATTCAGTTCATGTTTTTATAATTTCTGTACAACCTAGAGTAATTGCACAAATTTTAAACAGTCATAAAAGTAATTTTGTCTACCTTCTCATTAGCCTTTTCATCCTTTTAATTTTCAACCATCACCGTTGACTTAATTTACTTAACATGTTTTTACTATCTTTGCATAAACATTTATTTTTTAAAGTTTTCTTAGCTGTGTATGACATTTTGTGGCCAGCATTCATACAGTGTTTGCTGTCGGGATTGAAGCTGTAATACAAAGCACGGGCAACCACAGTGTGAATGCAAGGACAAGCTTAAGGTTGCTTACGCTGCTGGCCTGAAGGCAGATCGATCTGGTGTTTGCCTTGCCGCTAGACAGGAGACAGGAATCTCTTACTGGATTTTAAGAAAGATAGAAAAACTATATCTAAACATTGATCCTCATATGATTTTCATGGGCTTTGGGCCATCATTAATCAATGTAGCTAGTTATAGTTTGAGGTCAATGAAAAATAAACCTCAGTTTTCTTTGATGGAAGGCCACTTTTCCAGCTGATAGCTGATACCTCTACACACAGTTAGGCTTTCAAAGAATTAGAAATTTTAAAAATAAATAGAGTGAAAATTACTCTAATTCTGAAAAAAATGAACAAAAATGCTTAAAGGCACATAAAAGGTTGCAAAAATCATCCCAGATTGCTCAAAAATGTTCAATAAGTGAAAATCAATTATTGGGAATAATTATTTCAACAATTTGCATTCAACAAAATGGTCTGGGACTCCCTGATAATAACAGCTAGCATGTATGAGCTGCAACAAAATTGCCCATCCCACATACTCTTTTTAAGATGGGCCTTTGACACTCCTTTCAGAGAGAGGCAGGGAATCCATGTTCCCTTCCCTTGAATCTGGGCAGGCTTGTTACTATGGCAGAAGTGATGCTGTGTGACCTCGGAGGCTGAGTCATAAATGGTGATACAGCTTCTACCTGATTCTCTGGAGTTGCTCATCCCGTGAGGAAACCCAGACTAGCTTACTCAGAGAGACCACATGGAGAGGCCCTGTGTAGCTGTTCTAGCTGATAGCCTGGATGAGGTCCCACCAAAGCCAGCAGTAACCACCAGACACGTAAGTGAAGATGGCCTGAAATGATTCCAGACTCTAGCTGTGGAGTCAGTCCCAACCTTTGAGTGTTCCAGCTGAGGCCTCAGACATTGTGGTACCATTTCTGCTGTGCCCATCTGAATTCCAGATCCACAGAATCCACAAGCATCATAAAATAGTTGTTTTATACCACTATGTTTGGGGTGGTTTGTTATGCATTGGTAGATAACCAGAACATAGCCTCCCTCAAATATGGCTCAAAAGGATGATGAAGAGAAATCCTCTCACAGTAGAATTTCAAGCAGCACATCCCCTTGCCTACCTTGTGTGGAAAGGGAGATAGCCTGAGGTCAGCAGCTACACAAATTCCTTGGCACTGGCTAAAGATCTGAGTAACGGAACATGACCTAAAAGAAACAAAATTGGAAGATTGGTGACAAGGATTGGGAAAAGGCTATATGGATGAATTTCTCTGAGTGGGCTAAGAGACTGAGACTATTTCTATCCCGTGTGAATGGTCACCAGAAAGCCCCCACGGCCTTGCTTACCCACTGTTGTCAGCTAGACTTCATTCCCAGCCCAGAGCTTGCTCAGAGGGCCCAAGATGGTCTGGATGGAGCCTATGCAAGGGGATGAGAGCAAGCCTGTCCTCTCCTTGACAAGGCTAAATGCCCTATTTTCCAGAAATCTTGTTTTGCAGCCCACAAATCTTGCTTCTTTTTTAAGGAATTGATTGCTCTCTGAAGAGAAGAAGAAACTCTCCTAATTATATTTAGTTTGAACCATCTGAAATTGCTATTTTTCTAAGTCAAAATGGTTGAATATTAGCAATGTCATATGGTTTAACCCAATATTCAAGAGATTATTTTTTTGAGGATGGGCGAGTAGAATACCCAAAAAAGACCAAAAAAAAAGTGCAATTTATTGGTCTTTGTGCATACTGCCCAAGATCAATTCAAGAGCTATATCAGTGGAGTACTTAGCTTATGTCTTTATTCCATGATATAATCTTCTTAGTTATATAAAAATGCTGACTGTAATGTCAGTCAAACAATGCCTCGTGAAAGCTTAGTAATGTAGGAGGATTGAGAAAAATGAAGGGAGAAGGAGGGTAAAGTGACTGGTAGAATTAAAAGGGAATCAACTTCTGCCATCATGAAAGACACACCTGATTGCTTTACTAAATTTGAAGAAGATGAAGTACAGAAGCGCTTACCTGTCTGAGTCATGGGTAAGATGGAAGACAGTAATTTCAATACTCTTTATTTCTTTCCTGAAATTTGTCTCCAAAGATAATGGCAAGTTTATTAGAAGAAGATGACATTTCTTCCAGAAGAAGTCATCTGGAAATAAAGGAAAACATGAAATGTCTCAAGCACAACATACTTTGCTGTGTCTTGCCCAAGAAAAGCCTTTAGAATGTGCCAAGCAATATCTCACTTCAATATGCCAAGCACCAAGCAAAATGCACTTAGGGAAAATATACTCAGTGGAGGACACACAGTCACACCACATCATATTCATTTCTCCTTCTCATTCACCCACAACATTCAAATTCAAAATTCAAATAGTATTTGTTGGCAGCTGTCCTAGACTCTGGGGGAACATCAGTGAACACAACATACAGAGTGGGAGCTCCTTGGGAACTGGCTTTGTGGAATTGGGGGCGGGAGCTAGGTAACAAAATCATGACTGTAATACATAAGTAAATTGATAACATGGGTTAAAAGGTCATAAGAGCTATGCAGAAAGAAAAGAACAGAAGAGCAAGAGAAAAGGTTTTAGGAGTGCAGGACCTGAGCAGCAGAGGGCAGTTTGCAATTTTAAATCAGGTGGTCAGGGTGGAGCTCATGGAAAAGGTGAGATTTGAGCAAAGATGTGAAGAAAGTGAGAGTTAGCCAAGTGGATCTGGGGCAAGAGCATTCCAGGTAAGAAGAATAACTAGTACACGGGCCCTGAGGCAAGAGGATATTTCTTGTGTGTTCTTTGAACAGTAGGGAGGCCTGTAGGGCTGGAGTGGAGAGAGCAAGGAGAATAGGACAGGCGATCAGAGAGGAAATGGAAAGCCAGGTCAAGGAGAGCCTTACTACTCAGAGCGGGGATCCGGGATCCGAGGAGCAGCAGCATCGGCTTCACCTGCGGGCTGGTTAGAAATGCAGAATCTCAGGCCCCACCCCAGACCTACTGTGTCATAGTCTGCATTTTAGCAAGATCCCCGGGTAATTCATATGCACATGAAAACTTGAGAAGTGTTGATGTCAAGTCTTAAAGGCCCTTGTTAGCACCTGGATTTTGACTATGAGGGAGATGGGAGTCATTGCAGGGTTTTGAGCACAGTAGCCCCGAGCTCTGCCTTATGTTTAAAAGTATCCCTGCGTGACCACCTAGAGGGGTGGGATAGGGAGGGTGGGAGGGAGGGAGACGCAAGAGGGAGGAGATATGGGAACATATGTATATGTATAGCTGATTCACTTTGTTATAAAGCAGAAACTAACACACCATTGTAAAGCAATTATACTCCAATAAAGATGTTTAAAAAAAAAAAAAAAGTATCCCTGCGGCCTGTGTGTTGGGAAGCGCCTGCAGGATAGAAGCAGAGGGAGCAGTCAGGAGGAGATTACCGTGATCTAGGGATAAGATGACCATGACCGGTTGGGGACCAGAGCATAGGAGGCAGGGGTGGGGAGCCCCAAGCAAATTGCCTGATCCTACTCCCTCTCCAGCCCATCTCCTCCTCGCCAGCTCCCCTTCGTCAATTTCGATTCAGGCACACGGGTCAATAAGACATCGAAGAGTTAGAGAATGCTTCAGAAGGAAGTGACCTTTCCAGTCAACTCCCTTAAAGAGGGCCCTGGGTCCTATGGGAACAAATAAGGGCGGCCTGACAAAGTTCCCATCGTAGCCAGAGGAGTCTTCAAGAGGAGATGCTTAAGCTGAGCTTAGGAGGAGTGGGAATTAAGCTAGGAGAGGGGAGAAAAGAAGAAAAGGACATTCTGGGAAGAAACAGCAACATATGTGAAGAGGGCAGATGTGAGGAACTGTATGACACACTGCCTGAACAAAATAGGGGGGCGGGGGCGCTGGCAGGAAACGAGACTGGAGGACTAACCAGATCCCGGAGTGCCTCGTGCGCTGCAGCGAGGAGTTTGAAATATCCAAAAAGCTCTGAAGACATAATGTCAGATTTCAAGGTGGGAGTAACTTGCACAGTTAAGAAAGAGCATTCAGGAAACAATGCAGAGGATACATTAGCCAGGGATGAGACTGGAAACAGGGAGAGTGGTGATCAGTCAATAAAGGATGAGCGTAATTCATCCCAGGACCCAAAGCCCAGGACTGGCGGTCAGAAATGACTGAGCCCAGATCCGGCTGCCATCTCTGAGCTTTATAATCTAGGCAAGTTCCTGAACTTCAATTTTTCTTCCATGAGATCAGGTATTCCTCATTTCCTTGATGATATCTCAGGCTACTGTTGAATCAAATGAGATACTATATATAAAGCCCTTGGCATGCAGTAAATATTCAACAAATTGCCTTATAAAAGCATTCCAAGAGATCCTAATTTGTAGCCAAGGACGAACCACCAATCTAGTCCTACTAGCTCATTTCTGTATAAAAACACAGAGGCACACAAAAAAGGAATTATTTGTTCAAGGACACACTTCTAGCTAGTAAAATATCAGGACTCGAGTCCAGCACATTTGGATATTGTGATGTCTCTCTCAGCCACATCTGTAAGATGGGGATGATGACAGCGTCTACCTCATAGGGTTGTCGGAAGGATGAAATTGATTAAGGCACACAGAACACTCAGCACAGTTCCAGGCACCATCAGAAGCATTAGTGAAATGCTAGCTATTGTTATTAGCTATGTTCTGACTCACAGACCAGCATTCTTTCCAAATCTCTGCCACATTTTATAAACCTCTCATGAACTTTAATCGTTGTTTGCCTCATTCCTCATGACTACACTCATGGGAATAAATTCTTAGATATTGAACTGAAAGAAAAAATTAACGAGCTGACACATAGCATGGGGAGATCAGCTCGGTGCTTTGTGACCACCTAGAGGGGTGGGATAGGGAGGGTGGGAGGGAGACACAAGAGGGAGAACATATGGGGTTATATGTATATGTATAGCTGATTCACTTTGTTATAAAGCAGAAACTAACACACCATTGTAAAGCAATTATACTCCAATAAAGATGTCAAAAATTATATGTTCTGGTATAATGTAAAAAAAAAAAAAAAAAAAGATGTCAAAAAAAAAAATAACAAGCTGACTAGTTCTAATTCTTCCTGCCAGCTGATGATACCCAGAGTTTTAATCAAATGAACCAAATATAACTGTGTACCAAACAGCCGTGCTCATGCATAGGCCCTGGCCAGGTGCTGTTTGTGCTGTCACTGGGTTTTTTATGTCACCATTTCCTGTGTGTAATCAGTAATCGACACCGAAGCTCTGACAAAATGACCATTTTTAGAGTGCCATTAGCTGTCTCCCTGGGTTTGGCTGTAAATGTAACATAAGTAGGATCTTTAATACATCAATTTCTTATTGCAGGCATGTGTATCTTCCTGAAGTAAAGAGCTCTGGGAGGAGCTGAGTGGGTGGGTATTTTGGCTTGTTCTTCAGCTAAAAGATGACTTTGATGTTCTTTTACTATTACCTGAAATGTGTGTGCTATTGCAGAAAGCATCCTTCTCAAGGGAAGAACATGGGTATTGCTCGAGCTAAAGTACTGTTTTTGTTACGTGTACAAATGAGGCAGAAGGTTTGTAAACATGCTTCTTACAGAAAAGCTGCCCTGGTAATTTGTTTGGTAGTACATCTAAATAGCCTAATCCTTAATTAATCACTATGGGCCATCTTTTGCTTGTTTCATATAGAGCACAGAGCTTTCAAATTTGAGTAATGAGAGAAAATTTCTTCTTTGGTATATATAAAAATTATAATTGCCACCAGAAGCAAGGTAAATCTATAATTGCCAAAGCCAAGACAACAAGATGTTTCTGAAGGTGCCTTAATTAGAGTTTGTTCCACATTGCATCTTATCATGAAATTGAAAATACCAACCATGAAAACACTCTGTGGATAAGCTTTCTTTGTGTTTTGTTACATGCTTCCATACAGATTCTTCTATATTAGAATTGTAGATTCAATAGAATTATAGCTTGTATTGTTAATTCGGATGACCGTAAGGGAAATTGACTTAATTAAACAAGGAACAGATCAATAAAAACATTTCAAGGGTTTTGGTTATCATGGGTTTCTGATTAAACAAATTTTGAAGTCTATAGAAAAGCCACTATAGTTAATTTACCAATTGGAACTTTGTACAAGGTTTGGGATACTTGAACACGGCAATTTTTAGTTTCAACCATTGTGACCCTCCTGGAAGTAGTAAGAATTTAATGAATAAGAATCTGGAAGAAATGAGTACCTTGCAACTGATGTCATCCAAAACTCATTCTTATTTTAACATCAGCCAAGTATTCCCTACAGTCAAATTTCCCATGTTCTCAGAAATTGTAATTGTGATAAAGTGCCTTGTTGGCTCTAATTTTTCACCCCTCCCTGTAGCATACCTTTTGTCATGTGACTTTGGAGATCCTTCATAAAGGCAGAGTTTTTATTGCCACCCCTTGTCTTTGAGTTGGCTGTGTGATGTCCTTTGGTCAAAGGAATGTGGGTAGAAGTGTAGGGTGCCAGTCAAAGCCTCAGTCTTAGAGCCTTGCATGTTTCTGTTTACCTTCTTTTAGCTCTGCCATCCCATAAGAAGAACATGCCTGAGGCTGAGAGATACGTGGAGCTGAGCCTCCCACCCAGAGCCCAGCCTAGATCAGCCAACCCCCAGGCAACTGCAGACTTGTGAGCAATAATAAATAATTGCTGTTTTTTTTTAATTTTATTAATTAATTAATTTATTTATTTATTTTTGGCTGTGTTGGGTCTTCGTTTCAGTGCGAGGGCTTTCTCTAGCTGCGGCAAGTGGGGGCCACTCTTCATCGCAGTGTGTGGGCCTGTCACTATCGCGGCCTCTCTTGTTGCGGAGCACAGGCTCCAGACACGCAGGCTCAGCAGTTGTGGCTCACGGGCCTAGTCGCTCTGCGACATGTGGGATCTTCCCAGACCAGGGCTCGAACCCATGTCCCCTGCATTGGCAGGCAGATTCTTAACCACTGCGCCACCAGGGAAGCCCAATAATTGCTGTTTAAACCACCAACATTTGGGGTGGCTTGTGATGCAGGAGTAGTTAACTCACATGATCCCGTAAAGCAGTTATTGACTTGAGCTTCTCTAGGTTGTGACCTATAAATACATATAATGTAAGCCGGTCAAGTTTCTATAATAGGGAAGTTATTATCCAGCTATAATCTCAAGGAAAGATTACTTCTGTATGATACATCAAAAAATAAGTTACCATCGTTCAGTTCTGGGCTCTGTGCTCTTCTGGGTGCTGATACACAGGATGGAATACACAGAAGTGGTTCTCAAAGTCTCAGACATTGGTATATGCTCTCTAGTAACTGAAAACTTGGAAGCACGACTGCAAAGGCCATTCAAACAGGAGGCTGTAAAACTTTCTCTTTTCAGGGCTCTGTTTCCTATAGCCAGGTTTTGTAATATCTTGGCCTTTGTGTGAACACTGAATCCAATGTGGCAAGCACTCTCTCTTGCCTGATTCAGTAGAGGTTCAGGAAGTACCTCTTGTCCTGATTTCCTATAGAGGTGACTGGTTAAGTTAGGTGTGTGACCCATGGAGGAATGGGAAATTCTCATAGGCTGCAAGCCTCTCAGTATAGACAGATGTGTGTGAGAGAGGCTGGCCTAGTGTGTGGTCAGATGGTGAGCAGGGAGTAGGACTTCGAAGTACTCACCATTAGAACAGACAGACAGAGAGATGATCCTGGAAAACAGGGCCACTGGGCAGAGGTCGGAGGGCTGGAGTGGATAAAGAGGAGAGCCAGGGGGAAGGAAGAGGACAGGTAGAATGCCGAGCTGGAATCAGAGACAACTCAACTCTTTCCCAGAGGACCTTTATATTAGTTTTTTTGTTTTTTGGGGTTTTTTTTGCTCATTTGGATGTGTTTTAGCACCAAGTGGGTTATAGCACCTTGTGGGGACTTTCAGCTATGGTGTCATGGGTGTTCTTTGTTCTGCACTTCCCTTTCTCTGACATCAAGGACCAGGACCATTTGGAAAGAAGATTGGTCCTCTAGTTTGGAAGAGATATCTTTCCCTGCTCATGAAGCCTCCACATTTGTCAAAGAACTCATGCAGCCTTTGGGCACATGGAAGCCTCATTCAAGGGACAATAGAAAGTTGAGTTCTCTGAGAGCAAGAGATGTTGCTTCTCGGGTCCTTCTCCTGGGTCCTGGGACTTAGATCCTGGCCCCTAGGTTCTGCCATGTCACACCAAAGGAAGCCCTTGGACTCTCTGTCTCCTCCTTTTCAATCCACGCAGGGCATTCTGACCCATCTAGGTATCAGCAGGGGATGACTCATCAGTGGGCTGCCTCTGAATCATGGCTTGGTCCTGATGTGGAAAGGCAGAGTGAATGCAGCACTTGAAAATTAATGTGAATTGGTATTCATTTGGGGTTTGTACTTAATGTAATTTGACTCAATGTTAACCCTCCTTTTAGTTTAATAAAATAATGATGGCAGGATATTCACAGTTGCTCTGATGACTTCATTCCTAATTCAGAATCAGCCTAAATGTCCATCATTTTTGATATTGAACCCTTATATCAAAGTAACTGCTGATGTCAAATAATGACTGAGTTGATGAGACTCCATAATTCTTTTTTTTTATTGAAGTATAATTGATTTACAATGTTGTTAGTTTCAGGTGTACAGCAGACTGATTCAGTTTTTTATGTGTGTGTGTGTGTGTGTGTGTGTATTCTTTTTCAGATACTTTTCCATTATAGGTTATTACAAGATATTGAATATAGTTCCCTGTGCTATACAGTAGGTCCTTGTTGTTTATCTATTTTATGTAGAGTAGTGTGTATATGTTAATCCCAAACTCCTAATTTATCCTTCCCCTCCACCTTTTTCCCCTTTGGTAACCATATGTTTGTTTTCTATGTCTGTGAATCTATTTCTGTGTTGTAAATAAGTTCATTTGCATCATTTTTTTAGATTCCACATATAGGTGACATCATATGATATTTGTCTTTCTCTGTCTGACTTACTTAGTATGATAATCTCTAGGTCCATCCATGTTGCTGCAAATGGCATTATTTCATCTTTTTTATGGCTGAGTAATATTTCATTGTGTGTGTGTGTGTATATATATATATATATATGTGTGTGTGTATATATATATATATATATATGTGTGTGTGTGTGTGTATATATATATATATATCACATCTTCTTTATACGTTCATCTGTCAACAGACACTTAGGTTGCTTCCATGTCTTGGCTATTGTGAATAGTGCTGCTATGACATTGGGGTGCATGTATCTTTTCAAATTAGTGTTTTCTCCGAATATATGCCCAGGAGTGGGATTGCTGGATCATATGGCAACTCTATTTTTAGTTTTTAAAGGAACCTCCATACTGTTCTCCATGGGAGATTCCATAATTCTTGATGCAAAACAACTTCAAAATCAGTGCAATTGACTATTTTCTTTTGGAGAGAGGAGCAGATCTTCCCATGGGATCAGCCTCTAGAACTGTTGCTAGTTTTGTTGTATTGATAGTTCTGATTAATCTCTCTCATCATGGTCCATAAATTATTTAAGATGACAAAATAATAATTTTATCCTGTGAACAACTATGTAGTCAACGCTTTAAGTTGTTCTAGTTCTTTCCTTTCTGGATTATGTCCCTTTATGAGGATCTGAAGTCATATTATCTGAGTTATTTATTTTATTTAATTTTCCCGACAACCCCCTATTGCCATCCCTCTTTCTCATATGAGGAATTTGAGTCAGCCTTTCAGAGAGGTCCAGCAACTGGACAACAGCAATACAGTTATAAAGTCATGGAGCCAGAATTTGAACCCAGGCAGACTGACTCCGAACTCCTTGCTCTTAACCTTTATGCTACTAACCTCACCAGATGCCTAAGTCCAAATTATCTACTCCCATATCCTAGCCAATATTTGCAAATAATTTAGAAATGGAGGCTTTCTTTCAGATACATTCTAGGAGGCTATTTTTAAAACACCCTTAAATCATCTTGTTTTCCCCAATATTGATCCTTATTGTCAACATTTAATACAACTTACATTGTACTTGCAGTAAGTACAACTTTTATCTTGGTGACTTGAGGTTCTTGTGTTAATACTACATTTATTTGGTAAACTGAGGTTCTTATATTAATACTACAGTTTAAAAAGCAGCATTTTCCTGTTTTATAAACAAGCTTCAACTTTTCCTTCCTCATCTGTCTGCCTTGTGGTTATATCTAGTAACCATCAATTAACAGTAATGTCAGTAAAACAAGCTTAGCAAAGTGGGGGTAGGAGAAACAGAGTGAAGAACATTATGCCAGGAAGTACTTTAATGCAGGTGGAGCCCTGCCAACTTTTATTATTATAAGAAAACAAAGCAACTTTATTAACCCAACTTACATTATACTTTGGCTTTTATTTTTATTTTGTTTTATTTTTGAGCATGCAATAGAATTCTTTGGGCTTGGATTTTCCTTATTGTTGTCTGCTACTTGCTTCGTATAAAAGGAAGCTTATTTTAGTGGCAAGATATGTATGTCTTTCAATTTGTATTCACTCATTCTTCTCAAATATCTACAAAATTCTCTTATCTATGGTGTTTGAGAAGCAAAAATGCTACTGAAGCAGAACCAATCCAGCATCTTGCTTCCTTTGGTTAGGGCAGAATTTGTTGCAGAAGAAATTGTTTGCTTCTGAGCTGCCCCAGGAGCAACTAAATCCCCTGAAAGGATTATAAATAATGACAATTTTTATGCATAAATTTGCTCCATTACTAGTATCTATTACCAGAAAAATCCAAAACAAAATAAAAAGGAAGCTCCAAGCAATAACAGACTTTGTCATTGAGGTTGCAGACAATAGGAGCTCAGGCCTATCGGGGCCCCTCCACTCCCCCCAGACCCTCTTCATCCCCTCCCTTTGCAGATGCTCACGGGCAGATTGACAGAATTTGGTAGCTATCTGAATATCTAAAGAGAAAAAAAATATATCCAGTAAATGTATGCAGCTTTCTCATCAGGTTTTCTCTGCAGGAAAGAATAAAATGTAGAAACATCTTCATATTTCCATGCTTGAAACACACCCTTAAAGTCTTCATTTGGTATAAATTCAGATTTTGTGTGCCTCTCTCTTTAATGAAAAATCGCAAACCAGGTCTCATCTAAGAATAAAATAAAACATTGGTTGCTCTGCTTTAACATTCTATTATAGAAATTTTCCACTGTTCACACAATCGAGAGAATAGTACATAAAATGAACCCTCATATATCTGTCACCCTGCTTCAATTATCAACATTTTGATAATCTTGTTTCATCTATTCCTGCTGTACTTTTTTCTTGTTTTTTTTTAATTTTTTATTTCATTTTATTTTTATTTATTTATTTTTGGTTGCACTGGGTCTTCGTTGCTGCGTGCGGGCTTTCTCTAGTTGCCGCGTGCAGGCTTTCTCTAGTTGCTGCGAGCGGGGGCTACTCTGTTGTGGTGCGCGGGCTTCTCATTGTGGTGGCTTCTCTTGCTGTGCAGCACGGGCTCTAGGTGCGCGGGCTTCAGTAGTTGTGGCACGCGGGCTCAGCAGTTGTGGCTTGGGCTCTAGAGCGCAGGCTCAGTAGTTATGGCGCACGGGCTTAGTTGCTCCGCGGCATGTGGGATCCTCCCGGAGCAGGGCTCGAACCCGTGTCCCCTGCATTGGCAGGTAGATTCTTAACCACTGTGCCACCAGGGAAGTCCCTCCTGCGGTACTCTTTCTTACTTTCCACCCCACTGCCCAGGTCTCCAATGTAGTATGTTTAAAACAATTCCTAGACATATCATTTCATCAATAAATACTTTAGTTTGTATCTCTAACTGGTAATTGTTTGTTTGTTTACATAACCACTATGGCATTATCATACCTCATGAAATTAATAATAATCCCTTAATAGTTTTTAATGTTTACTTCATAGTCAAAATTTCTCCACTGTCTCAAAGGATAATTGATTTGGTTCAGTGAGGATCTATATCAGTCCCATCAGGAAACAGCAGTCTCAGGTTAGGATAGTTCAAGGAGGGTTTATTTACAAAAGCACTGTGGGGTGTAGGGGAATCACGGAGGCTAGTGCAGTCATCTTTGGCTAGCAGCAGCAGAGCTGTTACCACCGCTAGGTGTGAAGGAATAACGAGGACAATGTCAAGGTTACTAAACCTGGAAGGAAAGAGTCTGTAGAGAAGACCTTGAGAGGAACATTGTCCTTCTATGGAGGGATCCAGCCAGTCCAGGTGACCTCACAGAGAGGAAGTCAGGGGAATAAATCCCCAGACTGCCCACTCTTCCCCTCTCTGATCTCCTGCTGGGGCTTCCCATTGGCCAAACCCAACCAGAAGCCGGAGGGCAAGGGAGCCTAAAGGCACAGTCCATATAGGTCAACTTTCCAGGCCAGAGAGAAGGGTGGAGAGAAAATCTGGAGGAGAAAAGAGAAGATCCCTGGCATAGGATCCAACAAGTCCTACGCACTGGATTTGGTTTTTATGTTTCTTAAGGCTCTTCAATTCTGTAACAGTCCCCACCTTCCTTTTATTTATTTATTCTAACATGCCATTAATGAAGAAACTGAGTTTTTGGTCTTGTAGGATATCCCACATTTGGGATTTTATTGCTTCCCTTTGGTGCTATTAAGTTGTTCCTTTATCCTCTATATAATTTCTATATGACACTGATTCACATATCTACAGATGCATATAAGTGTTATTTATGATTTCTATGTCTTGTAAACTTGGAGTTATATCTAGAAACTTGATTAGATTTAGGTTCAATGACTTTTTTTTAGGCAAGAAGACTTCCTAGGTGGTGCTGGGACTGTCCCATTGCATCACTTCATGAGGCATTTAATGTCTGGTTTCCATCAACCTCTCACCTAACCTTGGCTACACATTAGAATCACCTGTGGAGAATTAAATAGTCACAATGCCAAGGCCACACCCATAGTCATTTAAATCAGAATCACTGGCTGTGTGACATGGGTATTGGCATTTTTTTTAATCCCCTAAGTGATTCCAACGCGCATCCAAAGTTGATAACCTCAGACGTAATGATTTTATTATCCACTAATTATCATTTTTTCTAGACCTGTTATTTCATTTGAATTTGAAAATTGTTAATTTTCTATTCTATTCTATTGATAATTTCTAATTCTATCATTCTTTCTGTATTTATTAGCTATCAAAGAGTACCAAGCATAAGCTTGCACTCAGTAAAGAAGTATAGGTTAAAAAAAAAAAAAAAAGAAGTATCGGTTGATTTGATCTATAGTTCATGTTTAATGACTCTTTTTCATCAAAAAGTTTTATGGAATTTCTCTATTAAAGAGATTCAAGCATTTACAAATGGATTTAAGTAGGATTTTATTATTTCTATCAGATCGATATTTATTTTTACAGATGATAGCTCTCTGGATCATGTCTAAAATTAAAATTTCCCTCAGAAAAATTCTCGCTCTAAAATCTCAACTATATGTGTCTGTTATTTGTTATTCATGATATGTTAGATTTTTCAGTCCCACACACACTAGGACCATGTGATGTAAATACGTAAGTTTTTTTGAAGGAAAACTTACACCAGAGAAGTAGAGAATACACATACCCCGGAAGCTCTCATTACCCCATAGAGAGGTGTACTTAGGCTGATCAGGCTAGGCTGGACAGACAGGGTTCCAAAAGAGAGACCCCCATCTCCAATTGTACCCTACATATTTATTTTTAAAATTGGGAGTAGGGAATCCTCGGGAACCATATAAAAATAGAAGGTTGATGTTTGAGGAAGTGGCCTGGTTAGAAAAGGGGAGCCCCTGGAACTTAGCAACTGGCATTTGTTGAGTTAACTCAGACCTGCTAGGCTACCTCTCTGCTAAACTACCAAAGGAGTGAAGTGCCTTCCAGCTTTGTCTATTTTCTTTTTTTTTTTTTTTAAGATTTCCCAGATTTATTTTATTTTAAATATTTATTTGTTTGTTTGTTTTGGCTGTGCCTTGTCTTAGTTGCGGCTCATGGGATCTTCGTTGCGGCATGGGGGATATTTAGACGCAGCATGAGGACTTCTTAGTTGCATCACGCAGACTCTCAGTTGCAGCACTCATGCGGGATCTAGTTCCCTGACCGGGGATCGAACCCGGGCCCCCTGCATTGGGAGCGTGGAGTATTACCCACTGAACCACCAGGGAAGTCCCCAGATTTGTCTCTTTTCAATATCATACATATATAAGATAAATATAAATATATAGAATTACAATATATAAATATATAAGATTACACTCTGAGCATTTACTAGGTGCCAGTCGATTCAATCAATGATGCTGTTATTTTCCCCAAACACACTTAGAAACCCTCTATCCTTCTTTGATTTCTTTGTCCTCCAAGATCCATTTGGTGTTTCATCTCTTTTAATGCTTATTCATTTGATGTGCACTCACTTATTCCTTTTATTCATCTGTCACTTCATTTACTCAATTATTCAGGAACATTTATGTAATAGACCTTTTTATTATTAATTTTTATTGGAGTATGGTTGCTTTACAATGTTGTGTTAGCCTCCACTGTACAACAAAATGAGTTAGCCATACACGTACAGATATCCCCGCCCTTTTGGACTTCCCTCCCATTTAGGTTACCACAGTGCATTAGGTAGAGTTCCCTGTTCTATACAGTATGTTCCCATCATTTGTGTAATAGACCTTTTGTTGAGGGTGATATGGGTTCCAGTTATGACCAAGGCATAGCCCAAGTAGCTTATAATCTAGATGATGAAATAAGGCAAACCTAATAACCAAAATATAAAAGGTCCCTTCTCTGTCCTTTCTCTCCATCCTCCCCATCCTAGTCCAAGCTTGATTCTCGTCCCTATTTGGCTAGCCCTCCTGCTTTTGTTTTATTTTCCAAACCATGCTGCGTACCTCTTTCAAGTTACTTTCTCCAAAATACTGCATTTCACCCTGTTCACAAAGTAAATGGCTCCTTTTTTTTGCCTACTAAATGAAATACAAGCTTTTAAATTTAGTTTAGCATTCAAACCCCTTCCAGACCTGTTTATTACCAACTTCTACCTCTCTCTTAAATTTTCCCCTTTGAACCCTTCTCCCCAGTGAGCTTTTCTGCCAAGTCATCTACACCCCAAATCCATGAAGCCTTCCCCACCTGTCCTATCTTCCTTTGAACAGCTAAAGTAATTATTAACTGTACCTCTGATTTTATCATCATCGTGTCCTATCTTATATTTTTAATAACCTTTTCATATGTTGATATCTCACATCCCCTACTAGAGTATAATCTCCTTGACATCAGGAATTGTGTCTTATACTTCTTTTTTTCTCAATACTTAACAGTATTAAATGAAAGGGTGCTCAATAAAAGGGTGTTGATGAAGATGAGAATATTGGGAAACTCTTGGAATATGGGGGTAGTTAAAGCATTATATCAAGAATGATATGGTTTTTCAACATTTCAATGGATTCTTTTTCTCTTATCATTAAACTAGAGTATATCCAGGTCTCTCCATCTTAAAGATGGAGATTAAAGATTTCCTATGTGCCAGTAGGTAACTGCGTCTCTCTCTCTCTCTCTCTCTCTCTCCCTCTCTCCCCCTCTCCCTCTCCTCCCCCCCTTTCTCTCTCTCTTCATCCCTCCCTCCCTCCCTCTCTCTCTTTCCCTTCACAGCCAGACTTCCTAAATGAATAGCCTACACTTGCTGCCTCTGCTTTTTCACCTCCCATTCACTTCCTCAACCCACTGCCATCTGGCTTCCTCCACCACTATACCAAAAATCTCCTGGCAGAGGTCACCTAGCACCTCATAGATGCCAACTCAGATGGACAGTTTCCAGTTCTTTTTGCATCTCATCTCCATAGCATTTGATGCTGTTTCCTCCTACCTCATTTGGGAAACTCTCCTTTACTTTGGGTTTTTAGACCACACTTACCACAGTTTTCCAGTACCTCTCTCTATTTCTTCTCTAGTTCCATCATGGGCTTCTTTTTCCCGAGTCATCCCTTGAATGTTATTGTAGACCAGGTTCCATCCTTGCCTGTCTTAATTTTGGTTCTCCCAGAAGCAGACCCTGAGACAAGGATTTACATGCACATCATTTACTGAGGAGATGATCCCAGGAGGGGAGTGGGGAAGTGAGGCAGGTAAGGGAAAGAAGCCAATAAAGCATGTAATATCAAGCCAGTTACCACTGTGGGCAACTGGAGCATAATCCCACTGTAGAACACATGCTTCAGAATTATCCTGCTTTTGGAGCCACCAAGCTTATGAGTTGTTGGTTGAGGGCTATTTTAATTCCCTGGCACTACTCACCTGTCCTCAGGCAAAGAGTCGCAGGTGCCATAGTTGGAAGTCAGACTGCTATGCACAGAATGTTAAGGGCTGAGGGATATGATTGGGGCACCAACAACATCAGCCATCTTCTTTCTTCACCTTAACCATTACTCTCATCAATGATAATAAAATTAACAATGATAATAGCTAACATTTATGTACTAGGTTGGATGTTTTACCTATGTTAGCTCATTTAATCCTTACAACAGCTCTATGAAATACCATTATCATCCCTATTTTATTGAGGAGGAAACTGAAAATCACAGGGGCTAAATTGTCCAAGGTTCTGATATCTCTGCACTTATTTACAACCTATATTGCTCCAAGCTCTAACTAGTATTGCCATTTGCCAACTGGATGTCCTCACCAGGTTTCTATCGGCATCCCAAATGCAACACATTCCAAATGAACCTATCAGAAATTCTGAAGAAGCCTTGACACATTATGATTCTTCTTAACTTTTTCCTTTTTGACAGCTTTTTGGCTCTTCACTTAAAGAATAATTTTTATCTTAAAATGAGTATTTTTAAAGTATTTTTTTTATCTAAAAATAAGGGATCATTATAAGGATTTGGGAAAATATGGGGAAGTATAAAGATTGCAATAAAATTCTCCATAGCTGTGCCACACAGTTGATACTGTGGGCATCTCCTTTTGCCCAACTGTCTATATATTTTTAAGATGTCTGAGAATATACTCTGTGTGTATAAATTTGCATATTGCTTTTTACATTATAAGCATTTTCCCATGCCATTAAAAAATCCTTATAAACATATTTTAAAGGCTACATAATGTTCCTGACATATAGATATACCAAATTTGCTTAACTCTTCCCTTGTTATTGAACATTTGTATTGCTTCCTTTCTTTACTCCTATGACAGCTGCTGAAATCAGTATTTCTATACCTAAGTCTTTATCTGCATTTTGGATTATTTCCGGAAGAGGAATCATTTTTAAGGGCAATAACATTTTTAGGGTTTTAATATGTACTGCTTTCCAGAAAGTCTGTACCAATTCACACTCATACGAAGAGAATGCAAGAGTGTCTTCCACCACACCCTTGCTGGCAATGAGTACTTTCATCCCTTTATAAACTTGTTAAATCTATAAGAGAAAACTACTTATTGGTTCCACATTCATTACCTCAGTTTCCAATGAGGTTAAATTTTTTTCACCTGTTTGCTGACCATTTATGTTTCCTTTTTGTAAACATTGTTGGCCAATTTTTCTACTGGTCATTGTGGTATTTCTTATCACTTTTACAAATTAGTGATAAGTCTTTATTATATTTATGGAAAAATTCCCATCTTGCCATTTGTCCTTTCAATTTTTTACATAACGGTTTAAATGATGTAGCAGAGTAGCTCCCTTGATGCAGTCTTTTGAAAGTCAGCCCTCTACAGGAGGGGTTTTAAAAAAGAAAAAAAAAGATTTAACTATTTTCTGAAGTCAAATCTAACCTTTCTCTTTGAGATTATTCTGATTACATTTGAGCTTTGACAGTCTTTTCCCATCCAAAGATTAGGTAAATAGTCACCTATATTTTCTTCTAGTATTTTATGGTTTGTATTTCTGTATTACATTTCTTTTAAATCCAATAAAGTATTACATGAAACTGATTTCCCCACTCCCCCAAATGCAGTACCTGCTAGTCAACTTTTCATTTATTGAGTTCTTATCCCCATTGTTATATGATATCTCCTTTGTAATGGATCACATTGTTTCAATTGCTGAAGCTTTGCAATAGATTTTAATATCTGTCATAGGAGGAGTACTATAATCCTTCCCCGCCCCCAATATTTTCTCAGCTATTCTCATCTATTTATTATTCCATATGAAATTTAGAATCATTTTATTATCAGGTTACAAAAAATTCCAGTGTGTATTTATTGTAATTACATCAAATATAAATATTAGAGAAGAATGGATCTATTTAAAATATTTAGTGTTTCCATCCATTAAGATGATGAATGATCTCTCAATTCATTAATGTCTTCTCTTGTATGTCACACAAGCTCCTAAACTTTTCTTATTAAGTTTATGTTAGTGTTTATGTTCTTTTTCCTATTTCGAGTGTATTCTTTTGTTTCACAATCTCTTATGACTGGTTATTTCTGTTATAGAGTAGATCTATTTATTTTTGTACATTTGTTTGTTTATCTAGCCACTATGATGAAATCTCATTAATTATCATAATTTTTAGTCGATTCTTTTGGGTTTCTTCCTTTTTTTCATATCTACTTCTACTACTTTTGTTTTTGCTGTTTGGGGTTTTTGCTTTTGTTTTGGTTTGGTTTTCCAGAACTTCTAAAACAATGTTGAATAATAATTCTTTTGGTGTATCACAATTACTTAGGTATTTACTGCTATACTGGGATTAATATTATTATTAATTCTATGCTAGTTTTTCTTTCTTTTTTAAAGCTATTTTTTAAATCAGAGGTGGCTATTGAATTATCAACTCCCTTTTCAACATCTATTACAGTAATAATATGATTTTTCTTGTCTGTCATCCTGATATGATGCATTATATTAATATATTTGCTAATATTATATTGTCCTTATATCCCTGGGATAACGTTACTTGGTGAGTTATTCTTTTAATATGCCATCAGATTTGATTTGCTGCTGTATTATTTTATTGCATTACATTCATACTGAGATTAGACTACAATTTTTGTTTTTGAGGGTTTTTTGTCAGATTTTAGTTTTAATTTAATGCTAACTTCATAAAATAAGTTTAGTAATAAAAATGGATGGGAAAGGTTCTCATCCTTTTTTTTCTGTTCATGAACAGTTTATATAGCATGAAAATGATGTGTTTCTTGCTGCATAGAAAGAACTCACCAGTAAAGCCATATGGCAAGGATAAATTTTTGTTATAATTATGAATATAGATAACCTACGTTGACAAGCAATTTAGGAAGAAATTAATTATTAATCATTAATTGTGCAACATTGATATTGTGCTTTCTTCATTTCTAAAGTACTCTTACATATGCTACCTCCAGTCATTCATTCCCCCATTCAAAGAAACCTTTATTGAACGCCTTCCTGAGCTAGATAGAATAGTTGATGCTGCAGATAAAAAGTGAATTGCCTGTGGTCCTTGATTTGGGGAATTCTTTAGCTAAGTGAGACAGACATGTCAACCAATAAGTCTAATAAAATATGACAACTATTTTAATAGAGACATGTTTACTCACATTATCCTTGGTCCACTTATACTAGCATCATTATGCCCTTTATACAGGTGAGGCAACATTCCAGGTCAGTGGATTCGTATTTGAATACCTCCAGTGACCAATAATTCAGTATCTCCTGAGGAAAACACACTTATCTTTGGACCAGTCTAATAGTTGGTGTGTTATTCCATATGTCTTCTACGGAATAGCAGAAGACATGGTTTAGCTTCTCCCAAACCATGTTTCTAGCCCTCAGAACCATACAAAGAGTCTGATTCCTTTTACACAGAATGGTTCTTCAGATTTTTTTTTAAATACTTATTTACTTATTTATTTATTTGGCTGTACCAGGTCTTAGTTGCAGCATGCAGGATCTTTCGTTGCAGCATGTGGGACCTTCCTTGTGCCATATGGGATCTAGTTCCCTGACCAGGGCTCGAACCCTGGTCCCCTGCATTGGGAGAACGGAGTCTTAGCCACTGGACCACCAGCAAAGTCCCAGTTCTTCAGATTTTTAAAGACTGTTATAACCATACCCTCCCCCCACTGTAAGTCCTTTTAACCAAGACAAAAATAAATCTTCAGTTCTTTCAACCTGTATACAACACAGTCCTGAATAATTATCATCTTGGCCCCTTTCCTCTGTATGTACCTCAGTTTGTGTTGTTTCAGAATTCTGCCCAATACTCTACATATGCTCTGACAAAAACAGGGTATAGAATAAATACTACCTTTTTCATTCAGATATTACACTTATTAATGTAGTACCAAGTCAACTTGGTTTCTTTGGTGGTATGACTGTCAACTGACATTGAAGCTGTTAGCCACTGAAAACTTGAGGTTTTTTACACATATGCTCCTGAGTCATATTCCCTTCACCCTGAACTTGAACAGTTGTTTCTTGGTACTCATACCTGATACCTGTCACTTTTCCCTGTCAAATTTGATTTTAGTTGTTTAAAATCATTACTTAATTATTAGAAGATTTTTTTGGATCCTGAATCTGCTATTGATTAGCTAATCTTTCTAGCTTCACTGATACATAAATATGATGATCCTGGCTCTGCAAGTCATGATAAGAATACCAGATATAAGAACACTAAGGACTGAGTCCCATGCCATAACAGGAACCACTTGTCATGCTGGCATTGATCCATTAATTAACACTTGCTAAGTATAGTCATTGACAAAGTTACTTTATTATGTGATATATATTATGTGTATATATATTGTATATACAGTTCTTGCACTTGGCTCACACATCTCCATCTTGTTCACAGTTGCATATAAGACCTGTCGAATGTCTCTGGCACTGAGATCATTGCTTACTAAGAGAAATTAAAACATACATCCATACAGAATTTGTACATGAATGTTCATACAGCTTTATTCATAACACCTCAAAATGAAAAACAACCCCAAATGTTCATCAACAGGTGAATAGATAAACAAAATGTGGTATAGCTACACAATGGAATATGACTTGCAATAAAAGTAACATCCAACAGCATGGATAAATTTCAAAAACAATACAGTGAGTGACAGAAGCCTGACACAAAAATTTATATACTATATGTTTACATTTATATGAAATTCTAGAAAATTGAAACTAATCTGTAGTAACAGAAAGCAGATTAGTGTTTGCCTGGCACCAGGAATTAGAAGGGGTTTGACTGCAAAGGGACACAGAGGAACTTTTGGGGGTGATGGAATGTTCTGTATCTTGATCATGGTGATGGCTACATGGGTGTACACATTTGTCAAAATTCATCAGACTACACACTTTAAATGGGTGCAGTTTATTTTTTGTAAATTACACCTCAGTAAAGATGATCCTGGGAATTCCCGGGCTTTCCAGTGGTTAGGACTCCACACTCTCACTGCCGAGGGCCCCCGTTCAATCCCTGGTCGGGGAACTAAGATCCCACAAGCCCCGCAGCACAGACAAAAAAAAAAAAAAACGATGATCCTTTAAAAAATAATATTGCTTATTGCATTTCCTGGATTATCATAATCATCTAATAATTTGATTAAAGAAAAAATTAAATTAGTCTCATTCTTCATGAACCCCTGCTGGGTCCTAGAGACTGCTACATCATTTCCTAAGTACATGTAAATTATTCTTTTAATATGTTCTAGAACGTTTCTGAAAATCAATATCAAGTTCACCCAGCCATACTATGTGAAAGCTATCTTCTTCCCCCCTTTGAAAATGGGAATTCTACTTCCCTGTCTCAGTTTTCTGTGACTTTTTATATTGCCAGCTCCCACAAAGAAATAATGATTCTGTCACCTCATTTGCATGCTCTCTTAGTTCCCTGGGATGTAATTCACCCAAATCAGGAGATTTAAAACTTGTTTGGAAATATTTAGTGCTCTTTCATCTTGGGCTTCCTTTGCAAGGAGACTTTTGAGTTGGAGATACTGTGGGAGAATTTAGGCTGCAGTTTAAGGAGCCGCTCGCCGCTTATGAGCCATTATGTTAGCCTCTGTCAGGATGTCTGGCTCCAAGTCTGGTGCGGGCAATGTCTGAGGAGCTCTCTTTGTGAGAGCACCGCAATTTCCTGCCTGAGAGTTCAGTATTGATCTGGCTCAAACCACTAACGGATTTTTACTCTCCTTCACTTCTTTGGTGGCAGGAGACAAGGTTACTGATGCCTTTATACTGTGTTGATTTCATATATTCACGTGGAATAAATGCATGTATAATGCATGTCATGCTTGGCATTCTATGTTAATGTTACTGAGAATATGTTTCCTCTCTGTTTCTGCAAAAACATTTGAGCCTGGAGGAGAAGAGAGAGTGAGGCGACAGTCTGCATTCTGAGCTGACAGCCTCTAGCCTCTATTTCATCCAGTCCTTCCTGGCCCATTGTAGGTCAAGTTACAGATCAGAAGGGAATGCTGGTACATCTGTGACAGGGAGCTATGGGCCAAAGGGTAAGAGTTGGAAACCCTGGTAGGTGAGGAGCCCTGTGCCCTCCCTCTTCAGAGCACAGGATAGTAGACAGAAAAGTGGGCCTGGAAAAGTAAACAGTGGATGGAAGAAATGCTTTGTGCTTTGATAGGCATGCCTTTGGAACTGTGGCTTTGACCTTGATGTCCATGGATCACATGATAAAGAGGAGTACTTACCAAAAACTCACCAAAACAGAATAGCCCTTCTTAAAGGGCTCTGGGTACTTCTGTAAGAGAGCTTATTTATACCACTAGAATACGATAACCCTAACAACAATCCTCCAAAATCCTCAAAGCCTGAAGTACACTGGAAACAAAGGAAGATCACTGTGGCTCCTATGTCAGATTTAGAGATGTTTTCTTTCTGAATTTGGAAAGTCAGAATCACCAAGCACTGTGAGTGTTAGAATCAGTTGAGGGTTGGAAGAAATGTTTAGATTAATCTAATCTATCCTTCCACCTAAAGCAATATCTCTGACAGATGATCACCACGCCCCAGATAGATATTTAATGCACAGGAACTCAATTCTTACGAGGCTGCTCACTTCCTTGCTGGAACACTTCTTTATCACTCTGAACTGAATGCCCTCCCTGGGTAAGTTGTATTCAGCGCTCTTACTTCTGACCTTTGAAGCCATATAGAATAAAACGGTATTCTTTTGAGTCTGAGAGTCATTTAAATATCTGAAGACAGTGATCATGTTTCCCATTAGTTACAGCCTCCCTACTTTAAACATCCCTAGTTCCTTCAATCATTGCTCCTTGATACAGTTTGCAGATCCTGCCCTGGATGCATTTAAAATAACCAATACAACTCTTAAAGTATGATCCAACCCTTAAACACAGTGTGACTCATTGGCGTGACAGGCACACGGAACACATACTGTACGACACTTCCATTAGAGCAGCTTAACAGTGTTTAGCTTATAGCTGACAGCAAATAGCTGCTCTGGCATAATTGTTCTTTACTGTGGAAGGGTTGTGGAGTTCACGACCCAGAGACACAACTCCTTAGTCACGGGAGCCTTTGCTAAGACTATTCAAAATTACCAATCTATTTTAATCTTTTAACAATGATACCGTCAAAGAATGTTCCTTAAAATGCATAGCGAACCATCTCCTGAAATGTGATGTAGAATAAGATTACTTTAATTAAAATATAAAAATATAAGGAATTTAGAAATAGTGAAATTATATCTACCTAAGCAGATAAGTAAGGTTGCCCGTATATTTGAGTACAGAACATGTTGCTGGGGATCAAAGCCCTGGGGGCATTTCAAAGCTCATGTTAACTTTTTTGTTTCCCTGGACAACATTCCTCTTTCCATTCGTTGTGATTCTCAAAAACTGCATGGAAGCTGATGGGGGATGTTTGTTCTCTTAAGTTGGGCACTATATTATGTCATAATATTTGTTAGAAGCAGTTTTGTTAGAAATGAAGGTCTGTATTATTTGCTGAAAGTTCTGGACTTCAGAGTAGCTGGGCCCATTTGGGGTTCAGCACATTTCTCATCTTCAGCTAAACATGTTCTGCATGGCATCGCGACACACAGAGATGAGACGCCGTGGGGTAGATGCTGTGGTCCTTTCATTATGTCTCATTATGTAGTTGACTTCACACTACATGAGAATGTGACCTAGAGGGTGAGTTACTTCGCTTTATCTAAGTCTTCTCTTGTTTATGGGCGGCTGATCATTTTCTTCTCCTCTTTGAAATCATGAGAGTGTGCCTGCGGGGGTCTGTGTGCTGGGCTTTCTAATGTAGGGGAATGGAGGAAAGGGATTTTTGAAAACATGATTCTATTTAATCTTTAAATAGCCCTCTCATGTAGACGTGAGAAATGTAGTCTTGACAAAACAAAAGCAAAGTGATCCATTCAAAGTCATAGTTGATAACAGGTAAAGCTAATATTCAAATACACATGTTCCAGAGAATAATTCCCTGGAGGGCCAGTGGTTAGGATTCTGGGCTTTCACTGCCAGGGGCCCAGGTTCAATCCCTGCTTGGGGAACTAAATCCTGCAAGCTGCACGGCGTGGCCAAAAAAAAAAAAAAAGTTCCAGAATCTAAAGCTTTAATTCTAGATGCTATGCGTTATGCTGCTCTGCGTGTCTCCCAAGAGTTGTAGAGGAAGAGTCCAAGTGTTCTTTTGCCCCTCCAAATTTGTGGACATAAAGACAGATATTGTCTTAACTTTTTCACAGGATACATAGTGATGGCTGTGCATCCATTCTCCCTGCTTATTCTACTGATACTGATGGCTACCAACCCATTCATGATTTCTACTGATAGGAGCCTGTTATTGTTCAAGGCTGCACTGTGTCCCCAGACTCCTTTACAGCTAGTGTCCATGTGATCCATTTTTGTCCAGTGAAATGTGAGCAGATGTCAAGTGGGTGAGGCTTCCCCAAGAGCAATCGCTCTCCTGATAGAAAGGGGGACACTACAAAGGGGCAAACTCAGTGTCTTTCCCTTCACCCTTCTCCTTCTTCCTCTCTGGGATGTGGGCATGATGTGCTGGTGGAGCAGCCATCTTGCAACCTTTGAGATGATAGCCATAGCCCAAAGATGGCAGAATAGAAAGATGAAAGTAACCTGTGTCCCTGGTGGCATCTTGTACTGCTACTTCTAGAATTCTGATTTTCCATACATTAGAAAAAGTTACTATTACATACAGACCAATGTAGTCCTAACTGATACATTGATTTTCTCCTTACTTCCCTTCCATTTGTCTACAAGCCCCAGACCATGGTTAAGAAGAGGGTATTTGAAGCCTTAATTTGGGAATTCATATCAGAGTTGTTCATAGGATACTGTGAATTAAGATGCTTCTCCTCTACCACCCCCAAACCAAAATTTCATTGTACTTCCCACCACCCCCAATGCTGTGGGTGACCACATGCCTGAACTGGGGGAAAGCAAAATGGGATGAGGGGTGAAGAGAGAGAGGTAGGTTCTTGCACTCCTAATTATCAAGCAAGGATGGTGTGTCCAGAGCCCAGGGTTGAATGCCCTGAAGTCTTCTATATTTCATCTGTATTGAATTTTAGAAGAAAAAGGTATGTAATATGATTTGCTTCAAAATTTCGTTTCTATGGCACTATCCCTGGATATCTTGGTGCATTTTTTTTCAGGTGGAACTATTTAAGTCAAATTTATTTTAGTGTCCCTCAATTCTAAGAAGAATAAGCATATCCTATTTTAAACCACAGGGGAATTGTCACATTAAAATGAATGTAGAATATGTAGAATAAATCCACAAAAATAGATCAGAATAAAGCTTCCTGAGTGCCTCTTATCCAGTATGACCCTCCTATGAGGGGGAATATTTATTCAGCACATTTGTATACCCAGAGGGGATATTTACATGCCTGTAAACAAGAAAATGCTATAAGAGATGAGTAATTGTTAAAGTAGCATCTGAAAGTAAAGAGTTATTCATTATGGTCTTTTAAAATGTTTTCTTGCGTTAAGGACTAAAGATGAGCAAATGAAACACTGAAGCATGTCTTCTTTGCAAATTAAGATCAAAATTGCTGCATTATCCTTGGTTGCACTTATATCACAATGATAAAGGAAGTTAATGAAATATTCTGTGTGAAGACGAAGGAGAAAAGGAAATTACAGAAAGTGGGCTTGTACTTTTTTTTTTCTTTTTTTGAGCTATAATTTAGAAGACAACTGGGAGTAATGAACAGCTCAGTGGCATAAAGTTGGTCTGCCATGTGTCACCCATTTGGGCATGATGTGGCTAAATGAACTCACCCATGAGCCTGAATGTCAAGGGAGGGGGACAGAGAAGAGAGATGGTGAGGGTACATACCAGAAGTATTAGCCATCTGTGTTTCTGTCCATTTGGAGAATCTATTTTCAGGACCCCAATCAGGAAGTCTCTCTTTCCTCAAACAGGAATGAAATAAAATACTCTCTTCTCTGCCATTTGAGCAGAGCATATGCTGAATACACAGTGGCAGGAAACCCTGGGAGAGCACAGCGAGTTGGCCTAGGGGATTCAGTCTCCTCTCTTGTCTCCCATTACTTCCTGTCATCATTTTAACTTACTCAACTCTCACCCACCCTTAAATTAATAAACAGATCCATTGCTGTGACTTTGCATTCAGCCCCAGCTGCCCCTTGTCTCTTTTCTCCCCTTAACAATGAAACAATTTTTCATTTACTATAAAATTAATACAAAAAGAAGGAAATCCTCCCATTTGCGACAACATGGATGGACCTTGAGGGCATTATGCTAAGTGACATAAGCCAGAAAGAGAAAGACAGATACCGCATGGCATCACTTATACATGCAATCTAAAACAAGCAAACAAACAAAAAAATCAAACTCATAGAAACAGAGAATAGAAAAGTGGCTGCCAGGGCCTGGAGGGTGGGGGAAATAGGGAAAGGTTGGCCAAAGGTCAAAGGGTACAAACTTTCAGCTATAAGATGAATAAGGTCTGAGGATCTAATGTAAAATATGGTGACTATAGTTGATAACACTGTATTTTCTAATTGAAATTCACTGAGAGTAGAACTTAAATATTCTCACCAAAAATAGAAAAAAAGATAAATGTGTGAGGTCATGAACGTGTTAACTAGATGTAGGGAATCCTTCCACAATGGATTCATACGTCAAATCACCATGATATATACTTTAAATATCTTACAATTTTATGTGTCGATTTTCCCTCAGTGAAGCTGAATTTTTTAAAAAAACCAAACAATTTTTTTTTTTAAAAAGCAATACAATTGTACTATAGGTTTGCAAGATGGTACCACTGGGGGAGCTAGGTAAAGGGCACAGGGGAAATCTCTATTATTTCTTACAATGCATGTGAGTCTACATTTATCTCAAAATGACAAGTTTAATTTTTAAAAAGAAGGTATGTGCTTGATACAAAAAAACTTAAACGCTACCTCGTTCTAGAGTATATACAGTCCTGCTGCCACTGGCATGTTTTACCTACATCAAAGAATAACTCAGAGATATTTAATTCTTTTGTATGCAAGTTGTTTCCTTACATGTGAGAGACTCAGTTGGTAGACTGAATTAAAGAAGGCCAAAACAGGATTTATAAAAGGCTGGAGAGAGGGGGAGGGAAAACCTGAAGATATTCTGGAAATAGGGAATCTCCTTTGCACATTTATGGGGTAAACTGATTGGCTGACAGCTAACGGAGCAGTCACTCTGGGCATCTGGCCTTGGTAAGGGCTTCAAAGAAAACAATTTCATTTGTTTTTGGATTCTCCATCACATTTTGAGGGTCTAGCTGGGGAGCACCCAAGTCGGGTTTTCTAGGTCTGCCCATGGCCTTTCACCGGCACCTGAACCAAAGTTAGGCCCATTCTGCACCATTGTGCACAATAGAATCTCTCCCCAGCATGGAAGAGCAGGCCAGGGCTGGCTTTGGAATCAGGAGTAACACTTGGATTGCAGCTTGACTCCACCATCCATTCATCGAGAGGCTCGGCCAAATCGACCTCTCTGAGGCTCTATTTCCCCACCTCTAAAAGAAACACAGTATTGTTGTGAGAGTTGAATGATAGCATAATGATGGGTCAAGTCCTCTACATGTGCTATGTATTTCTCCTGCTGTCATCTGTGCATTCAGTATGAGAGATATAAAAACACATAGGGTCAATTTCTGCTTGTTCTTCCCACAAGGAAGTTGTAAAGTTAACATAACTTCTACCTGTTTAATATAGGCCCCATAATTTGATCTGTATTATCGATTACAAAGAGCTTTCAGTGGCTGTTTTAAACCCTGGCTGAAGAGGATATTACTTTCACAAGTTTTTTTTTTTTTTCTGAAAACACCATGCATCATTTTTTTAAAAGGAAGCAAAAAAGAAACCTGCTTCTCCAAGCCTCGAGACCTTTGACCCTCAGGCGAGAGCTACCATCATAGGCACCAGCTGGGTGTCTGGGCCCTGTTGGCACAGCTGACAAAATGTCAGTGCCCGTCATTTCTTCTGGGAGCTCTTGAGAGCTGATTGAGCAGATAGCTCAGTCTTTTCCAGAAACAGTTCTCCCCTACTGCTTTATTGATCCCTGCCAGGTACCTCATTTTTGATCCTTTAGCTTGATGTGGCCAATTCTCCGTTGAGTTACAGCGGAGGACTGTGGTATTAAATTGTCCAGCTGGAAACACTCCCAGTCCCACTCCCATCACCTCCCCATTTTGTTTTGAGCTGGCTCTGAAACAGCTCTCAAAAATGAAGAATTGTCTGTGTCGTATAGATAACACTTCTTTAATTCCTGGTGTCTCAAGATTAAATTAGCTATTTTGATGGGCTCATATTCTGAGAACACTGTGTTTTTGAAAACCAACCTTTTATCATGCTGGGAGCCATTTGAAAGCTTTGAGTGAATCTTTGCCAGACCTAAGTATTGATCTTTGTGGCAGGAGGTAGAGAAAGAAACGTAGCAGACAGGGCAAACGAATAGGAATTAAAAGGTTAGAGAACACCACTGAGTTCCTCTGTGTGAGGAAAGTGCTGTTGTCAGGAGCAAATTGGGCCAGGGGATGGATACAGGAACATCCTGGGCTTCGATGATTTTCTTAAAAGCAGCCCTAATGATTCTCAGTGACCACCAGGGAAGGAACCTTATAAACATCAGAAAAAAATTCTTCTTACCATCTTCAGTTGACAGTAATCCTCCCTCTGAACTAAGTTTTTGTCTTCAAAGGTTGATTTAGTTTAGGGTGATCAGCTCATTTGACGCTTTGGTCAATGATGTCACGATCTGCATTGTGTTATTGGGGCATCTTAATAATATTTCCCTCAGTAACAGTTAACAATGATGATAGTCTAGAATAAGGGCCAGCAAACAATGGCCCACCACCTGTTTTTGTACAGTGCCATCAGCTACACTTTCAAATGGTTGTGGAAAAATCAAAAGAAGAATAATATCTTTTGTGCCATGAGAAAATTATATGAAATTCAAATTTCAGTGTTCATAAAGTATTATTGGGACACAGCCATGCTTGTTCACTTACATGTTGTCTGTGGCTACTATCACACTACAACAGCAGAGTTGAGTAGTTGTATCAGAGGTCATATGGCCCACAAAGTCTGAAATATTTACTATCTGGCCTTTCACAGAAAAATATTTCCTTCCCTTGCTCCACATCAGTGCTGCCCAATAAAACTTTCTGCAGTGAAGTGTGGAAGTGTTCCATAACTTTTACTGTCTAATCCAGTAGGCACTAGCCATGTGTGGCTAGTTAAATTTAAACTAATTAAAATTCAGTAAAATCTAAAATTTATTTCCTCAGTTGCTCTAGCCACATTTCAGTGCTCAATGGCCACATATGGCTAATGGCTACCATATTGAACCGCACAAGTTGAGGATAATAAATAATCTCTATCAAGGAGCTCCATTGTTCCGTAGAATATATAGACCTCTTTCATTGCTTCTTCCTCTTTTTGCTAACTTTTTAGGGGTCACTTCTCTGCTTCATTTTACAATCAGAGGACAGTAGCTTTCTTAGCTTGGTTACTTCTGTTCAGCAGACCTAAGACAAGGATTTGGTTGCGTGTGGTTTATATGGAAGGCGATCCCAGAAAGCATCAGTAGGGGTGTGGGGAAGTGAGATAGAGAAGGGAAGAAAGCCAATTAGTGGTGTGTTAGCAATCCAGTCGCCAAAGTGGACAACCGGAACTCAATCCTACGGGGAAACTCTAGGAGATGGTGCAGAATATGCCTCAGAATTATTCCACCTGAGGGTTAAGGAAGCTGGGGCACTTATCTACCAATTCCCCCATTAGTTGTTGGTTGAAGGCTACTTCTGGGGGCATCAGCTCCTCAGCACTGCAGACTGAGTATGCTTTACAACCATAAAACTTGCCCTCAGGCAGAGAGTCACAGGTGTTCACAGTAAATAGCCCACAGTAAACAGCAGTATTGCCAAGGAGGTATGGGCAGGGCACCGATAGCATCTGCTACAGTAAGGCACGGAAGGGCATAGCACAGGAAACTCAAAGTATGGCTCTGCTCCTCTGTAATAGCTTTGGTAAAAGGCTGGTGATAGTCGTTAGATAAAGTTAGTGGCTAAAATTGAGACTTGGGTGTATCTGTAAATGACTAGTGTTCTTTACACTGAAATGTGCCTGTAGTAGCACCACCTGACCATGCTCTTTGAGCTCATGGCAACCAGCATTGCTGCCACATGTCCTGCTGTGACCACATGGAAATATCCCTACTGGCCAGCCCATGTTCTTGAACATTGGTTGACAATTGAGCATTGTTTTAGGATCATGCCAGAGGCCAGTACAATATTACATGTACAATATTAGATGACTGACCCAAGAGGGCTAGGTGGAAAGTGGGAACTGAGAAATTAAAAAGTGGTCAAGAAGCCAGGAACACCATGAAGATGGATCGACCAATCTAGGTGGCCTTGAGAAGTTCCAAAGGTGCTGCAGATGCCTTGTATAGCTTCTGATGCGGTTCTTATGGGCTGGCTTCAACATGCTGGCACCCTGAAGCAGGACAGATGAATGATTCTGAATATGACAATTCAGAACAGCAGTACCCAGCTTGTAATTGATGACAAGAAACAGAGAAATATACTATATACCAAAAAGTCTCTGGGAATTCAATACCAAACCTCAGTGCTAAATATTGGCCTAATTTTGGAGGAGATCAGTCAGGTCATATGTTTCTAATTATGTAGGGTTTTCAAAACTTTTAAAAAATATACGTTTTTCAAACTTTCCAAATACAGGCTGTTGCAATTGGGAATCAAATTTTTAAAAAATTTAAGGCGTTAACCTCCCTTTCTTCCTGCATCTCTGTAATTGGGAGAAATGGGGTCACCTTTTGTCTTTCTTTCTGGCATGTTTGTGTGCTCAAAGGAACTCTGCCCAGTCTCCAGGTGCTTAGGCTTTGGGCCTAGCATGTGTCTGAAATCCCTTCTTTCTGGGGA
Organism: Balaenoptera borealis; assembly: GCF_965194805.1. Taxonomy (NCBI): domain Eukaryota; kingdom Metazoa; phylum Chordata; class Mammalia; order Artiodactyla; family Balaenopteridae; genus Balaenoptera; species Balaenoptera borealis. The sequence goes on along the minus strand of NC_138881.1, from coordinate 17,520,365 downwards.
GTCAGAAGGACTAAGTCTTTAAAACTATGTTATCACAGAGGAAAACTAGAAAAAAAATCTAAACAGGTCATCAAGTAGATGTGAATAATAATTTTGACAGCTATATAAAAATGTCTCTTCTATTAGGTTGAATTCCATACTAGTTAAGTTAAAGCTAGCTGTTATAATAGGTAAACCCTATAATCTTGGTGGTTTAACAAAACAAGTTTATTTCTTGATCATAAAAAGTACAGTTGGTGCAGGGAGTTGGGGCTAGGGGCCTCTGTGTTCTCTCAGTATTTGGGAACTCAGGCAGAAGAAGAATCTAAAATCTTTAAAACATGGCTTCCAAGATTACTCTGAGCATCAATTCAGTCAGCAGATGGTAGGGAGGGGTGAGATAGAGGGAGAGAGAGTAAGAGAGATTGCTTGCACAGGAGGAGTTAAATGGCCCAGGCCTGGAAGTGGCATATGTGGCTTTTCTACCCATATTGCACTGGCCAGAACTCAGTCATGTGGCACGACCTAATCACAGGGGAGGCTGGGAAATGTAGTCCAGTAAAGGGCCAGGGGGAAAAGAAGAGGGTTTGTTGAATAGCCAGTCAATTTCTGCCACACAAGGTCTATCTCTTTTCTTCTTCCCCCTTGACCTTTCTCTACCACAACTGAGGTATGGAAAAGCCCTTATGCCTGCCCCCCCTGGTTGGGGCAGTGTGTCCCCAGTGGATCCCTTCAAAATCCAAGTTCTAATCTCTTTGCCTTTTCTCTTGCTTTTTAAATTCTGCTAATCTCTCTGGTTTCTGGGAAGAGCCTGAGGACAGGCCAATGGTGAGGAGCGGAAGGTAAAAGCCACGAATTCTAACCGTGGCACTCTCACCAGAGCCATTGCTGGATCCCTGGCATCACACCCAAAGGTACAGATTCTTGTGGGCCCAAGACCTCAAGCCTGTAGTGATGTGTACTTCCTGCTCCCAACATCCTTGAAAGGACTGGAGGTTTTGTCTGAAGTGACCTGCTCCATTGATAATGCACCCTGTCTTCCAGGGATGGGAAGAGGATCCATTCTTCAGAGGGCACAAACAGCAAATTCTTTTTTCGTCTCCTATGAAACAGAGTAGGAGTGCTGTAAATGCCAAGCAGTATGGATTTTTTAGAATGATGAGTCACTGCTTCTGATTTTTGCAAGGCAGTTATTCATCCAGTCTGAATCTCTTCAAGATGAGCCATTAAGTCTGTTATATAGACAAAGAGCATGGCTGAGATCGCCAAAAGATTGATTTAGGTCAAATAGTAAAGCTGGGGCAAATAACTTTTAGAAATAGTGCATCTGTTTTGAAAAAAGAATTGAAATTCAGAACTCAAGGGCTGAGACTGCTTGCCAGTGTAACCCTTGGCTTCAATGATCCTCTGGCACCAAAGGTCTGGGTTACATTTGTGGAAGAAGGAATCCAGCTTATGCTTCACTTTCTTCAGGCAGGTACCCAGCTCGTAGAAAATGCCTCCTCAGCTCAAAGCTAGAGAGAGAGAATTAATTAACAAACAACGATATCATGAATATTAAATCTGCAAGTTGTCTAAGGAAACAAATCCCCTCACCCCCAGTCTTGTAAATACCTCCACTTCTTACAGTTTCCCCATCTGTAGTGTTCCCTCCACACACCCCCACCTACACCCTCCTTTTATGCCTACAGTTTTCCTCTGCCCTGAACCAGTTTTCCTCTGCCCTGAACCACCATCTTTTGGCTCCAAAGTTATGATTCCAGCTTAAGCTGTTCCCTAGGCTTCTTTAAGTGCCCAGAAAATCACTGCCTGTTGCCCTTTGCACACCCTTAATCCTGGTGGGAAAAAAGTCCCCTCTGTTACTTATAAAAACTGGGATTCCTTCCATTTTTTAAACTCTATTTGTTAAAATGGGATGATAAACCATGGCTTGCTGCCGGAAGAAGAGAACAAAACATCCCCACCTTAACTCCTCCTGAAGCAGGCCTAACTCCCTAGCTTATGCACATGCCAAGCCAACCAGTAAACAATAGAGCTATTGCTGCCTTGCATGGATCTGTGAGCCCAGGAGCCTGAACTTAATTCATGAAGAATTTTTGTGTTCACTTGAGTGTTGGGAAGTCTGGGATACTTTACATTTTTTGTGCCACCTATGCACCACGTGGCACAATCCTGCATTCTAGTCCCTGTACATACTATAGGAGACATCATTTGCTCAGTGACTTTGGATCATTGATGCCTTTACTTTTTAATGATCAATAAGAAAATGTGTTGCAACTAAGAGATTGTAGAAAATGTCAAGTTTAAATCTTCAGCATCGTCTCTGAAGACTTCAAAAACATTAAATATTATTCCATTTTGCAAGGATTAACTAATTCAAAAACTGAGTTTGGGAAAGGCAAAACAATGGCACAGATGTTGAAATTCTAGTTACATAGTTAACACTTTGCGAATGGGATTATACCAATTTAAGTTCTAACTCCTAGTTTGACCTGATACATCCAGCTTGGGCACACATAGTGCAGAGAAGCGGGTGGGAGAAGGTTACATCCTAATGTCAAAGTCATCAAGTACTTGCCCACCCTCCAGTTCAGTGGGTGAAGTTTTTGTTTTTGTTAAATTTTACTTTACTATTATTTTTATTTATTTTTGGCTGCGTTGGGTCTTCGTTGCTGCGTGCGGGCCTTTCTCTAGTTGCGGCAAGTGGGGGCTCCTCTTCGTTGTGGTGCACAGGCTTCTCATTGCGGTGGCTTCTCTTGTTGCAGAGCATGGCTCTAGGCGCCCAGGCTTCAGTAGTTGCAGCACGTGGGCTCAGTAGCTGTGGCTCGCAGGCCCTAGAGCGCAGGCTTAGTAGTTGTGGCGCACAGGCTTAGTTGCTCCGCGGCATGTGGGACCTTCCCGGACCAGGGCTCGAACCCGTGTCCCCTGCATTGGCAGGGGGATTCTTAACCACTGCGCAACCAGGGAAGGGCCCCTCAGTGGGTGAAGTTTTAACCCACCAAGCCTGGGTTGTGAATCCTGGAGGCTTGGACTCAGTCTAGTTCTTTGTTCCAACAGTACTTAGCAAGTTGTTATCTGTCAATAAATATCTAGCTCTAAAATTCCACTCTGTGCATCAGTTTTTCTAAGTCATGGATTTTTTTTCATTCTGCATACTAAACATTGACTACATCCAAAGCTTGCTTTAAAATGACTTCATGGGGTATCTTCTCCTTAACCAAAAGACGTTGATTCATGCCACACTTCTCCATGCAGATTTAGCTTTTTGGTGTACTAAAAATGGGCAGAAGTTCTTAGTCTATAAAGCATATGGAGTGTCAGGGTTTGGGAGGAACAAAGCATCTTAGAAGGGCTGTATTTTTCCTACTTTAACACCTAGGGAATGCTTCTTTCCCCTCTAATTTTTCAGCAAACTTTTTTGTCGGTAGAAGTAAGCAAAAGCATTCAAGTCAAAACATCCTTTGCCTTGGATTTCAAAACCATAATCTCTGTTTTGTTTTATTGTGCCTAGCTAAAACCCTGTGGGTTAGACTTTGTTGCACTGTAAAAAAAATAAATAAATAAAAAGTAACCTTTGATAAATGTGATGATGAGAGCACACAACTATAAATTCTAGCATAGCCTTTGTGTAAGAAGTTGTTCCCTATTCTGCCCCTCTTCTCGTATTTAAAGCAGGAATCATCTTCACCTAGATATTCATTGACAGATAACACCTTGCTAAGTATTGTTGGAACAAAGAATTACACTGATTCCAAGCCTCCTAGACTCACAACCCAGGCTTAGTGTGGTAACACTTTACCCACTGAATGGGAGGGTGGACAAATACTTGATGACATGCTTCTGCTAATTCCTGAGGTGGTTGAAGCATCTCTTTACTAAGTCACAGGTTCATGGGCAAAATCTGGAGATGACTAAAACTATTCACAGTTCTGATGGCCAGGATTTTTGGATGTATCTATGGGAGAATTGTGCAATAAAAGTTCCCATGGATATATTTGAGTAAATGATTATGGGTTTAAGGCAAAGCAAAAGGACTGTTGCAACACTGTAGTATTGGGTGGCCACCAGTGGGCTTATTTGGACTGCTAATATTTGTGATAGGGACCAGGACCTGTGTTTTCCTATCAAAGAAGATGCTGAGTAATTGTTTCCAATCTTTCCCTGCCTCACCTCACCACCCTGTTACATCCCAGATCTTGTGTTTTTATTCTTGTTTAGATGTTTGTTGTTGTTATTGTTGTATCTTCTCAGGTTCACCCACCCACCTAGGAGAACCCACCAGGTCCCCACAGCAGCCAGAATGGCCATTTTTAAATACCAATAGGAAATCAAAGAGGGTGGAACACTTCCAAACTCGTTTTACCAGGCCAGCATTACCCCAATACCAAAGCCAGACAAGGACAACACAAGAAAAGAAAATTACAGGTAAATATCCTTGATGAACATTGATGTAAAAATCCTCAGCAAAACATTAGCAAACTGAATTCAGCAGTACATTAAAAGGATCATACACCATAATCAAGTGAGATTTACTCCTGACATGCAAGGATGGTTCAACATATACAAGTTAGTAAATGTGATACACCACATTAACAAAAGGAAGGATAAAAATCATATGATTCTCTCAATAGATGCAGAAAAAGCATTTGACAAAACTCAACATCCTTTCATGATGAAAACTCTCAACAAATTAGATATAGATGGAACGTACCTCAACATAATAAATGCCATACAGTCGTCCCTCGGTATCCACAGGGGATTGGTTCCAGGACCCAGCACAGATACCGAAATCTGAGGATGCTCAAGTCCCATAGTGAGCCCTCCATATCCACAGTTCTGCATCTGCAGATTCCACCAACCCCAACCGTAGATCACGTAGTACTGTATTTACTATTGAAAAAAATCCATGTATAAGGTTGGTAAAAGGGTACAAACTTTCAGGTATAAGATAAATAAAGTCTGAGTATCTAATGTATAGCATGGTAACTATAGTTGATAATACTGTATTGTATAGTTTTTTAAATTGAGATATAATTGACATATAACATTGTGTAAGTTTAAGGTGTACAACGTGTTGATTTGACACATTTATATATTGCAATATTATTACCACCAAAATGTTAGCTAACATCTCTACCATGTCACATAATTATCTTTTTTTGTGTGTGGAGAGAACGTTTAAGATCTCATAGCAACTTTGAAGCATATATTGAAATTTGTTAAGAGAGATCTTAAGTGTTCTCAGCAAAAAAAAAAAGGCAGATATGTGAGGTGATGGATGTGTTAATTAACTTGATTGTGAATACTCTTTCACAATATATACATAGTATACAAATATCAAGTCACATTGTACACTTTAAATATATTACAATTTTATCCATCAATTATACCTTGGTAAAGCTGAAAAAAAAAATACCAATAGGATCACAACAATCACAGCATTCCCCTGCTTAAAACCTTTCAATGACTTCCTATTGATCCCAGAATAAAGTCCAAACTCCCTTAGCTCATGAGCAGTTTCCTTCTGGATCAGGCCCTTGCTTTCCTCTTTTCTTCCTTATTTGTATGCTACACTCATGCTGCAGCCAATTATGGGCATGTTCTCTTATGATTTGCCCATTGAGATTTCCTCCCTCTGAGATCCTTCTTTGCTCCCTTCTCTGTCTGGCTAAGGCTTATATGATCTTTAAGACATGACTCAAGCATCACCTCTTACTGGAAGCCTTCCACGATCCCTCCCATCTCCAGACTGAGACAGGTCCTCACCTCTGTACCACTGAAGAAACCTCTGCTTACATCTGACCCTATGTCAGAGCCTCTCCCTCATCATGCCTCGAGATCTTTGGGTGCAGAGTCTGTTTCTCACCTCAGTGTTCCCAGTGTCTAGCATCCTTCCTGGATCTGAAAGACTAATCAAATTCTTTTGGGAAACAGATAAAGTGCCATTGAAAATAGAGATTCCATACAAGCTACTATATATAAAATAGATAAACAACGAGGTCCTACTGTACAGCACAGGGAACTAGATTCAATACCCTGTAATAAACCATAATGGAAAAGAATATGAAAAAGAATATGTACATGTACCCATAACTGAATCACTTTTCCATACACCTGAAACTAATACAATATTGTAAATCAACTATACTTCAATTAAAAAAAAGAAAATAGAGATTCCATATTGCATGAGGTTTTTAAAAACATGTAGTGAAGGATAGCATTGAGAAAACTACTCAAATAAACCTGTAACTCAAGAAATAGAGCAGCATCAGCTACCCAGAACACCCTCATCATGCCCCCTTTCAGGCATTATTGCCCCAAGATAAGCACTATCCCGCCACTATAAATTAGTTTTGCCTGTTTTTTACTTTAAATGAATGGAAACATACAATATGTACTCTTTTGTGTCTGGTTTCTTTCACTCAACATTTGGTTTATGAGATCCAGCACAATGATGTTGCATCTAATTGTAATTTGTTCATTCTCATTTCTGTATAGTATTCCATTGTGTAAACATACCACAGTATATTTATCCAACTATCATCAGGCAGTATTTGCATAGTTTCTGATTTGGGGCTTTTACAGAGTGCTGCGATCCATATTCAGGTTTTAGAGTTCTTCTGTTCGTCACTTATTTATTTTGTTGGTAAAATTACTTTTCCCAAGAAATGCCTTCAGCAGTGTCCTTAATTCCAAACTAATCTGGACATTCTTTTACTTGTTGAGTTAATTAGAGCTGGATCAGTGAGGTCAAAAATGGCAGATCAATTATCAAAGAGTTGGTGAGTAAAATCAACCTCCTAGGACAAACATAGTTTACAAGCTTAAGCAAACAAGCACAATTTTCTACCCCAAACATTCTAACATGCAGTTTCCTGTCATAAACATTCATAGTCTCAGGGTTACAAGTCGACAGTCTTTAGAGTTACTAAAACTAACCTTGCAAGATTATAGAAATGCTCTTTGCCCCTTTTCAGTAAACAGCCTTAGAAAGTCAACTTTATAATGACCATATATAGAAGTAAAGATTTAGCTTAAATGTTGTGAAAACTTGTAGGTAAATATTTGCTTATCTTCTCCCTTATCTGTCTAAGCAAAGGGTAATGGTTAGTCCAGTGTTTCGAATTGCCAAAAATGCTTGTGTCACGTCTTAACCTTTCTCCCCATGTTTTTTCATATCCTCCTATTTGAAACTTGTAGCCTCTGATTTCAATATTTATCTCAGTTGAGCTTGAATCATAGATACTCAGGACTTGTTTCATTATTTTCCATAATGGTGTATATATAAATTTATCTGATAATAATTACTCAGTTTCACTGAATTGAACTGAATTAAATAATGTTTTAGAAAATAGTTAAGAAAGACGCCCACCAGGTGTTCTGATGGTTTCATCGCATTGCCTCTTTTCAGAGATGTAAACTAGGAAAAGGTGGTATGGTTAATAATGATTGACTGTTAAATTAAGGTGAAGTCAAACATGACCTTGAGATATCTTGAGCAAGAACCTAATATAGAAGAGATAGAGAAGAAAGGTATGGAAAATAAAAGCGGGAAATACCAGGAGTGTTTCTTTAACACGTTGAGTTAGGGTGGCTAGACAAGCCATCATCAGTCATAAGCAAAGTGGGAAAATTAGCACATCTGAGAAACAGTGAAAGGATCCCAAGTTAAAACAGGGAAAAGGGGAAAGATCTCTAAGGATAGGAACATATTAAAAGCAAGTAAGTAAACATTTCTGTAATACACGTGTGTGGAGGGGAGACAGGAATCTGTGAAAAGATTTTCTCTCAAAAAAACTTACGGCAAATCGGTAGAGAGCTAAAGGCCCAGACGGAGCTTGTTGGGTGTCCCAGATGTAAGCCCTGAGAGGAGAATTCACGTGAAAGTGATTTATTAGTAGGCGTTCCCAAGCAGGCGAGTGGGAAGGGGGTGTGGGAAGGAAGGAGGCCAAGCAAGAGTGCAGCAGCCAGCAAGCCCACGGAGGGTAACTTGGGCTCAGTCCTGAGGGAGCTCCGCGGACGGTGGAGGTCACACCTCAGAGCTGTCCCCATCGGGAGCACAGGGACTGGAGTTGCTCCTCCTGGCCTGTCAGTCATTGGTCAAGGGCTACCCTGGGGGCACCCCCAGCTCTCTTTGCCCAGGCAAAACCGGATGAAAACTGGGGCAACAGCACCAAAATCGATAGAGCAAGCAGGATTGGAGAGTGAGACATGAGATGCTCTGTGGCTTTGTCCGGGCCGCTGTGGACATCTGTGGAAGGCAAGCCAATCTGAACACTTCCCTGGGGCGCTGCGACCTGGAGCTGAGAGAGAGAAACCCTTTGCCCTCGGCTGTGGAGTTGTGATAAGGTAAGCTGGAGCGTCAAAGTCACCCATGATGCGGATCATTGAGAGAGTGAAGGAACACCAGATTGAGTGGCAGCCTAATGGTCAAGGGAGCCCTGAGGGCATTCGAGTCCCTAGTTCTATTATTCCTCCCTTTTGCTGGGGTTTGGATTCAGAAATCGATTCTCCTCTTCACTTTATTCTTCAAATATTTACGGAGGTCCTACTATATACCAAGCACTGCTCAACGGCTGAGGCTGTGGACGTGAACAGAAAAGATAAAAGCCCTCTGCCCTCATAGAACTTAGAGTCTAGTGGACAGACAGCCAACTATATGTGTGAATTGTGAATTAGTTGTTTCCCCCACTAGACTGTAAGCTTCATTTTATATATATATGTATATGACAATGTCCTATTGGTACAAGTGCTATGAAGAAAAGCCAGTCAGAGCAAGCGGATAGAGTGAAGAGTGAGGTGGTTATTTGGAATAGGGAAGCCTTTCTGCAAGGAGATATTTGAGCAGAGACCTGAATACAATGAGGGTGTGAACTAGGCAAGGATGTGGGCAGGAGGTGAGTTTCTGTTGATTGCAACCAAGAGAGTCTTGAAAGTCTTTCTGACGATATTGAAACATCATGGTTCCTGGGATTGTATTTGAGCAGACCTGCCGTGGCCCCCAGGGCTAAGGGGGGGTGTGCGTGTTCCTTCTGGGTCCAGTCTTGCCAAGGCGGCTCTAAGCAGGGGTGGGGGGCCTTCGCTGGGCGCTTTGCCTCGCTACTCAGGGCTGAGTGTTTACAGGGCCGTGGCTAACGCCACCCGCTGAGAGGTGACGGTCTAGGAGATTTTCCTTTATGGTCATTTGGATTACAATGTTGGAACTTTTCTTTCCTAGTTCAGTTGTAAAATCAGGTTTTTAAATCTGCTTATGTGCCCTCTTACAACATCAGACTTCCTGGTTCAAGGGTGTGTTCTTTTTGTTTTGGTTTAAATCATGTTTATTAAGGTATCATTGGCATACAGTAAAAATCACCCATTTTAGGTGTACAGTTCTCTGAATTTTGACAAATACGCACAGTTGTGTTACCTGTACCACAATCGTGACACACAACATTTCCATTGAAGCCAAATCTAGCCTCTGTATCCTGACAATGAATTAAATCTCAGAGACAGAGTTTTGGGTGAAGTAGAGAATAGCTTTATTGTTTTGCCAGGCAAAGGGGGCCACAGTGGGCTAATGCCCTCAAAACTGTGTGTCCCAACTTGGAGGGGGTAGTGAGAAATGTTATAGTAATGGTTCAAGGAGAGCGTGATCAGCTCGTGGACATTCTTCCGATTGGCTGGTGGGGAGGTAAGTGGGCGTCAGTATCATCCACGTTCTGGTTCCAACCAGTCTGGGGTCTACGTGCTTGTGGGCAGCATACTGTCATTAACCCGTTAACTTCTCCCACCTGGTGGGGGCTTCAGTATCTGCAAAGCAGCTCAAAGATACTGTTACAGTGTGTGTATCCCTTGGGGGGAACCAGGACCCTGCCCCAGAGTTACACTATTGTTTCTCTTGACTGTTCCTCCCTTGTCTCTGTATCCCCTCCCTTCCCTAATTAGCATCTGTTTGAACCTGCTCGTTGGCACTCAGGGAAGGTCGTGGAGGCTGAATGAGGCCCATTTCCTGTAATCAAGAAATGGGGGACATAGAAAGGCTTTTGTGCCCAGGAGCCCCACAGGGTCCTGCTGCGCATCACCATCACCCCAAGGATGTGTCCTGGAGAACACCTTAGGTCCTTTTTCTTCTCTCTCTCTTTGCTGACAAGTTGGGGATACAAAGATACACAAGCATGGAAAATAAAGTTAATACTTGAAAAATGAAACTGAATCTTTGCCTGGGAGTTTAAGCTACAGCAGATAAACTATTATATAATAATCTTTACTAAACATATGTTTTTATATTAATTGAGCTGTCTCTTTTAGATATGTAAACAAAATAGTTAATATGTGACGATTATAATCTTCATCTGGACATTTGAATTGTAGAGGATTGACTTTTTTTTTTTTGGCTAGCTCCTTGGAGTTTATTTTCCACTTGGTGCAAGGCACAGGGTTATGGAATGTCAGGAAGGCTCTTGTGTGGCTTGGATAGTAAGGAGTGGGGTCCTCTCAACTTCCTTTTGGTGTTTTGCTGTTTTAATATTAAAAAACAAGTGCTCCCGCTGCCTGCCGCCCGCTTAGTGTCAGGAGGGAAGGGGGGGCTCTGATGAGCCTAGTGCCTTGCAAGGAAGCCTGGCAGCTGTTGGGGGCCACTCAGGACGGGGGCCTGCAGTTGGTTTTGCCAGGCTGGCCGCCAGGCTGCTGCTTCCCCACGGTAGTAGTCGTGGGTGGCCACGAGTGGGCCGCTGGAGGGCGTGGCTGCCATGCTTTTGCCTGTGGGCTGGGGGGAAGCCTCGGCGGCGACCCCTCGCAGGCCTGGGCGCACGGTCACGGGCGGCGGGGACCGGGGCGCTAGGCCACGGAGCCCATCTGCGCAGGAGACCGCGGGTGGCCGCTCCACCGACAAAGTTTATCATATAATAGTGTGAACATGTATGCTTTAAGAATAATTCAGCTGTTTCTTCTTGGTAAGAAACTACTATTTAGTGGAAGTGGGTTATTCCTTCAGGAATCATCTTGGTTCCAGTGCGTTCAGGACGCTCGCATTCAGATGAGCTGTGGATGCGCTTGTTCCTTCCCTTATCCCCACTCCCTCTCGCGCCCTCCATCAGTGCCCTTCACTAACTCTCCGGGGAGATCTTTCTTCCGTTTTCAACAAGGCAGTTCTCCTCTATGTGGGGGGGGGGGGGGGGAATCGTTTAATTCTTCTCAAATACAGCTGGGTTCCCAGTAACTAACATTTGTTGAGTGCCAGTAAATTGCTAATTGCTTTTGGTCATTATCCCACTTTATTCTCCCAAACTCTGGTTGCAGGTAATATTTTACAGAAGAAAATATGATGGCCATGTGCCTGGACTGTCGGTGTTATGAAATCCCAGCACGTCATCCCATAGGTTTTGCTGTGAGAATCAAATGTAATCAGTGAGGAAACTGAGGCTTAGGAGGGGCAGGAGGGTATATATTTCAGGCTCTTGGGAAATCTGCTTCGCGGTCCTCTTGCAGCTTGATTGCTTTGGCTTTGTCCCCATCTCTGCAGCATGGCTCCATTTCTCCTTCACTCCCTGTGCCTGGAACTCTTGGCCTTTACTCGAGGTTTTCTGGGGGCCACATATTGCAGAAATTCTCTCAAACTGGCTTAAATTTTAAGAGGTAAATATATTATAAAGATAGGGGATTATCTCACAGAGCACAGGGTAGAAAGTACTGTTAGGCTTCTGACAGGACTGGCAGCAGGAATTAGAAAGCAGTCAGGAACCAGGGCAACATCGTCTCACTTACTTGAACATGAAATCCTTTTTACACAGGATATCTTTAACATCCAGTAACTAGTGTTCCTTAGAACCTTGTCACGCCAATTGTGACCCATGGACCATCGGTATAAGCTGAGAGCTTGTTAGAAATGCAGAGTCAGGCGGCACCCCTGGCCTACTGCATCAGATTTTATATTTTAACAAGATTCCCCAGGTGATTCGTGTGCACATAAAAGCTTGAGAAACCCTAGCACTGGCTTACAGCACAGTTAGGGGAAACACTAATCTATCAGGCCCCCATCAAATCGGGAGATTCAGCAAATGCCTTTATAGTTTTTAACCCCCTGAATAGGAACATTGGCAAACTTGTTTGGTGCATTCATCAAGAGGCCTCCACTAGATAGTCCATTAGAATATGAGCCCCATGAAGCAAGGACTTTGTTTTGTTATAGCTGTGCTCCTTGCAGCTAGAACAAGGCCTGACATGTGGTAGGCACTCGGTTGCTACTTGTTAAAGTTTTAAAAAGCGCCACAGGACAAAGGGATGTAACAGAGACAGTCCCCTCACTCCCTCAGCATTCTGTGGTGCTTGACTTTGCTTCAGTAGAAGGCACTGTAATGATTCACTGCATGGGACGTACGCTGCTTGGGATGGACTAACTGCTGAACCAAATAGACCTGAAACTGTACAAAGGCTCAAATGCAGTAGAACTTGATTTCTTGCTCACTGACTAGTGCTCGACAGGTAAACGAGTCAACAGGGTACTCTCCTCCATGTAGTCATTCAAGACCCAAGCTGATGGAGGTCCTACTACCTTTAACCTGTGCGTCCCAAGTGGCCCTGAGAGTTGTTTCATTTCAGCCAGCCGGCAGGGGAAAGCAGCACGTGGGAGTTCTTTCTGTACGAAGCATGAGAGTAGTAGAGAGCACTTCCTCTGGTAGCCAGCCTTCAAGATAACCTCTGCCTCCTGGTCTTCATGATCATGCAGAGCCCCCTCCCACACTGAATGGGATTGACCTGTGGAACAAATAAGATATTGCAAAAATGACAGTGTGTGACTTCCAAGACTGAGTTTTACTATCTTGAATCACTCACTCTGAGGGAAGCTGGCTGCCATATGATGAGGACATTCAAGTATCCCACCGAGGGGCCCAGAGAGCTCCCACCAATAGCCATGTGAGTGAGCCAGCTTGCAAGTGGATCCTCCAGCCCAAAGCAAGCCTTCAGATGACTGTAGCCCTGCCCACACCTTGACTGCAGCCTCATAAGAGGCCCTGAGCCAGACCACCTTATTAATAGACTCCTGAATGCCTGACCCTCAGGAAGTATGAGATAACAAATGTCTGTTGTTTTAAGCAGCTTAGTTTCAGGGTAATTTGTTATGCAACAGTAGATGATTAATACATTTCCACTCATTTCATTGGCTAGAAATCAGCCACATGGCCACACATAACTGAGAAATGTAGTCTAGCCCAGAAATAAGAGGGTTTTGCTAAGCAGTGGGCAGAGTCTTTCAGAAGAGTAGACAGAATAATCCAAAGATAACATAAGCAGAAATAGAATTGAGAACCCAGGTTCAAACCATAGAGCTAGTGGACACATTTTGCCCTTCTCTTCATCTTTGCAAAGTCCACCTACTCTTAAAGGGCCATCTCCAGTCCTTGCCTTCTTCTTGAAACTGTCTCTGTGCACTTCAGACCACATTCCTCTCTCTCTCCCCTCTGAACTCCTGTAGCTCGTCTTGGCTTGATCTCTTCTGTATACAGCAATAAATGTCACTGGTTCAGAGATGGGAGGCGTCATTTGACATTCAATCATGCATTTCCTTGTGATAGCTCTTATATCACTGTCTAGGACAATTATTTAACTTTTCATGTCTATATCTTGTCTTCCCAATTATATTTAATATCCTAGAGGGCAGAGACCAGTGGAGGTGGATGATATATGATTTGTGACCACATTAGCTCAATAATCTGTAAAGTGATTTATTGAAACCACCAAATCTAACCTTGATGGGAGTTGAATTTTAATAGGAATTCGGTCCCTTCCCTAGATCACTAAACATATGATCACAACCATGTATTTAAAATTCTGTTTGCTAAGCATTAGATCATATCCTCAGTGGTACCTAGCACAAGGGTAGTCAATGAATATTATTTGAATATAATTTTAACAGTAACTGCAAATGAGAAACTTGATTAAATTTTGTATAAACTATATATAATGATATTTAGAAAAATTCAATGACAGTAGTTTTTAATCTAGATTTATTTGACACCACTCACTCACCTGTGGTTTAGCAGATCCTAATCAACTTTAAATTTTAACCACTTCGTCTTGGTTTTATAAAAGCGACCAATCATATTGCCAGCAAATGTTATTTCATTTACTCTCATTAGCCCCTCCTTATGATATATATTAGTCATTTAAAATAATTGCAGAGGCTTTATGTTCACCTTCCATTTGAATCTTAGCTTGATGCCAAAAGTAATGACTCAAGGACTGACAAATAGATATTGCCTGATAATAAATTTATGAAGAGTTTATCAAGCGTGTGCACTGTTCTTTGTCAAGCATCTTGTAGCTAAACATAGCAAGCAGGCCATTTAAAGTAACAAGGCTCACGGTAGAAGCTTTTAAGAATGATCACAGAATACAGCTTGAAAGGGCCGAGATAAAAAAAAATCGCCCTGTGATCAATTACTTCAGCTAAAAAATACTTTGTTGACAACTTTGTTGTTTTCTGTTCTGGAAAAAAAACCCCTTTATTTTCATATCATTGTTGAATTTTTTAAAAGACCGTGAAATATTAGAATAATGCACACTGGTTGAACTCATGGAATATGTAGTCTAACTGGCTCTGTAAATCCTTGAAATCAATTATTTATACTATGTAAGGATTGTTCAAGGAAACTGAGGAATTTCGATTTTAGAATGCTGGACCTTTCAGTGTGAGAGGAAAAAAATATGACTATGAGCTTTTCTCCAAAGATAATGTTCTAATCTGACTTGGATCACTACATGTTAAACACACATTTTTCCTCTGCTGAATTAAATTAGGGAGTTGATTTGTTTTACAGATTCCATAGAAATTACAATGGCTTTGAACACCAGGCAAACTTACTGAGAGTACAAAGATCATTGGTTAAAAGAAAAGTTCTTTGTATTATGTCTTCATGTGTTCAGATCCCAGAGTCCCTGAAGCAATATCAGCTAAGTACGCCACACTGTGATCTTGTAAATAAAACATGACAATCTGAAGGTCAGAAACTGTTTTACCAGGGTGCTCTGACTGCTAAAAGTAGGACCCATGATTGACACGCGTCTTCTGTACAATTGTGCCCTTTACTCTAAGTCTGACCAGAGTTCAATGTATAATCACATTTCATATGCTCCCTTCCAGAGAATTTTAAAAAATATGTCCATTGACTCTTAGCTGTTATAGCTGTTTCTAAAATACTGCAATTACCACAGTATTTGTTAATTTGTTCATATACTGTAAATTTACCATGATTTCATCATTAAAATGTTAATAGAGACTATAAAGCTGATTAGAAAGGAGTACTATAAAAATATACACCATGCAAAATGAAATTAAATTACAATATACTGTTATCACTCACAAGAAACAATAAATAGTGGACTATTTTTGGAAAAATATATCTATTTTGAAATAATGCTGTTATCACTGATCAAAACGATTCAGTGTCAATTGAACACCAAATTATTTTTAGTTAGAGAACATACAAATCAAAGGCACTAATAGAAGGTTTACAGAGGAAGGGATCCCTCCAGACCAGAAGAGGACAAGTACTGAGCAGGGATTTAAGAAGG